>NC_060130.1:546267627-546629502 GCF_021461395.2 Schistocerca americana
GATCGGAGTCCTCCCGTTCTCACACCGTTCGCTGGAGTGCTTATGTGTGTGGATGCATATTTATTTGAAAAAAGTGGTTTTGTGTGACGAACAGGTGGATGAATCATTCATCAGTTTTGTGCGTGTACGTGCATGTGTGTGAATGACCACGCACTATGTGCGCATGTATATTATGTGTACTCTGTGCACAACTGCAAACTATATGTAGACGTGTATATGTGAGTTGTTTTTCTTCATCTGCTGCCGTTAGTCCACCCGTTTCCCATGCATTGCTAGTATTATATGAAAAGACTGTGAATTGTATATACAGAGAAAAATTGAACTGTATCACGAATCAATGAGAACTGTATTTTTTGTATAAATATTTTGCTTCTTTTAGAGTAAATTTATCTCGATACTTGTTAGTACTAATTCACAAAAAAATGCATATATTCAACTTCAGAGCAAAAAAAAAAAAAGAGCATCGTTGCGAAACATATGCGTATAATGCATCTTTTAAAGCACAAAAAAGATTGTTGAACATTATTATTCAGAAAAGTATAAAACTTCACTGTTTTATGTATTTGTACGTAAGTCATATTTTAAAGTCCAAACAAAATATACTTTAAGTTACTGCTAATAAAAATTTTATTATTATAAACCATTAATAATTTTAGAGTACCATTGCCATTACTTACAAAAGAATGTTATCTATTCACTGCACTCTACAAGTGCAACTGCTTAAAAAAGGAGGAGCTTGAATTAATGTGTTATATCACATAGTTCCACCCTGATACCTTCCCTTCAGAGTTCAAATGACTGCTAAATGACGAGGTGAGTTGATTACAGATTCTCGAGTCTGTGGTGCTCAGATTTAAAATATATGTGTGCTGTGTAGATGCAGGCGCCACCCAAAGGCGGGTGCTCAAAAAGGGATAAGTTGAAATTAATTTGTTGTAACAAATGGTAAGTGCTGAAACGTGAAGACCTATAGTTAACGTCACGTTGCTAATTATTTGCATCTGCTGTGTACATGTCTTTTTCCACAAGAATGGACAAATTTACATATCTGCATTTTGGCCATTCCTGTCAAGTTATCAATTTTTACTAGTTTCCTCCCAGTTTTATAGACAACTTGCCGATTGACCAAATTAAGATTCTCTCTCCACAGAGCATGGACCTCAAATGATGAGAAAATAGAGCAAATTGCCTGAGAGCAGTTGAGCCCCAAGGCTATTGGCTAACAGCATGATGACACTGGGAAAGGGTGGAACAGGGAAGCGGATGAGAGGACCCTGGAGGAGGAGGGGAGGGAGGAAGAGATGACCTTCAATATAAGAAGAACGATTGCCTGAGCTGTAATTTGACACAGAAAGCTGACACCGGATGAAAAGTGTTGATGTCACCCCATTTTCTGGCCATAGTACGCCCTGCTACATTACTTGCACTTTCCACATTGTCGTTATGTTCTTCAGTCTGAAGACTGCTTTAATGCAGCTCTCCATGCTACTTTATCATGTGGATGCCCCTTTATCCCGAAATAACTACTGTAACCCTACCCTTTTGAAACTGGTTATTCTATTATTCTCTCAGTCCCCCTCTACAATTATTATCCCCAGCACTTCTCTCTATTACTAAACTGGGTATCCCTTGATGTCTCAGAATGAGTCCTATAAACCGATCCCTTCTTTCAGTCCAGTTGTGCCGCAAACTTCTTGTCTCCCTAATTCTATTCAGTACGTTCTGATTACTTACACGATCTACTCATCTTATCGTTAGCATTCCTCTGTAGCACCATAAATTTCGAAAGCTTCTACTCTCTTCTTGTCTTAATAGTTCATCATTCACGTTTCACTCTCAGACAAGGCTACACTCCAGACAAATATCTTTAAAAAAACACTTCCTAACATATAAATCTGTATTCGATGTTGACAAATTCCTCTTCTTCCGAAACGTTTTTATTGCCATTGGCAGTCTACATTGTATATCCTCTCTACTTAGACTGTCATTAGTTGTTTTACCACCCAAACAACAAAACTCAGCTAGTACTTTTAGTGTCTTGTTTCGTCATCTAATTCCCTCAGCACTGCCTGATTTAATTCGACAACATTCCATTATCTTTTGTGCAGCGGAGGGTAAAATATATGGTACTTCTTCTCTTATTTTGTAGGTTGAAATGTTTTAGACACCACATCTTTTTACAGGGGGCTGAAAATTATTTGTGCGTACTGCCAGAGAGCATTGTAGAACGTACTGTACGTAGTTTTCATTCTACAGGTTGACTTTTCAGCTCGTATGAACTGAAATAAATGTTCTGACTCTCTAAGAGTAATTCAAGTGAGTCAGGGACCACTATGATAATAAATATCTACTGTCGTTTAACGAAACAGTACATTATTATCAATGTTTCTCACATACAAAAATAAGTACAAAAATCATTACAGCTATTCTATTGTACTCGGCGTTCTAAACACTTCAGAGACGATTTCTACTGTTTATTCACATTTACGAAAAATTAATTGCTCGGCTTAAAAGTGGAGAATAATTTGGGTCACTTGCCAAGCGGTTTTCTATAATATAGTGGGCAGCATACGAAACAGAAGATGGAGAACGAAACACGGGTTTTCCAGAAAAATTCGTAATTCAAGTTAAGATGACTTTTACACAATTTCACCAGTCATACGCGATATACCATTCGACCGAAACACAACAATGTCAGCCAATATTAGCGCCATCCATGGCATAGGTGGACGCAAACAGATTCCCAGCAGAGTGCAGCACACTCCCATACGACTGACAACTATCGAATAACCTCCGCAGGTGGAGACATCTCGTTACCTACATGTGCCCAATGAGAACGGAAAATTATATGTATCGTTGTTAGCTGAAAACTAACAACGATCCTGACTTTTCTATAAGTATCGCTGTACTTTATGTTCCGTGAAATCCTTTGCCCGATAGCTCTCAAAATTTGAAATTCAGAGTTTTTCAAACGGAACTGACGGTAAATGGTGGCCTCTGAACTATCTCTGTCTTAATTCTTTGCCTTTTAAATTTTACAATATTATCTTGAAACGTGGTATAGCTCCCTTATTACATATAACGAATATACTGCTGTCATCTTGGCTTTGTAGCTTATTAACGAGGATTAATCTAACTCGTTTTACAAAAGTAAGGTACTGAAAAGCGTTTTTCTTATTTCAAAAAGTAGATGAGATATCTTCAAAGAAATTTCTACCATATGTTTCTGATGTGTTGGAAAATGTGCCAAAACATTGTATATCGACGGGGCCGAAATGCACGGTATCTAACGCAGACGGGCGTGAATTCTGGAACAGGATAAATAGTGAATTCTAATAAGAAATGTATGCAGCTCCTCGATTTTATTCTTTGAGGTGAATACAGCATTCTTGATGAGGCATTTCATACGATAACCATCACACTATGTAAGGCTAATGGCGCCTTGCTAGGTCGTAGCCATGGACTTAGTTGAAGGCTATTCTAACTGTCTCTCGGCAAATGAGAGAAAGGCTTCGTCAGTGTAGTCGCTAGCAAAGTCGTCGTACAACTGGGGCGAGTCTATTCCGTATCTCGAGACCTGCCTTGTGGTGGCGCTCGGTCTGCGATCACACAGTGGCGACACGCGGGTCCGACATGTACTAAATGGACCGCGGCCGATTTAAGCTACCACCTAGCAAGTGTGGTGTCTGGCGGTGACACCACAGTTTCTATGATAAACCGAACTTAATTCCAGAAGTTGAGCTCTGTATCTTTAATACAACGTGCTTCCAATATTTTGAAGTAGTGGAATAATTCAAAAATTATGGGAGGTAATTTCGAGGAAAGCTGTATCATGTGTTTTTATGATAAACTGCTTCTGATTCCAAAAGTAGAACTTTCTATCGTTAATACTACTCATCTCTTAGAATTCTACGAAAACTGGAGTTTTTAAGTAACTAATTAGTGAACCATGTTGAGATCACAATATTTAAGCTTTTTATAGTCTTATATAACCTGACCAACTATTGAAACAATATTTAAACATTTAATTTTATGTAACAATATGGTTGAATCTCTTTGTTGGTGGCCCACAACATACGTCAGATGCTCTGATGGATTTACCGTGGCCGAGCGACTGGGAATACAGAATATTTTCCTCGCTTCACTAGCGTCGGCTTGCTTCCCCACACTTTGTTTTGCTTTTGTTGATGTTCATGTTATATTCTCCTTTCAATACGCTGTCCATTCTTTTCAACTTTTTTCCAAGTCCTCTAACGTCTCTGACAGTATTACAATGTCATCGTCAAATCTCTAAGTTCCCTGAACTTCAATTCCAACTCCAAATTTTTCTTTGGTTTCCTTTATTGTTAGCTGATTGTACGAATTGAATGATATCGGTAATAGGCTATACCCTTTTTCACTCCCTTCTCAAACACTGATTACGTTTCACGCCCTCAACTATTATAATGTTGGTTGGTTGGTTGTTTGGGGAAGGAGACCAGACAGCGTGGTCATCGGTCTGATCGAATTAGGGAAGGATTGGGAAGGAAGTCGGCCGTGCCCTTTCAGAGAAACCATCCCGGCATTTGCCTGGAGTGATTTAGGGAAATCACGGAAAACCTAAATCAGGATGGCCGGACGCGGGATTGAACCGTCGTCCTCCCGAATGCGAGTCCAGTGTCTAACCACTGCGCCACCTCGCTCGGTATTATAATGTCATCTGGTTTCCATACAAGTTGTAAATAGCCTTTCGGTCCCTGCACTTCACCCCTACTACCTTCAGAATCCCAAAGGGAGTATTCCGGCCAAGATTTTCAAAAGCTTTCTCTAAGTTTATAAGTGCTCTAAACGATGTCTAGACACTTCTTAATCTGTCTTCTATGAGAAGTCATTGAGTCATTATTGTCTCGTGTGTTTCTACATTTATTCAGAACAGATATTCCCAGAGGTCGCCTTCTACATGCCGTATTTGGCCTCAGAACAATTAAAACAGATTACATTGCTCTTTTTCATTCGATTTTGGCCTCGGAACGTATAAAAGCCGATTTTTCCCATTCGACGTGGTACCACTTTGCCATAGTGGATGGGGTTATTGTACAATTTCCGTTAAAATTTATTTTATATCTATAATATTTCCCTCGCCTTCGACAATAATCCGTTTAAATTTGACGTCATTCTGAGAATTTGTTCTTTTCTTGCATCGTTTTGAAATTGGTACTTTAATTGTAATCAACCTGTATATACAGTGAGAGTAATGTCCTTGATAGTAACAAGTATTATTGAATACTGATACACTCAGATAAGTTACTGACACGTAGTAATTTTTAATAGTGTCGGGCGACAACGATGAATTTTTCCCACTGTCATCGTCCGTGTTAATGTTGATATTTCTGTGATCTCACTGAATCGCATGGGAGGAGCTCTGAGTGCAGCAGCTTAGAAAGGTGCGCCAGACAATCAGAATCGCAAGCAGCGAGGTCACGTCAATTTAGCATACTATGGTGGCGTGTATGTATGGTGCCACCCATCGGAGCCAGCAAGCGACGGAAGAGTGCTCTCGTCCGGCGATTCACTGGCAGAATGTTCAGTAAAGCCATCTCCCCTTTGCTGTGAGTGGCGCGAGGCAAGCCGGGTGTTAGTCAGTGAGCATGCCGTCGATACTACGTATCTCCTCCCCCTCCCCCCCCCTCCCAAAAAAAGGAAAAGACTTGCGCACAGTAATCTCTGTATGGCCTCTAAATGCTTAAACCAGGGACGAGTGCCGTGGGCATCAATGAAATGTTCCTAATACTCAATTTCAGTATTGAATAATGAACATTTTTGTAAATCAGACTTGACTCCTGCGTAAGCAAAACTTGAAAAAGAGATTACACGTTTTTGAGATGTTTTTCCTCTGTTCGTCCAGATACAATGATGTCACCTAAATAATTTGAACAGGCAGCTCTTTCGACATCAGTTGTTTAACACAGCGTTGAAATAACGGAGGAGCAGAGGCGCTTCCAAAAGGAAGGCGCTGGTAATACAAGCCGATGTGCATATTAAGCACCATACATTTTATGTAAACTGAAGGTGGACGGGGGAGAAAGGAAAGGAAAGGGATTATCGATGTCAGATGCGCCAGGATTTTACGCGGAATCAGCGGCGACGTGGAAACGTGTGACGACACGGATTTTTTTTGTTAACCATTTTTTTAAAGTAACCATCGTGGCGCCGAAAGGGAGGGGTGGTGGCAAAGCGGGAAAGGGTAACAACCCTAAGCCTCGCCACCATATTCCGTTCCCACCCCCAGGAAATAGGGAAAGCGTAGGAAATTTGGAATAAATGTACAAAGAACACCAAGGATTTATTTATTTTCCCTTTTTTAAATTTTTATGAAGAACACCGACAATGGCAGGAAACCGACATCGCATGGAGGGTGCGGCAAGTCGCCAGACTCAGTGAGACTATCGACGCGAATTATTTCGGAGAACAACATTCCGATGACTAAGGAATGCACCGGTTCTAAGAGCGGAAAAGGCGTGAATCAACGCCCTATAACAGGTACACCCGAGCTCAGGGGTGGATTACGCAAAACTCTAAAAATGAAACTGGAGAACAATTGTCTGAATTTCTGATTAAGGACAACTGCACAATGTCATTCATTAAGGAAGGGCCAAAAATCAAGGACACTTTTCTCACTGCCAGCAAACAACTAGTGAACTGAATGTGCACGAATCCACTTTACGAAGTTCGTCTTCGTTTGTCAGAAGTACGCAGAATCCAAAAAGAAGGAACAGGTGGGAAGGTATCTGATGAGGTGTCGCATATGTAATTAGGGCCAGCATCTGTCGCACCAAGAACCAGACACCTATCACCGACCCGTACACCAGACGATGTTCAAAAATGGTTCAAATGGCTCTAAGGACTATAGTACTTAGCCGGTCGATGTGGCCGAGCGGTTCTAGGCGCTTCAGTCTGGAACCGTGCGATCGGAACGGTCGCAGGTTCGTATCATGCCTCGGGCATGGATGTATGTGATGTCCTTAGGTTAGTTAGGTTTAAGTAGTTCTAAGTTCTAGGGGATTGATGACCCCCGATGTTAAGTCCCATAGGGCTCAGAGCCATTTGAACTATAGTACTTATCATCTGAGGTCCTCAGTCCACTAGACTTAGAACTGCTTAGACCTAACTAATCTAAGGACATCACACACATCCATGACCGAGGCAGGATTCGAACCTGCGACCGTAGCAGCAGCGCGGTTCCAGACTGAAACGCCTAGAACCGCTCGGCCACAACGGCCGGCTAGACGATGTTCATCCGAGTCCAGAACATCACAGGTAATAGACAACAGGGTGTCTGCAAGGTGAATCTCGTGAAGGCGTGACCGGCGTACTTGCTTACCATTGATCGTAAGGTACCACGCAGTCTAGATGTCAGTGGCGAGATAAGGGGCACACACCAACTGCAAGTCGACGTGGGGATGCTTCCACTCAGCCACTTTCGGTGACTGTGCTGCTTAAGAAAGCCACAGATCACCTTCGTGGATATCAAGCGGTTTGGCAACATCCCAGTAATGACGTATTTCAGTTCGAGGAAAAAAAATTACGAAAATAAAAGAAGGGTGGCGGGACGTCCGAAAGCTATATAAGGGAGAGAGCGTGGTGCAAGGGCCTCCAGCAACAGGCTGATAAGGTACGTTGGACAACGGTGCCACAGCACCATTTGAAAAGGACTATCGCTCTGTCACGGACATGACCGAGAGTTAAACCGCCCTTGCACCGTGGGAGGGTGAGGTCTCGAACCTTATCTTGAACAACAAGCTGTGGCAAATACACATGTCAAAAAAAGTTTTGCAACACCTCCGTTCCGAGAGTTCCGGAAACAGTACAGAAAATTGGAATAGAGATCAACATAATCATCATTCCCACCCTTTTTATTGCTCATGAAAACAACGCATTGCATGTTGTACCACCACACAGCGACACTTTTAGAGGTAGTGGTCCAGGTTGCTGTACACACCAGTACCTCTAATACCCAGTAGCTCGTCCTCTTGCACCGATGCATGCCTGTATTCGTCGTCGCATACTATCCACAAGTTCATCAAGGCACTGTTGGTCCAGATTGTCCCACTCCTCAATGGTGATTCGGCGTAGATCCCTCAGAGTGGCAGGTGAGTCACGTCGTCCATAAACAGCTCTTTTCAATCTATCCCAGGTATGTTAAAAAAATGTTCAAATGTGTTTTAAATCTTATGGGACTTAACTGCTAACGTCATCAGATGGGTTGGGTTGTTTTTGGGAAGGAGACCAGACAGCAAGGTCATCGGTCTCATCGGATTAGGGAAGGACGGGGAAGGAAGTCGGCCGTGCCCTTTCAAAGGGACCATCCCGGCATTTGCCTGGAGCGATTTAGGGAAATCACGGAAAACCTAAATCAGGATGGCCGGACGCGGGATTGAACCGTTGTCCTCCCGAATGCGAGTCCAGTGTCTAACCACTGCGCCACCTCGCTCGGTCAAGGTCATCAGTCCCTAAGCTTACACACTACGTAACCTAAATTATCCTAAGGACAAACACACACACACACACACACACACACACACACACACACACACACACACACACACACACGCCCGAGGGAGGACCCGAACCTCCTGCGGGATCAGCCGCACAGTCCATGCCTGCAGCGCCTCAGACCGTTCGGCTCCGGCATGTTCGATAGGGTTCATATCTGGAGAGTCGAGCGATATCGTTATCCTGAAGGAAGTCGTTCACAACACGTGCACGATGGGGGCGTGAATTGTCGTCCATGAAGACGAATGCCTCACCAGTTGTTGCCAATATGGTTGCACTATCAGTCGGAGGATGGTATTCACGTACCGCACAGCCGTTACGGCGCCTTCCATGACCACCAGCGGCGTACTTCGGCCCCACATAATGCCACCCCAAAACATCAGGGAACCTCCACCTTGCTGCACTCGCTGGACAGTGTGTCTAAGGCGTTTACTACGACCACGTTGCCTCTAAACACGTCTCCGACAATAGTCTAGTCGAAGGCATATGCGACTCTCATTGTTGAAGAGAACGTGATGCCAATCCTGAGCTGTCCATTCGGCATGTTATGCCCATCTGTACCGCGCTGCATGGTGCCGTGGTCGCAATGAGGGACCTCCCCTTGGACGTCGGGAGTGAAGTTGCGCACCATGCAGCCTATTGCGGACAGTTTGAGTCGTAACACGACGTCCTGTGGCTGCACGAACAGAATTATTCAACACGGTGGCGTTGCTGTCAGTGTTTCTCCGAGCCATAACCCGTAGGTAGCGGTTATACACTCCAGTAGTAGCCCTTCGGTGCTCTGAGCGAGGCATGTCATCGACAGTTCCTCTCTCTCTGTATGTCCTCCATGTCCGAACAACATCGATTTGGTTCACTCCGTGACGCCTGGACACTTTCCTTGTTGAGAGCCCTTCCTGGCACAAAGTAACAATGCGGACGCGATCGAACCATGGTATTGACCGTCTAGGCACGGTTGAACTCCAGACAATACCGCACGTGTACCTCCTTCCTGATGGAATGACTGGAACTGATGGGCTGTCCGACCCCGTCTGCCAAATAGGCGCTGCTCATGCATGGTAGTTTACATCTTTGGCCGGGTTTAGTGACATCTCTGAACAGTCAAAGGGACTGTAACTGTGATAGAATATCCAGTCAACGTCTGTCTTAGGAGTTCTGGGAACCGGGGTGGTGCAAAACGTTTTTTGATGTGTGCATATGAACCCAGTGCCCTTAGCATGCGGCGGGCCATGGACGGCAGAATAGGAAGCGACTGTGTCACGTGGTGGACACGTGACGCCAAATATATATTTACGTATTGTGTTCGCTGTAGAAGATCGAGTGCTCGTAAACGGTGATCTAGGAGCCCATCTCGTAGTTGGGACTGTAGGCGCCGGCAGTTGGGGGCATTGATGCGCCGCAGATCACTTGTGAAATCGAGTCTTAAGCACCGGATAGTAGCAGCTAGACGCAGTGGGGCAGTGCTGTCCGCAGGAAGTCCTCCACCTACAGCCATGGCGCTCGATTTTCGTACGTTAAAGCAGCTACCAGAAGCTTCGCCTTAGTTGGTAACTCATGCTAGTGATTCCCAGATCTCAGCATCGCTTCGAAAAACGATGACGACATCACCCGCATAATCAGCACAGCTGGATACATGCGCACGGTGAGAAATCCCAGACAGGTGTTGACAGCGGCCACAGAGCAACGGTGCCATGATGAAAGCGTGCCTTGAAGCACCGAACGACGCAACGAGATACGTGGAGTGAGACGGCCATTGTAGAGTACACGCGACGTAACTCCACGAGTGAGACGTATCGCGACGTCAACGGTAGTATCAGGTTATCCAATATGGCGGTGCACCCCTTTCAGGTAGTCGTGATCGAACCGATCTAAAGCCTGGCTGACGTCAAGAGCTGCCAAAATTCCAGGCACCTGACGAAAGTGAGCAAGAACGAGTAAGTTCCGATGGCGACAGAGGGCAATGAGGATGTTATTGGCACCTCTCAAAGAAGTATGATCAGCGGAAACCACGTACTGGGCCGTCCGTTTAAGCCTTGCAGACAACAGCCACGTAAATATCTTCGTGTCGCTGTTCAGTAACGTCAGGGTGCGGTAATTGCATATCCGTGATGTACCCTGGGGCTTGTGGATGGAAATGAGGAGACCGTCAAGGAAGCTGTCTGGGAGGCGACATAAGACCCCGGCAAATTTCTGTCCATACCAGTGCCATAAGGGGACGAAACGTCAGTAAAACTCTAGTGGGAGGCCGTCAGGCCAGGTGACTTGTTTGTAGAACCCTCCTGCATAGCATGATGTCGGCAAGCAGATCCATCAGTGCATCACCAGGAATTGAACCAAATGAGATTTGGGAGACCGCCGTAGTGTTGGCAGGGTGGTCATGTTGTGCTGAGTACAGCATAAAATAATGTCCATGGAGGGTATACCGTATATCGCATGGGGTATCTAAGCACTGACTATCATCACTCATAAGAACATTATTCAAAGTCCTCTGATGATGGTACCGTTACTGTCGCATGGTATATAGACAGACGCTCCTGCGCTAATCCATCGTGTGTGCACGCTCTGAACGTAGATCCTTCAAAGTGACGTAGATAGAGGGACGCGAGCTGTGCCTTGGCACGATGCACCATCGCCTGACGCTCTGGCGAATACACCATCATAGTATATTCTCGGAGAATTGTGAAGTAGAGGTCATGAGTTCGCCGCCACCACGCCGTGACCTCAATTCCGTACCCAATCAAGGCCTTGCGGAGGGCAGGCTTTGCCCAGAGGACGCACCATGACAGGGTAAACTGATATGCATCACGGCATCGACGACAAGCTGCCCGCCGGCAGTCGGGTGAAGTAAGACGATTCGCGTTCAGTTTCCACAGTCCCTGACCATGCCACACGCTTTGGCGGCAGAGGTTAATGTCACAGATATGTGCGTCATGGTCAGAGATGGTCAGAGAACGCAATGGGCCGGATTTGAGCAGCCTGAACACCACCGTCAATATCGTGGGAGATATAAACACGGTCGAGACGACTAGAGGAATGGCTAGTGAAATGCATAAGCCCCGGACGATCACTATGAACATGCTCCCAAGAGTCCACAAGGTTGAGGTGCTGGAGAAATGACGCTAGCGCCGCGCACAGAGCGAGGCGGCAGTCGTTCGCTGAGCGCCTGGGTGGGGTTGAAGTTCTTCTCACGATCCTTGTGACCCAGGAAGAGAGGCGTAACTGCCTCAGAGAAGAAAATGGAACATTCGCGGCAGCGACCTGAACCTGATGGCACAGAGGTGTTGATGATCCTGACGCCATTAAACGGGAAAGGCATACTTCTGGCATCAGGGGGATTGGAAACTGTATCAGCATAGATACCGTCATGATGAAGGATCGCCACGCCACTACCTGTAGACGAAGTATGGGAGACGTGTGCCGTAAATCCATAGGGAGCACAAAAGGTTGCAACATGTACCCCCTGAAGGAGGGAAACGTGAATGGCCGCAGCGTACAGCATTTCATGGAGTAAAACCAGTTTGTCACGTGAGAGAATGGTATTCATATCGACCATGGCTATACGGTAGGTTTGAAACACTGCCATGGCCAGGAGGGTGGGGGATGCAAACATAATGGAAGCACAGGAAATTACCTGTTGGGCCCCCATGGAAGGGCACATCACTGTGATTGTAAGTGAGCCAACCCCACCAAGGAGGTTCCATCGTTCTGTATACCTCGAGAACTTCCATCCGCAGCATCGACGTCCTCCGCTCAGGAAACAGATTTCTCACAGGCCGGTTCAGTAGAACAGTATCAGGGGGGCATCCACAGAAAGCGTGAGGCACAAAAGGGAGGCAACCGCATCTGGCGCAGATGGGGAAGGTGGATGGTGACGGGAGACGGAGGAGGGGAGGGACGTTGCGTCGTATGATGCCAGGGCGTTGGAGCTCAGGGCATCATCACTAGGAGAGTCCTAATCCTGTGCACACGTCCGATGGAGGCAGTCATCAGAAGGGGTATGTTGTTGTCTCTTCCGTTTCCTAGGCGGCTGTTGCTACCTAACATGCTTTTGCGTGTCAGATGGTGGGTGGTTGTCGACCCACATGTGACCAGACGACAGAAAAGCAGAGGTCGGTACAGCTCCGAAATCAACAACCATGTGATCAGGACAGACGGCTTGCGTTTGCTGATTGTCATGGCGCTGTGTCGTCCGAACAAGACATAGGCAGGGCAAAATCACTACAGGCGCAAACATGCGAGCTGGTACCAGTGTCATATAGACTCGCCACTTGCACGAGTTCCAACAGCGCCACGGGCGGCGCTGAGGATGAAGATATCGACTTCTTCCCGGCCAACTGGCGCCCGAGTACAATCCACAAATGACTGTACTACAACGGACAGAAGCCTACTCGGAAGACAGAAGAGCATCTCTCACCCACTTGGTTATAGATCGACCAGGGCTGACTTACACAGCCGGCCGGAGTGGCCCAGCGGTTCTAGGCGCTACAGTCTGGAACCGAGCGACCACTACGGTCGCAGGTTCGAATCCAGCCAAGGGCATGGATGTGTGTGATATCCTTAGGTAAGTTAGGTTTAAGTATTTCTAAGTTCTAGGGGACTGATGACCTCAGCGGTTAGGTCCCATAGAGCACAGAGCCATTTGAACCATATTTTTTGACTTACACACGGGACGTTGTTTCGTGAACTCTTATAATTGAAGAGGCGGTTGCTATAATTGCATTTGCTATGTTGTGTGAAGTTTACCTACGATTATTTGCGCTTAGCCATTGAGGGCCTCTTTTGTGTCATATTACATGCAGTGCTACAGACTTCCCTATTCGACAAGTCACAAAGATAAGTAAACCTTTTTAACTCATTTGTGTGATTTTGTTACCAATTTGTTGGAGTGTTGTAGCACACTCGTTCTCCTATCCCGCCGCGTGGAATGGCCGCGCAGTTAGAGGCGCCATGTCACGGATTGCGCGGCCCCTCCCGCCGGAGGTTCGAGTCCTCCCTCGGGCATGGGTATGTGGTGTTGTTCTTAGCACAAGTTAGTTGAAGTAATGTTAGTCTAGGGACCGATGACCTCACCAGTTTGGTCCCTTTGGAATTCACACACATTTGAACAGTTTTTTCTCCTATCTTGTTCCCCCCAGGGGGTCCACAACTCTTTCGTGGATACGTGCGTGGCGAGCACGGGGCCCCGAGCCATTGCAGCCTTCTTTCTCTCCCGGGCTGCATTTCCTTTCCCTTCCCCTCCTTTCCCCTCCATACCCCTTTCCCCTCGCCCTCTCCTCTCCCTCTATTGGTGTCCTTATGTTGGCCCCCGCTATCCTCCTGGTTCTGTTGGTTTTACACTCTGGCTTTGTTGCGTAATCATCTCCTCCTTTTGGCATTCCTTGGTCCCCCTCTGGGGTTTGACCTCCATTCCAAAATTTCTCTTTCCGTAGTGTGAGCCATTTGGGGAAGAGCACCTTACCTAGTGTCTCCGACGTGTACCCTCCTAGTATATTCCACCTTTTCTTCTACGTCGTTGTCTGATGCTAGGGTGCATAGCCAGCACGGTAGCCAGCCCGTGTGGTGGGGTCGCTATGTACCCTTTTGGTTGAGCCCCCTGAACACACAGGGATCACACTTCTGATACCTGAGCTGTGACCTCCTCATGCATGCCTTGGAGTGGTTGCTCGTCATCCTGGAGCATCGGAACTCCCGGCAATGGCCGCCGTGCCAGACGGCCCTTGCTGTGGCTGGGTGGCGCCCGTGAGGAGAGCCCCTGATCGGAGTGGGTGGTATCAGGGCGGACGCTATGCAGATGAAACGCATAAGGGTCCAAACCTCTGGCCGCTCTTCTGCGGCCGTCTCTCTGCGTGGTACTGATTCCTCAAGTGCTGCTTCTCTTGCCCCTTCGGCCTTCCCTTCCGTGGCTACCCCTTGGGAGGAGGGTAAGGCCCGTCGTCTAGGGGCAAAACCTTTCCCCCGTTATCTAGTTTGCACCAGGACTGATGGAGATACTTCCACCGGTGTCAAACCTTTATTCTTTGTGGAACACATTGAAGACAAGTTCGGCGAAGTGGACTCCCTGAGCAAGATGCGGTCGGGTTCATTACTGATAAAAACTGCTTCGGCTGCCCAATCTGCGGCCCTTCGTGCCTGTACCCATCTTGGCACAATTCCCGTGTCCATTACCCCTCACCAGTCTCTAAATATGGTACAAGGTGTGATTTTTCACAGAGACCTCATCCTTCAAACTGATGAGGAACTTCGGGACAATCTCGGACGGCGGGGTGTTCACTTTGTTCGGCGTGTTCAGAAGGGTCCTAAAGATAATCGTATTGATACTGGTGCCTTTATCCTGGCCTTTGAAGGGGATACCCTTCCTGAGAAAGTTAAGATTATGGTCTATCGCTGTGATGTGAAGCCGTATATCCCACCTCCTATGCGGTGTTTTAAGTGCTTGCGTTTTGGCCACATGTCTTCTCGCTGTACCCAGGACCCTCTCTGTGGTGACTGTGGACGTCCACTCCATGAGGGGAGTCCCTGTGTTCCCCCTCCTGTATGTGTAAATTGTCATGGTAGTCATTCTCCACGTTCAGCAGATTGCCCAGTCTATAAGAAAGAAAAAAAGATACAGGAGTATAAGTCTCTTGATCGTTTAAGCTACACAGAGGCCCGTAAGAAATATGCACGATTGCACCCTGTGTCCATGACATCTAGTTACGCCTTGGTTACATCTTCATCCCTTCCTCCCCCTTCCTTACCCCCGTCCCGGACCCCTCTCCTTCCCCCCTCCCCTGCGGCTCCCACACCTTCTCCTCTGGGCGCCGCTCCCCCTCCCCAGCCGGAGAAGTGTCCCACTCCTTCGGCGTCTGCCGGTCAAGGGCGCCTCTCCCGGGATGCCCCTTCCCGGCACCTTCCAGGTCAAAGGTCTGCTGCAGCGCGGCGACCGCGAGAGCCGCGGTCTATCGGCCCCCAGGTCGCCCGGTCTCTTTCTGTTCCTGATCTTGCTGCAGCTGGCTCCATTATGCCACACAGCCCTCCTCGATCTCAGCCTGAAAAGAAGAAGAAACATAAGTCCCGGGACAAAGAGCCTCTGGTGTCACCGGAGGTCCCTTCCCCGGCTTCACAACCGGATTCTGACCTGTCGTTTATGGATGTCGCCCCCTCCTTGTCGGTGACAGGTGGGGACCCGGCGGTATGACTGGATTTAGCGTGTTCAGCCCTCATTTAAACCATCGTTCTGTGGTTCTCCAATGGAATTGTAATGGCTACTATCGTCACCTTCCGGAATTGAAATCCCTTCTTTCGTCCTACTCAGCAGCTTGTGTGGTTCTCCAGGAATCTCATTTTACTGATGCTCACTCACCGACCCTCCGTGGGTTCCGTGTTTTCTGTCGAAATCGGGTCGGACCCTTGCGGGCTTCTGGTGGCGTTTGTACGTTGGTCCGTACAGACATTGCTAGCACGTGGATTCCTCTCCAAACTACATTGGAAGCAGTTGCTGTTAGGGTCCACTTAGACTCTGCAGTCACAGTATGCAATCTTTATCTCCCTCCTGACAGGACTCTTACACCTGCTGCCTTAACCACCCTTCTTCAGCAACTTCCTCCTCCCTTCCTCCTCCTTGGGGATTTTAATGCTCATCATCCTTTGTGGGGCAGTGCCTTTCCATCTAGACGAGGTCTTCTTATCGACCAATTTATTGCAGACCACGACCTGTGCCTTCTTAATGATGGCTCCCCTACTCATTTCAGTGCTGGTCATGGTACCTTTTCTGCCATTGATCTTTCTCTTTCTTCTCCCTCTCTCCTCCCTTCATTACACTGGTCGCCACACGACGACCTTTGTGATAGTGACCATTTCCCGTTGATTATCACGCTCCCTTCCCGCTCCCCGATGGAGAGGTTACCTCGTTGGTCTTTCCACCGCGCCGATTGGCCTCTATATACTGCACAGGTCGAGTTTTCTCCATCTTTGTCGGGTTGTATTGATGACGTCCTACGTGACGTGTCTGACGCGATTGTTCGCGCTGCTAACCTTGCTGTCCCGCGCTCATCTGGACAATTTCGTAGTCGGCAAGTCCCGTGGTGGAGTACGGCCATTGCCATTGCCATCCGTGATCGCCGTCGAGCTTTGCAACACTTTAAGAGGCACCCATCTGTAGCCAGCCTTTCTACCTTTAAGCGCCTTCGCGCTAAAGCCCGTTATTTAATCAAACAGAGCAAGCGGATATGTTGGGAACGATTCGTTTCTTCCCTTGGTTCCACTGTCCCTCTGTCACGGGTATGGGCTACACTTCGCTCTCTCCAAGGTTGCCATCGGCAGTCCACCCTCCCAGGCCTTCACCTCCCAGATGGCATTTGTACGGACCCATTAGTTCTCGCAGAACATCTTGCGACCCATTTTGCAGTGGCATCAGCGTCGGCCTCCTATCCAGCTGCTTTCCTTCATCAAAAACAGCAGGCTGAAGCTGTCACCTTATGTTTCACCACTTGTGAGTCAGAATCTTACAACGAACCTTTCACTGAATGGGAATTTCTTTCTGCTCTATCTGCTTCTTATGATACGGCTCCTGGCCCAGATTCCATTCATAACCAGCTGCTTAAACATCTCAGTGCTCCACAACGGCACCATCTTCTTCGGGTGTTTAACCGTATCTGGCTCCAGGGTGACTTCCCTTCTCAGTGGAGGGATAGCATTGTGGTTCCTGTCCTTAAGCCTGGTCAGAACCCCCTATCTGTTGACAGCTATCGGCCAATTAGTTTGACCAATGTTGGTTGTAAGTTACTTGAACGGCTGGTAGCCCGTCGGCTCACTTGGGTCCTCGACTCTCGGGATCTATTGTCCCCTTACCAGTGTGGCTTTCGAGAGGGACGATCTCCAATCGATCATTTGCTTCGCTTGGAATCCGCAGTTCGGCAGGCTTTTTCCCAGCGCCGCCATTTGGTTGCAGTGTTTTTTGACCTTCGCAAGGCCTATGACACGGCCTGGCGCCATCACATCTTACTAACCCTTCATCAGTGGGGTCTTCGGGGCCCACTCTCGATTTTTATCCGCCAGTTCCTGATCCATCGGTCATTCAGAGTTCGAGTTGGTACTGCTTTTAGTTCTCCACGGACCCAGGAGACGGGCATCCCACAGGGTTCTGTCTTAAGTGTCCTTCTTTCCCTCATTGCTATCGATGGACTTGCGGCCTCTGTCGGTCCCTTGGTCGCCCCTGCCCTGTATGTGGATGATTTCTGCATTTGGGTTAGTTCCTCCTCGATGCCATCTGCAGAACGGCAGCTCCAGGTGGCTATACGGCGTGCCTCTGCATGGACCCTCTCCCACGGGTTTCAATTCTCTCCTTTAAAATCGCGGGTGGTCTACTTCTGTCGCCGTACTACGGTCCACCCTGATCCAGAGCTCTATCTCGCTGCACAAAGATTGCCTGTGGTTCCACAGTTTCGTTTCCTAGGTCTTCTTTTCGACAACAAGCTCACTTGGCTGCCCCATATCAGACTCCTGAAGGTAGGATGTTTCCGTAAACTCAATGTCCTTCGCTTCCTTGCCCACTCCTCCTGGGGTGCGGACCGTTCCCTCCTCCTCCGTCTTTATCGTGCTCTAGTTCTGTCACGTTTGGACTATGGTCGTCAAGTTTATGGTTCAGCTGCTCCTTCCACGCTGCACGTGCTGGATCCAGTCCACCATCGTGGTATCCGTTTGGCCACCGGTGCCTTCCCTACTAGCCCTGTTGATAGTCTCCTGGTTGAAGCTGGGATCCCCCCCCTTTCTGTTCGGCGGTCCCAGCTTCTGGTGTCTTATGCCCTTACTATCCGTTCTTCTCCCGCTCATCCTTCCTATTCTATCCTATTCCCAGACCATGGGCGTCGCCCGCCTGACTCCCGCCCTCGGGCGGGTTTACCGGTTGGGCTGCGCCTTGCGTTTCTTACCCGTGATTTTCGGCTTCCTTCTTTGTCCTGTCTTCCTCGCTCCCTCCCCTCCACCCCTCCTTGGTTAGTTCCTCGGCCTCGACTTCGGATGGATCTCTGCCGCGGACCGAAAGATTCCATCCCCCCGGTGGTGTTCCGTACCTTTTTCCGCCAAATTTTATGGGAGTTTCGGGATGCTGTTATTTTTTACACTGATGGCTCTAAATCTGCTGATCATGTTGGGTATGCCTTCACGTCCTCTGTTGGAACGGAAAATCATCTGCTGCCACCTACATGTGGGGTGTTTACTGCGGAATTGATGGCAATTTCCCGGGCCCTTACCTTTATTAAACAATCCCAACACAACCGCGTTTTGTTATGTACGGACTCGATGAGTGGCCTTCTTGCTATTGACCGGTGTTTTTCGCGCCATCCCTTGGTCTCTGCCATCCATGACCATCTCGCTGATCTTCACCGTGCTGCTTGTTCCATTGACTTCTTATGGGTCCCGGGCCATGTGGGTATCCCGGGTAATGAGCTCGCTGATCGTTTGGCTGGGGGAGCAGTTACTTACCCCCCGTTTTCCGTAACCCCTCCTGCAGCGGATTTACGGCTTCACATCAAATCCCACTTTGCACAGTCATGGGCCAATTCTTGGGAGGCTACTCCACTGTCTAATAAACTTCGTGCCATTAAGGTGAATACAGGCCCATGGCGTTCTTCCTTTAGCCTCTCCCGCAAGGACTCGACCACACTGTGTCGTCTCCGCATTGGCCATACCAGGCTGACCCATGGTTTCCTTTTGCGTGATGAGCTACCCCCGCTATGTGGTTGTGGAGCCTTCCAGTCAGTGGCCCACATTTTGGTTGAATGCCCCCTTCTTTTGGCTCTGCGTGCTAAGTACAGACTCCCCCACACTTTACCTTTGATGTTGGCTGACGATTCCCGGATGGTCTCTCTGGTTCTAGGTTTCCTCCGGGAGAGTGGTTTTTATTCTCAGTTTTAAAGTTTTTAATCTCCCTCTGGTGTTGGGGCAGGGCGGTGAGTGTTTGGGTGTCTCCCACTGTAGGCAGTGTTCAGAGATTCCCGATTCACCTCCCTGACCGGAATCCTCTTTTCTTTCCCTTTTACTCTGTTTTTACCCCTTCTTTTTAAGGCTTGGTTAGTTTTTCTATTCCCATACGTACTTTCTGCATTATAGCAGTTGTACCTTTTAAATCACAGGTGGTCTTGCCTATGCTGTTTCAGCATAGTGTTGCGTTCGTTCTCTTGCCAACTTCCCTCATTTGTTTTTACTAATGACAACGTGACTGCCCTTTTACGTTTCCCCTTTATCCGTTTTATTTTTCTGACTATCCTGAGATGTCCCGTTAGCAGAATGGAGTCTATTTGAAACAAGGGACTGATGACCTTGCTGTTTGGTCCCTTTAACCTCAAACAACCAACCATCCTATCTTGTTACTTGACCCTGGGGCCTTGCTGTGTAATATTGGCAGGGAGAAATTGTTTTAGCGGTGAACTGCATCAGCAGCCGCTTCACTCCTCCTACCGTAACAACAGTAGCAACTTAGCTCCCAAAGCAATAGCGACGAGGCCTTTACAAGACTGGCGACGATGGTTTACAAAACATGTTTCGTTGGTACTGCTTCTGGTAGCACTGTATGTTTTGTGTTGGCAGAAGAGCCAACACCGTGTTAAGAGTGGAGGGCGAAATGCACGCGTTTTAGCTCACGCAGGCTGGCGTGAGGAGGGAAGAACTATACTGACGTGAGGTCTGGAATATGACAAGGAATGAGAATTCAGAAAGCGGACGTAATTAGTTTGGTACTTAACTTTAATCCATTCATGATGAACGTCGCTCTTGACGGTACACGAGTCACAATATTATCTGTTCAGAATACATTCTTGAAGATATTACTTATAGTAACTGAATATGGCGCCTTGCTAGGTCGTAGCAAATGACGTAGCTGAAGGCTATTTTAAACTGTCGTCCCTGCAAATGAGAGCGTATGTAGACAGTGAACCATCGCTAGCAAAGTCGGCTGTACAACTGGGGCGAGTGCTAGGGAGTCTCTCTAGGCTAGACCTGCCGTGTGGCGGCGCTCGGTCTGCAATCACTGATAGTGGCGACACGCGGGTCCGACGTGTACTAACAGACCGCGGCCGATATAAAGGCTACCACCTAGCAAGTGTGGTGTCTGGCGGTGACACCACAGTATGAGAGACAGGCAAAATGTCCATCGTCATCGTCGAGAGGAGGCGCAGCAGACAGCCCCGCCTCGGACGTGTAAGATAGAGGTAACACAGAGGGCGCCGCAGCGAGAGCGACTTCTCCGATCGGCGTCTGAACCAGGCTACGTCGGAGACATTCAGAACGGACTTGGCCTACCTGGGCACCGCAAACAAGGCGTACTCGCCTCACCCCTGACGAAGGCAGACTGAGAATGCGGGATCTCCTTCTTACTATGCAGTTCTGTTAACCACTGCGCCAACCGGACAGTGTTCATCGCAACTGCGCAGACTATCTCAGCACGCCTCTCGGCCGACTCACATTCCCACCCAGCGCCACCTATCCGCGTGGTGTCTGATCTTTCAGACACGCATTCATATAATTGATTCACCTTGATGTACAACGAGTCCACCTTCTGCAATGTGGACGCGATAATATCAAACGGAGGAAATGGAAAAGGACGGCGGATTGGTGGCGCTGAATGGGAGAGTGGATCGACCGAGAGGCATGCCGAGTTAGTCCGGACAGTTACGACGAACACTGTGTCCAGGTGGCGTAGTTGTTAACCCAACTGCCTGGTAACCAAACGGTGGCGAATTCGAATCCCAATCTGGCATAAATTTTCACTCGTCGTCGCTGATTCCGCGTAAAATCACAATGCAGCTGACATCAACAGTCCCTTCCCTTCCCTTTCCTTCACGCCGGCCGAGGTGGCCGAGCGGTTCTAGGCGCTACAGTCTGGAACCGAGCTACCGCTACGGCCGCAGGTTCGAATCCTGCCTCGGTCGTGGATGTGTGTGATGTCCTTAGGTTAGTTAGGTTTAAGTAGTTCTAAGTTCTAGGGGACTGATGACCTCAGAAGTTATGTCCCATAGTACTCAGAGCCATTTGAACCATTTTCATGTTACAAGAACTGGGATACTTTCACCATTCTAGACGAATACTTGTCAATTGCTCTATGTCTTCTGAATGATCAGTATGACTGAAGCACCAGTATCTAATTGAAATGGTTTAAAATGGTTCAAATAGCTCTGAGCACTATGGGAATTAACTTCTGAGGTCATCAGTCCCCTTGAACTTAAAACTACTTAAACCTAACCAACCTAAGGACATCACACACATCCATGCCCGAAGCAGGATTCGAACCTGCGACCGTAGAGTTCGTGCTGTTCCAGGCTGTAGCGCCTAGAACCGCTCAGCCACCCTGGCCGGCGAAATGGTTCAGACTGATTGCAGATCTGCAGGGAGATGAACAGTTTGCGGATACTGCTTGTGATTACCTGGAGTCTCTTGCAGAAGTCTGTGTCTGGATTGTCACTGATGAAACGTTTAGCTGAACACCTATTAGAGGAGAGCTGCTTAGAATGAGGCAATTCCTGCACTGATTTTGTCGTTTTCGTTCATAGTTGCCGCGTAGATTGCCAGGAGGTGTGGGTACAGATTCAGAAAAAGAGACCATATATAGTTCGTGACAAAAAATAGACACCTACAGCCGTCCTTATGATTTTAATTTATTTTGTCGCTTGTCGCTACCAGTTTCAACGCTTCATTGCGTCATCTTCAGGCGGTCTTTGATGCGGTACAGGTTGATATGATCCCCATGCATAACCCATCAGTTGCCAGCATTATTGGATACGCAGATAATGTCACTTAAACCATCAACTGCTGGCAGTTGATGGTTGGAGTGCTGAGCGCGGTTCCGAGATAGGTCCTTGGCCTTGACATCACCTTTATGCCTCTCCTGGTCCCCCGCAGTGAAGTTAGCATGTCAGCAGAGGATCTACCTAAGATAAAGACCTGGACCAGTGCAACCCATAATGAGAGAACGTATTATGGAATTGCGACGAGGAGAAGGTGTTAGGAAGTATTATGGAGTTGAATTAAGGGCATAAGTTGTAGCTGGTAGAGAGCTTGTAGTTAAATAAATACGTCAGTGATTTCGCAGAGCTCATGAAGCACAATGCCTTGGATAGGTATCCTGAAGATGAGAAGTGAGGTTTAGGGTTCAAACGATAGTACTCCAGACGTTATAATCAGAAATGCGACTAGACTGATTTCATCAAGATTTCCGTTTACGTGCTTGTTTCATGACATAGTAATTAGACGTCATAGGCTGCCAGAGTAATGTGTCACATGGAGATCGGATAACCAGATTGACGGAAAAATCGAAACACCAAATTATAACTACTGTACAGCAATGAAATTTCAGGAATAATTTTGTCTAGGTAGCATATTTAAGTGATTAACGTTGCAAGATGACGGTTTAATGTAAGTGTGAGATAAGACATTGCAAATGTGAATTGCTCGTACATTAATAACTGGTGCAACCGGCAGAATGTTGACTGCAAGCAAGCAAACGTGCATGCTTTGTATTGTACAGGTGCCGGATGTCAGTTAGGGGGATGGAGTTAAATCACAGTTGCACTTGTTCGGTCAATAAAAACTGGAAATGAGCGTTTGGCGTCATTGGCCCGGAGGGCCCTTACAGGACAGGTCTAGCCGCCACCATGGGCGACCTGTTCGCCGGATGGGGATGAAATGATGATGAAGACAACACAACACCCAGTCCCTGAGCGCAGAAAATCCCCGACCCAGCCGGGAATCAAATCCGAGCCCGTAGGACGGCAATCGGTCACGTTGACCACTTAGCTATCTGGGCGGACTTCGGTCAATACAGGGACGGGTAATTCTGGTTGTGGATCTACATCTACATCTACATTCACATTTATACTCCGCAAGCCACCCAACGGTGTGTGGCGGAGGGCACTTTACGTGCCACTGTCATTACCTCCCTTTCCTGTTCCAGTCGCGTATGGTTCGCGGGAAGAACGACTGTCTGAAAGCCTCCGTGAGCGCTCTAATCTCTCTAATTTTACATTCGTGATCTCCTCGGGAGGTATAAATAGGGGGAAGCAATATATTCGATACCTCATCCAGAAACGCACCCTCTCGAAACCTGGCGAGCAAGCTACACCGCGATGCAGAGCGCCTCTCTTGCAGAGTCTGCCACTTGAGTTTATTACACACCTCCGCAACGCTATCACGGTTACCAAATAACCCTGTGACGAAACGCGCCGCTCTTCTTTGGATCTTCTCTATCTCCTCCGTCAGACCGATCTGGTACGGATCCCACACTGATGAGCAATACTCAAGTATAGGTCGAACGAGTGTTTTGTAAGCCACCTCCTTTGTTGATGGACTACATTTTCTAAGCACTCTCCCAATGAATCTCAACCTGGTACCCGCCTTACCAACAATTAATTTTATATGATCGTTCCACTTCAAATCGTTCCGCACGCATACTCCCAGATATTTTACAGAAGTAACTGCTACCAGTGTTTGTTCCGCTATCATATAATCATACAATAAAGGATCCTTCATTCTATGTATTCGCAATACATTACATTTGTCTATGTTAAGGGTCAGTTGCCACTCCCTGCACCAAGTGCCTATCCGCTGCAGATCTTCCTGCATTTCGCTACAATTTTCTAATGCTGCAACTTCTCTGTATACTACAGCATCATCCGCGAAAAGCCGCATGGGACTTCCGACACTATCTACTAGGCCATTTATATATATTGTGAAAAGCAATGGTCCCGTAACATTCCCCTGTAGCACGCCAGAGGTTACTTCAACGTCTGTAGACGTCTCTCCATTGATAACAACATGCTGTGTTCTGTTTGCTAAAAACTCTGCAATCCAGCCACACAGCTGGTCTGATATTCCGTAGGCTCTTACTTTATCAGGCGACAGTGCGGAACTGTATCGAACGCCTTCCGGAAGTCAAGAAAAATAGCATCTACCTGGGAGCCTGTATCTAATATTTTCTGGGTCTCATGAACAAATAAAGCGAGTTGGGTCTCACACGATCGCTGTTTCCGGAATCCATGTTCATTCCTACATAGTAGATTGTGGGTTTCCAAAAACGACATGATACTCTAGCAAAAAACATTTTCTAAAAGTCTACAACAGATCGACGTCAGAGATATAGGTCTATAGTTTTGCGCATCTGCTCGACGACCCTTCTTGAAGACTGGGACTATCTGTGCTCCTTTCCAATCATTTGGAACCCTCCGTTCCTCTAGACTTGCGGTACACGGCTGTTAGAAGGGGGGCAAGTTCTTTCGCGTACTCTGTGTAGAATCGAATTGGTATCCCGTCAGGTCCAGTGGACTTTCCTCTATTGAGTGATTCCAGTTGCTTTTCTATTCCTTGGACACTTATTTCGATGTCGGCCATTTTTTCGTTTGTGCGAGGATTTAGAGAAGGAACTGCAGTGCGGTCTTCCTCTGTGAAACAGCTTTGGAAAAAGGTGTTTAGTATTTCAGCTTTACGCGTGTCATCCTCTGTTTCAATGCCATCATCATCCCGGAGTGTCTGGATATGCTGTTTCGAGCCACTTACTGATTTAACGTAAGACCAGAACTTCCTAGGATTTTCTGTCAAGTCGGTACATAGAATTTTACTTTCGAATTCACTGAACGCTTCAAGCATAGCCCTCCTTACGCAAACTTTGACATCTTTTAGCTTCTGTTTGTCTGAGAGGTTTTGGCTGCGTTTAAACTTAGAGTGAAGCTCTCTTTGCTTTCGCAGTAGTTTCCTAACTTTGTTGTTGGACCACGGTGGGTTTTCCCGTCCCTCACAGTTTTACTCGGCACGTACCTATCGAAAACGCATTTTACGATTGCCTTGAACTTTTTCCATAAACACTCAACATTGTCAGTGTTGGAAAAGAAATTTTCGTTTTGATCTGTTAGGTAGTCTGAAATCTGCCTTCTATTACTCTTGCTAAACAGATAAACCTTCCTCCCTTTTTTTATATTCCTATTAACTTCCATATTCAGGGATGCTGCAACGGCCTTATGATCACTGATTCCCTGTTCTGCACATACAGAGTCGAAAAGTTCGGGTCTGTTCGTTAACAGTAGATCCAAGATGTTATCTCCACGAGTCGGTTCTCTGTTTAATTGCTCGAGGTAATTTTCGGATGTGCACTCAGTATAATGTCACTCGATGCTCTGTCCCTACCACCCGTCCTAAACATCTGAGTGTCCCAGTCTATATCTGGTAAATTGAAATCCCCACGTAAGACTACAACATGCTGAGAAAATTTATGTGAAATGTATTCCAAATTTTCTCTCAGTTGTTCTGCCACTAATGCTGCTGAGTCGGGAGGTCGGTAAAAGGAGCCAATTATTAACCTAAATGACGCTGGAGTTGGGTGTGATGACGTCCCATGCGTGCTCGATTCGAGGCAGACCTGATGATCGATCAGGCAACACGAAGACACTCCGTACAGAATGTTGGTTTACAACAGCGAGCGTTATCCTGTTGGAAAACACTTCTAGGAATGCTGTTCATGAATGGCAGCACGACAGGCCGAATCACCAGCCTGACGTACAAATTTGCAGTCAAGGTGCCTGTGATAACCACGAGAGTGCTCTTGCTGTTATATGAAATTGCATCCCAGACCATAACTCCAAGTGTAGGTCCCATAGGTCTACCACACAGACAGCTTGGCTGCAGGCCCTTAACTGGCCTCCTCCTAATCAACACATTGCCACCACTCGAGGCGGAACCAAATTTCATCAGAAAACACAACAGACCTCCATCCTGCACTCCAGTGAACTCTCCTCTGACACCACTCAAGTCGCAAATGCCGATGGCTTGAAGTCAGTGGAATGCACGCTACAGGGCGTCTGCCCCGAAACTGTCTCTGAAGTAACCCGTCTTCCTTCTCCATATTGCCACGTGGCCGTCCGGAGCTCGGTCTTCTTAGGAGCATACACTCTCGCGACCGCCAGCAATTATGTGGCTACATTCCTGTTACGTCCTTCAGCAATACTGCAGAAGCAACATCTAGCTTCTCGTATCCCTATTACAGGACCTCGTTCAAACTCAGTGAGGGTTGATAATGGCGTAATTGCCGCCAAACGCATTCTTAACCGGCAACTCACTGCAGTGAATCTCAAAGATAACTAACGCTCTCGACTACTAAAGCAAGTGCTGAAAAAAAAAACCTGATTTACATCCTCATAATGCCGCTACTAGCGCCCCTCTTAGTGCGACTGGCTCGATAATGGTGATGACGACGATCATTTTGGTTTTTTTGGGACGCTTAACGACGCGGTTATCAGCGTCCGTACAAATTCGCAATCTTGTCACATTCCAGTCTCGCCATTTTCCCGAATGATGAAATGACGAGGACAACACAAACACCCAATCCCGGGGCGGAGAAACTCCTACGAGTAGCTCGAAATTTGAATATTCTTAAGTGTAGCAATATTCTTAATTGCAGGAAAACACCTACCAACTCTTGCTTATGTCGCATAACTCTTCCTTGGTGTTACGATTTTTTCCGTGTAGATATTGTTGGCCAAAGACTTACCGAATGAGTTCAAAATGGGCTGTAAAGAACTGCATAGTCCACGAGCAGCACGATAGAGGAGTGTAATGGCACAGGTCTAAGCAAGATGACTCAGTGGCATTAAAAGGGTCACTTCATCGTTGGACCTGTTGGCTGCCGCTGTCCGCCTGCAGCTTAGTGACCGGCTAGTTACCGAAACCAGAGACACTTCAATACGTGCTGTACGTGACATTTGAGGCAACAACATCACAACAAACCCACTCTGGTGCACATAAATGCTGACCATCAGGCAACGCTGATCATCGAATGAATCAGCAAGTCATCGAGTCAGTGGCTGTCACAGTGTCGGCTTCCACCGTGATTCCACTTATCTGACAGCATCGTCTGACATGGGGTCCAGTCACCGGCAGATTGGCCGAAGGTCAAACTGACAAGGGAATGGTCCTGTCCTGTCCTACACCTTAATTTAAAGGATTTTAACCATGCCAAAAAGGTCTCAAATCATTAATTTTTTGAAAACTTGCGGTTTATTTTGACAACAAGAATATTGCAGATGTAACTGTTACACAAATGGCTGACAGGGGAAAGAAAATCAAGGCAATGCATGATGTTACATCAGACAACTTCTATCAATCGGGTCTTTAATTTGTTGACAAAAGATATTTTATAACAGTTTATAAGAATTCCTGTAGCACAGTCTTATGATAGTTTTTGAATAATGTATATTTTACTAACTTCTTTATTCCCTAGTTATCAAAAAAATATGAACTGTGTATCGCATAATGAAAACTAACATTTTCCGCACACCAGGGACACCTGTTAAAACAAAAATTAATGCATTCAGGCACTTGATAGCACCTACCAATTTTATTGAGACAGAACTGGTATAGGGTAAGAAATGGTCATAGCCATTGATCTGCAATTTGTGCTGCGTACCAGGCTTACTAGATCAAATTCGTAAAACGCGGTGATGCAAACTGACTATGAGCAAATGACTTGTCTAACACTACTGTTCTACTGATGAACCTGAAATGACAAACAGCTCTCGGAAGTTAGTCTGACAAGTTTCTGAAAAATGCTTGTTGGAAAAATCTTTATCCAAAGGCTGAATCAGACTATTAGTTCCGGATGTTATCAGAATTATAGTAACACTCCTTTCGTCATTCTCCTCAAGACAGAGGTGTCGCTTTGTTCAGATCAAGAGTCCAACAAAAGCAACGAATTACACTCCTGGAAATGGAAAAAAGAACACATTGACACCGGTGTGTCAGACCCATTATACTTGCTCCGGACACTGCGAGAGGGCTGTACAAGCAATGATCACACGCACGGCACAGCGGACACACCAGGAACCGCGGTGTTGGCCGTCGAATGGCGCTAGCTGTGCAGCATTTGTGCACCGCCGCCGTCAGTGTCAGCCAGTTTGCCGTGGCATACGGAGCTCCATCGCAGTCTTTAACACTGGTAGCATGCCGCGACAGCGTGGACGTGAACCGTATGTACAGTTGACGGACTTTGAGCGAGGGCGTACAGTGGGCATGCGGGAGGCCGGGTGGACGTACCGCCGAATTGCTCAACACGTGGGGCGTGAGGTCTCCACAGTACATCAATGTTGTCGCCAGTGGTCGGCGGAAGGTGCACGTG
The DNA here is from genome assembly GCF_021461395.2 of Schistocerca americana. NCBI lineage: Eukaryota > Metazoa > Arthropoda > Insecta > Orthoptera > Acrididae > Schistocerca > Schistocerca americana. The sequence continues at coordinate 546,296,288 of NC_060130.1, forward strand.
CCCGTCGACCTGGGACCGGACCGCAGCGACGCACGGATGCACGCCAAGACCGTAGGATCCTACGCAGTGCCGTAGGGGACCGCACCGCCACTTCCCAGCAAATTAGGGACACTGTTGCTCCTGGGGTATCGGCGAGGACCATTCGCAACCGTCTCCATGAAGCTGGGCTACGGTCCTGCACACCGTTAGGCCGTCTTCCGCTCACGCCCCAACATCGTGCAGCCCGCCTCCAGTGGTGTCGCGACAGGCGTGAATGGAGGGACGAATGGAGACGTGTCGTCTTCAGCGATGAGAGTCGCTTCTGCCTTGGTGCCAATGATGGTCGTATGCGTGTTTGGCGCCGCGCAGGTGAGCGACACAATCAGGACTGCATACGACCGAGGCACACAGGGCCAACACCCGGCATCATGGTGTGGGGAGCGATCTCCTACACTGGCCGTACACCACTGGTGATCGTCGAGGGGACACTGAATAGTGCACGGTACATCCAAACCGTCATGGAACCCATCGTTCTACCATTCCTAGACCGGCAAGGGAACTTGCTGTTCCAACAGGACAATGCACGTCCGCATGTATCCCGTGCCACCCAACGTGCTCTAGAAGGTGTAAGTCAACTACCCTGGCCAGCAAGGTCTCCGGATCTGTCCCCCATTGAGCATGTTTGGGACTGGATGAAGCGTCGTCTCACGCGGTCTGCACGTCCAGCACGAACGCTGGTCCAACTGAGGCGCCAGGTGGAAATGGCATGGCAAGCCGTTCCACAGGACTACATCCAGCATCTCCACGATCGTCTCCATGGGAGAATAGCAGCCTGCATTGCTGCGAAAGGTGGATATACACTGTACTAGTGCCGACATTGTGCATGCTCTGTTGCCTGTGTCTATGTGCCTGTGGTTCTGTCAGTGTGATCATGTGATGTATCTGACCCCAGGAATGTGTCAATAAAGTTTCCCCTTCCTGGGACAATGAATTCACGGTGTTCTTATTTCAATTTCCAGGAGTGTATTTTCTGCATCTGGTAAGAAGACGTTTCCGATGTAGTATTGAAAATATCTTACACTACACACGTAGCTTAAAATGAAGTGCACGGAGCTCTTGCACGGAACCTGACTGATGGGATTTACACACAGAATTTTAGGGGATAACAAGAAGCTTCGTCTTCACATCAGCTACAAATTTCTCTGCAATACTACTTCCTTTACGGTGTCATTTCCTGAATCCTTTAACCGGGTCGAAAATGCGGGGAAGTCAGTAATGTTCATCTCAACTACAATTCAAATGGAGCAGTGTGGTAGATCTCTTACGGTAATGGCGCATTGACTCTCACGAGTAGTTCTAAATCTTTCGAATAGTTTTTCTTTCACACTTTTACGAGTTGAATTTTGGTGCATGTTTCATACCCTGTGTATATATTTTCTTCATTTGTGCAATTCATGTTCGGATCTTACGTAATTCTTACTTTAAACGTTTTCTCCCTCCTTAGTTTATCCCAAAAATGTACAGCCTTTTCCTTTTCACTGAAAGCTGATAATGGTCGGCCGGGGTGGCCGAGCGGTTCTAGGCGCTACAGTCTGGAACCGCGCGACCGCTACGGTCGCAGGTTCGAATCCTGCCTCGGGCATGGATGTGTGTGATGTCCTTAGGTTAGTTAGGTTTAAGTAGTTCTAAGTTCTAGGGGACTGATGACCTCAGATGTTAAGTCCCATAGTGCTCAGAGCCATTTGAACCATCTAGTATATAATACATATGTAGAACTTCAGGAGAAGTAGATGACTTTGATTGCATATCCTTTTCTTCATATTTCATCTTCGCAAGGTTGACATCATCATTTGGATTCCAAATTACCGTGAAACTCTGGACCTGCACAAAGATACATGCTATTAACAAGTATAGGCCTATATTTAGGAAAAAATTCAGAAAGTTAATTATCACCGTGGTTAACACCTAACGATACCACAAACGCATCTGCAAATTATTGTAGTTATTAAATGAGTTACAAACTCGATTAATAGCAAGTGTGAACAACTGTGTCAGAGAAACTAGCAATGGGAACTGAAAATCGTTTTGGAAATTACAATCGCGTTGGGCCGTGTTATCTGTTAACAAATATGCCATCAATCAAAGCTAGCCGCCTATTTTCGACAATTTTTAACAGTTGCTGTGTGTCTCAGCAGCTACAATTTTGACACTAAATATGTTTCGGCGTATTCTTCCTGTATGAAAAAAAGATCGGGACAAGTTTCGGCAAGACGGATTGAACCGTTCACTTGAGACCCTCCAGTTCGTCGAACCACTGGGACAGTGCGCCAGCATCATTGGTCACCAGCCAGCCACCATACCAGGATTCGCGCCCTGGATGTCTACGTCTGTCACGCGTCACAGCAGGGAAAGTCACGGGCGCATCGGTAGCAGTGTAATAACTCCCGGCCACGGTATCAGCGCCTGACACTGTGCCGCCGGGAGTGTTCATCACGCAAGGTTGTTCCACGCGCGTTCTACAATGAGTGTAGCAGCTGCTTATGTCATCACAACACCCGCCAATGAGGTCCATAAGATCGATGCCTACGGAACGTGGACGACGTGAATCGACGGCAGGTTGTGCTAAAATTCCATTAGTGATATCTTTTCCCCAAACATTCGAAAAAGTATTATACTCAAGAGTAGTCTGACATTTAGATAAAATCAGTTTACTTAGCATGCCACAGTTTGGATTCCAGAAGTGTTACTCAACTGAGAACATTATTTAAACATTCACCCACCAAATATTACGAGCCTTAAATTATAACATATCGCCATTTTTATGATGTGTCCAAGGCGTTTGATTGTGTGCATCGTGTTAAACACTCAGAAAAACTTAAGTTTTGTGGGATCAATGGCTTTACACACAACTGCTTTGAATTATACTTAACAAAAACAACGTAAAAGTTGTGTTGAATCGTTCAGACAGTGCTAGAAATGTAGAAAATCTTAGTGATTGGGGAGAAATCAGAAATGGAGTACCACAGAGTTCTATTTTTGGTCCGCTCCTATTCCTTATATATATGAATGACCCTTCACTTAACATTCAACAGTTAGAATTGATATTTTTTGCAGACGATACTAGTGTTGCAGTAGAGCCCTTTAGATAGAAAGCAAAAGAACGGATGATGATTATTAATGATGTTTTACAAAGTCTTATTAAGTGGTTCTCTGAAAATAGACTGTCCCTAAATTCTGAGGAAACACATTATATACAATTCCTTACAAAAAATAGTCATATCAACAATTAATGGAGTACGTGAACAATGAATGGGGTAGAATGCTCCAAAGTCTTGGTTGTACATACTGATGACGATTTGAACTGGAAGATGCATATTACTGAGTTTCTAAAACAGTTAAGTTCAGCTACATTTGCTGTTAGTATAATTGCTGTTTTTGGAAATAAAAGAATCAATCTCCAGGCATATTTTGAGTATTTCTACTCAGAGATGTATTAACGAATCATTTTCTCGAATAACTCATCACTTAGAAAGAAACTAATAATTTCAAAAAAGTCGATACATTCGTGATCGTCATGTAGATGCGTAATCAAGGAGTCGGGCATTTTAACTGCACGATCACAATAAGTATACTTGGTAATCAAAATTCGTCATAAATAATCCATCACAATTTGAAAACATTAATGATATCCTTGCCTACAACACTAGCAGAAAAAAAAATGGTTTACTACCCACTTTAAAGGGGCTAGTGGATCAGAGAGGACCTCAATGTACGGCAACGAAAAATTTTGATCATTTACCCAATACAAGAAAATTTCTCACAAGTAGCAAAGCTAGCTTAAAATCATTTCTCCTGCACCACTTCTTCTATTCGATGGGCGAATTTATATTTAAAAATTGGTAGGCTGTAAATAAAATGAAGTAAAACTAAAACCAGCTAGATTTTCAGAGTAGTGGCATGAGTAGGAATAAAAAGGAATCTGTTCAGTAACGCTAACGCTGACTGTGTCATATATAACAGTAAACTGACTTGTTACACATCATTTCGACTGAAGAATCACCGAATGATTTACGGAAGATGTAACTAACGAGACGAGGGCGCCCACCTGTAGCTGCTTTAAGTTTGGTGGAACATTAAAAAGTTTTCATTAAGGCCGTCTGTCTTGCTGCAGGTACTTTATACCTTCAACGCCAACCCACTGAACTCACAAAGCCCAGGTAGGAGAACAGAATGCCATTCTGTGAAACATGACCGGCTGTTTCACCACTCCGTAGCGGTCATAGCATACCAGGCCGTTATAACATCTTTTGAACCGAAATTAAATTGGTATCGCTGTTTCTTCCTTCCGACAGGTTGTCAGTGGCTTTTATTTCAGAAAATTACACTAGAAACTGAGAAATTTTTTCCAACTTATTACCACATATTCCGTTTACTGTCTGTCAATAGAACACTGAAACATCTACGTGCAAGATTTCCTGTTTTCTTGTACGCTTCTCCAACGAGAAGCACCGTAACGACTGCAATGTTTCCTCTACATGATTTGGCACGTTGTGGAAGCTACTGTGCGTATCTTGAGCTCAGTACAGCTAGTAAATCTAATTAAAGAGAAATAAGCGATGGCAGAAGATTCTTAGTATTAACACAGCATACATTTATCATTTTTTATTTATATTATCGTGTCAGAAGATACAGTAAAATGAAATGGGGCAGAATGGAGCGTATACCTCAACGCAATGCCATATTACAACGTGCTACGTCCGCCTCGATAGCTGGGTGGTCAGCGTGATGGATTGCCATCCTACGGGCCTGGGTTCGATTGCCGGCTGGGTCGTTGATTTTCTCCGCTCAGGGACTGGGTGTTGTGCTGTCTTCATTATCATTTCATCCCCATCCGTTGCGTAGGTCGCCCAATGTGGCGTCGAATGTAATAAGAACTGCACCATGGCTGCCGGACCTGCCACGCAAGGCGCCTCCCGGCCAATGACGCCAAACGCTCATTTCTATTTTCCACAACGTGTGAAGTCATAAACGTATTTACCCCCACACAGTTTGGCATAAGGCTTAAAATATGTGATAGATAAACACAAGGGCACAGATTACAGAACTTTCCTGAAAATATTTGACATTTTCAATACAACGTGGGTGGAATATGGATTTACTACAATACAGGGTGATTCAAAAAGAATACCACAACTTCAGGAATTTAAAACTCTGCAACGACAAAAGGCAGAGCTAAGCACTATCTGTCGGCGAATTAAGAGAGCTATAAAGTTTCATTCAGTTGTACATTTGTTCGCTTGAGGCGCTGTTGACTAGGCGTCAGCGTCAGTTGATGCTAAGATGGTGACCGCTCAACAGAAAGCTTTTTGTGTTATTGAGTACGGCAGAAGTGAATCGACGACAGTTGTTCAGCGAGCATTTCGAACGAAGTATGGTGTTAAACCTCCTGATAGGTGGTGTATTGAACGTTGGTATAAACAGTTTACAGAGAATGGGTGTTTGTGCAAAGGGAAAAGTTCTGGACGGCCGAGAACGAGTGATGAAAATGTAGCGCGCATCCAGCAAGCATTTGTTCGCAGCCCAGGAAAATCGACTGGCAGAGCTAGCGGAGAGCTGCAAATTCCACAATCAACTGTATGGAGAGTCCTACGAAAAAGGTTAGTTATGAAACCTTATCGTCTGAAATTGGTTCAAGCACTGTCTGCAGCTGATAAGATTAAAAGAATCGATTTCTGTGATTTTATCCTTGCTCAAATGGAAACAGATGAATCTTTCGTTTCAAAGATTGTGTTTAGTGATGAAGCAACTTTACACACTAACGGGAAAGTCAACCGTCACAATGTCTGTATATGGGGCACTGAGAATCCGCAGGAAACAACTCGGTACGAACGTGACTCGCCTAAGGTGAACGTTTTCTGTGCCATTTCAGCCAATAAAGTTTTTGGTCCCTTTTTCTTCGAAGGTGCTACTGCAACTGGACTACAGTATCTGGAGATGTTAGAGAATTGGCTGTTCCCTCAGCTCGAACAAGAAGCACAATAATTCATATTTCAGCAGGATGGAGCGCCACCACATTGGCACTTATCTGTCCGTAACTACCTGAACGTCAACTACCCGAGGCGATGGATCGGCCGCCAGGCAGCCCGTGACAGAGCACTTCATCACTGACCTCCAAGAAGCCGTGATCTTACCCCCTGCGATTTTTTCTTATGGGGGTATGTTAAGGATATTGTGTTTTGGCCACCTCTCCCAGCCACCATTGATGATTTGAAACGAGAAATAACAGCAGATATCCAAACTGTTACGCCTGATATGCTACAGAGAGTGTGGAACGAGTTGGAGTATCGGGTTGATATTGCTCGAGTATCTGGAGGGGGCCATATTGAACATCTCTGAACTTGTTTTTGAGTGAAAAAACCTTTTTAAATACTTTGTAATGATGTATAACAGAAGGTTATATTATGTTTCTTTCATTAAATACACATTTTTGAAGTTGTGGTATTATTTTTGAATCACCCTGTATTTTTCCAGTGAAATCTGGTCAAACTGATGAAGCTGTATATCCGGTTATTGATTTGCCTCCTCAATAATACACTGAGGAAAACTGGATGATGTTTCACCATCAACATTTCGAACGGACGCTACTAAATTGATACTATAGTATTTCCACGGTTATGTAAGGTTACTTACAGTACAGTTGGAGAACGGTGTAAGTACGAGATGCGTGTAGAGAGTCTCTAGCGTTACTCGAACTTTTCAGGTGGAGAACGTTGCGTAGTATGCTGAGAGAAAAAAATGTTCAAATGTGTGTGAAGTCTTAGGGGACTTAACTGCTAAGGTCATCAGTCCCTCAGCTTATACACTACTTAACCTAAATTATCCTAAGGACAAACACACCCATGCCTGAGGGAGCGAGGGAGGACTCGAACCTCCGCCGGGACCAGGTGCACAGTGCATGACTGCAGCGCCCAAGACCACTTGGCTAATCCTGCGCGGCCATACTGAGAGGACATGCATTGAGGTATATCAGCAACACCTGTTGGCAGCTGAGAGTTTCGATTAATTATCATTCCTTTCTAGAGAAGCTGCATGGTCATCACTGGTATCTGTTCCTTCGGAACAGTTACTGTCTTCATATAGTTAAAGGCTACCCGGCCATTGACATTCTGTGCCAATGCGCACACTTTGCCCGAACTCTTACGGGGATCGTAACCTTAGTTGGACAGTTGGGAATGTGGGTCTCTCTGAAAGTGTGAAAGGGACAACTCCCTGCAGGCGCACTATCCTCTGTGTCCTCGGTGGCTCAGATGGATAGAGCGCCTGGCGTGTAAACAGATCTTGGGTTCGAGACCCAGTCGGGGCACACATTTTCAGCTGTCCCCATTGTGGTATATCAACAACACCTGTTGGCAGCTGAGGATTTCGATTAATTATCAATTCACATTGTAGAAGTTGTGAACGTGTGCGGTGTCGCAGTCCTGCTGGAATTACCCAAGTCCGTCGGAATGCACAATGGGCATGAATGGATGCAGGTGATGAGACACTATGCTTACGTACGTGTCACTTGTCAGAGTCGTATCTAGACGTATCAATGGTCCCATATCACTCCAATTACACACGCCCCACACCGTTACAGAGCCTCCATCAGCTTGGACAGTCCCCTGCTAACATGCAGGGTCCATGGATTCATGAGCCTGCCTCCATACCCGTACACGTCCATCCGCTCGATACAATTGGAGACGAGACTCGTCGGACCAGGCAACAGGTTTCCAGTCAACAGTCCAACGTCGGTGTTGACGGGGCCCCGGCGAGGCGTAAAGCTTTCTGTCGTGCAGCCATCAAGGGTACTCGAATGGGCCTTGTTGAATGATTCGCACCCAGATACTTGTTGATGACTCAGCATTGAAATCTGCAGCTATTTGCGGAAGGGTTGCACTTATTTCACGTTGAACGATTCTCTTCAGCCGCCGTTGGTCCGGTTCTTGCAGGATCTTTATCCGGTCACAGCGTTGTCGGAGATTTGATGTTTTACCGGATTCCTGACATTCACGGCACAATCGTGAAATGGTCGTACGGGAAAATCCCCACTTCATCGCTACCTCGTAGATGCTGTGTCCTATCGCTCGTGCGCCAACTATAACACTAAGTTGAAACTCACTTTAATCTTAATAATCTGCCATTGTAGCAGCAGTAACCTATCTAACAACTGTGCCAGACACTTTTAGTCTTATATAGACGTTGCCGACCGCAGCGCCATATTATTCCTGTTTATATATCTCTGTATCTGAATACGCATGCCTATACCACTTCCTGTTGAGCTTCAGTGTAATAGTTACAGAAATTCAACTGTCATACAATAAAAGTATAAAACTGTGTATCTGTGGGATAAATTGGTATCCTTTTGAGATTTTCCAGTGTCAGACTGTCTTGTATTCTACCGACAAGTTCATCAAAGGAAGGAATAGACATACGAAAATACGTATAAAATTTATCTTCGTCGTTGCGCAAATTGGAATACAATGTGACGAAAGTTCCTTTCGTACATCTTTGTTCCACCATAGGATGCACCCAAAAACCTTCTCTCGCGTGTGGAAGCTTTCTTTTTGCATATTAGTCTGAAATGACTTTTAATTGTAGCGAATTCGTCTCTATACACGTGATCAAGCAAAAAGATGTGATAGAGCACAGATCACAGAGCACAGTGCACAGAAGTCTGCGTTCTGGGGACTGTACCGAACCGCGCGCATCCGCCCGTCTCTGTAAACCTTTGACTCGGGTTCGCCAAACTAGGGTGGAACGTGGAGTGCGGGTCATCCGCGTAAGGACAGAGACTCCAGGAAGGCCTGCCAGAGAGGTGGAGTCAGTTTGAGAGTAAATGTGCATGGAGAGTTTGTTTTGATTTCAGTTATCTATCACTTTTTTAACAGTGCTTGTAAGAAAGTAAGGTACCCATTGTAAATTGGAAACTAATAAAAAAAAAGTATTCATTGCCAGTGGCTCAGAAGACTCTCACAATCGTAGCGGCTCTCGTTGAGCTCCACCAATGAACCTACATTCGAGCGTTATCTTCTGTGGAAAATACAGAGCTATACAAGACAAAATTTAAGTAGACTGAGCGTTCCTGATGTGTGCCTGAATTGAACGTGCCCAACTGAAATACCCACGCGACATGTCTCGCTGTTGCAACCAGTTTACATCACGAAGTTTTTGGCTGTAATTTCAAGTGAATTTGTCGCGTATTGCATCCCTTGCAGGGATGATTTCGGGTGTCTGTGACTATAACGGATGTCGCCATTAATAATTGTCAAAGGAGCAGTTTAAACAGTAACTAGCAAAGGAGTGTATCAGATCTAAGAATGTACAAATAAAGCCGGCCGTTGTGGCCGAGCGGCTCTAGGCGCTTCAGCCCCAAACCAAGCTGCTGCTATGGTCGCAGGTTCGAATCTTGCCTCGGGCATGGAAGTGTGTGATGTCCTTTAGGTTAGTTAGGTTTAAGTAGTTCTAAGTCTAGGGGACTGATGACCTCAGATAAGTCCCATAGTGCTCAGTCATTTGAACCATTTGTACAAATAAGTTTATCAGCGTGATTAGCCGAACAGTGGCTTTGAACAATATTAAAGGTCAATACGACAGTAATCCTTACATTCACTAACAGAATATTGATCGCTATCCACTCCCGGTAGTTGAGTGGTCAGTGCGACAAATGCCAATCCTAAGGGCCCGGGTTCAATTCCCAGCTGGGTCGGAGATTTTCTCTGCTCAGGGACTGGGTGGTGTGCCGCCCTAACCATCATCATTTCATCCCCATCGACGCGCAAGTGGCCGAAGTGGCGTCAAATCGAAAGACTCCCCCCTGCGGGTTCGGGGGCAAGAATAGGCCCGCGGTATTCCTGCCTGTCGTAAGAGGCGACTAAAAGGAGTCTCAAATGATTTGGCCTTAATGTGATGGTCCCCCTTGGGGTTTGACCTCCATTTTTCAAAATTCTACAGAAGTACGAGCCTTTTGGGGAAGGACACCTTACATGGTGTACCACTGGTCCTAAGTGCACTAAGACCTTGGCACTCAGCATTGCACCGGCGTTGTCACCATACCCATTTTTCCTCAAATTGGGCCTAAACGCCTGATGGGTTGTCCAAGTTACGCCCATAGTGCATCTCCATCTGCACCAGCGATCATGATGGACTTTCCATGGCACCAGAAATCCAGCACGGTAGCCAGCCCGTTGTGGTGGGGTCGTCATGTACCCTCTAGGTTGTAGCCCCCTGACAACACAGGGATCGTACTGCCGATACCTGAGCTGCACCCTCCCCACGTTGGCCAAGGAGTAGATGCCCGTCTCCTTGGGGCATCAGGACTCCCGGCAATGGTCATCCTGCCAGGTGGCCCTTGCTGCGGCTGGGTGGCGCCCGTGGGGAGAGCCCCTGGTCGGAGTGGGTGGTATCGGGGCGGACGTTTCGCACATGAAACGTCAACACGTATCAGGTCGCTCTGCGGCCGAGTCTTCCAAAAGAAAAGGTACCGTTTCTAGTTCTGGTTCTCCTGCCCTTTCCCCCTTGGCCACTCCATGGGAGGAGGGACAGGCCCGCCGGCTTGGGGCGAAGTACTTCCCCCGCTATTTGGTCTGTTCTCGAACAGATGGGGGGACGTTCGCCACCTCCAAGCCCATGTTCTTTGTTCAACACATTGAGGACGTCTTCGGGGAAATAGAGGCTCTCAGCAAGATGCGATCAGGGTCCGTTCTTATCAAGACCACCTCTGCCACACAATCGGCGGCACTCCAGGCGTGCGACCGCCTAGGGGACATCCCAGTCTCCATTGTCCCACATCTGGCACTAAATAGGACGCAGGGGGTTATTTTTCATCGTGACCTCCTGCTACAATCTGATGAGGAGCTCAGGGCCAACCTGGAGCGCCGCGGCGTGCATTTCGTCCGGCGAGTCCAGCGCGGCCCCAAAGACCGTCGCATCGACACCGGGGCCTTTATCCTCGCCTTCGAGGGGGACGTTCTCCTGGAGAAGGTAAAGGTGATGTGCTACCGGTGCGATGTGCGACCTTACGTCCTGCCTCCTATGCGCTGTTTTAGGTGTTTGCGCTTTGGGCACATGTCGTCCCGGTGTGAGGCTGAGCCCCTTAGTGGCGACTGTGGACGTCCTCTTTGTGAGGAACATACTTGCACCCCACCACCTCGGTGCCCTAATTGTCCTGGGGTCCACTCGCCTAGGTCCCCAGACTGCCCCGCCTATCAGAAGGAGAAAAAGATACAAGAAATCAAAACTTTGGATCGGCTCTCTTATTCTGAGGCCAGGAAGAAGTATTACCGCCTTCATCCCGTGTCACTGGCCACTTCGTTTGCCTCAGTTGTGTCCACTCCTTCCGCTGTATCCTCACCTCTATCCTGTCCCCCCTCCGCCTCCTCTGCCCGTCAGGGGGCTCTGCCTCCGCCTCCCAAATCCCTCCCTTCCAACTCCTCCTCCCCCACGGCCCCCACCCCCCCTGCCCCAGGGGCCACCCTTCCTCCTCCTCCTCCCCCCACGCCACCTGAGAAGCGATCCTCTTCTCAGGCGTCCATCGGGGAAACGTTCCGGACCCCAGCTTCCGAGGTCCGGCGTTCCAAAACGGACCCCGCGCGTGAGGACCTTCTTCGGGTCCAGCCCACCATCCCTGTGCCTCCTCGGCCTTCCAAGAAGGCCTCCAAGAAGAAATCTCTATCCCCCTCTCCACCCCGGCGCGTTTCATCTGATGCTTCATCCGTGAGTCGCTGCTCCCGGCCGTCCTCAGTTTCGCCGGGACGCTCTGCTGCCAGGCGTTCCGCCGGCCTTTTGTCGGCAAATGATGCGGCCCCTCCTACACAATCAGGGACAGCGGCCGCAGCTGGCGACGAGTCGATGGAACCGGATCCGCCTGCCGTCAGTTGTAGCGTTGTTGCCTCGCAACCTGGCCCTCCGCGGCCATCGAGGTGACCAGCTCTTCCCCGTCTCGTTCCCCCAACTTTTTGACTAGCAATGGCGTTGTTTCATTGGAACATAAGAGGTATTCGATCTAATCGGGAGGAATTACAACTGCTCCTCCGCCTGCACTGTCCGCTCGTCCTTGGTCTCCAGGAAACCAAGTTGCGCCCGACTGACCGTATTGCCTTTTCCCACTATACCTCGGAGCGGTATGACCTCGCCCCTGTGGACGGTATCCCAGCTCATGGTGGGGTCACGTTGCTCGTTCGGGACGATGTCTATTACCATCCCATCCCATTGACCACCCCACTCCAAGCAATAGCTATCTGCATTACTCTTTCTGCTTTTACTTTTTCAGTTTGTACCGTCTACACTCCACCGTCATCTGCTGTTAGTCGGGCTGACATGATGCACCTGATCGATCAGCTTCCCCCGCCGTTCTTATTGTTTGGCGACTTCAATGCCCATCATCCCCTTTGGGGCTCTCCTGCATCCTGTCAAAGAGGCTCACTCTTGGCGGATGTCTTCAACCATCTCAATCTTGTCTGCCTCAATACCGGCGCCCCGACTTTCCTCTCGGACTCTACTCATACCTACTCCCACTTGGACCTCTCGATCTGTTCTACCACTCTTGCCCGTCGGTTGGAGTGGTATGTCCTTTCTGACACCTATTCGAGCGACCACTTCCCCTGTGTCGTTCGTCTCCTGCACCACACCCCATCCCCACATCCTTCGCGCTGGAACATACTGAAAGCTGACTGGGGACTTTACTCCTCCCTGGCGACCTTTCCGGACCGCGATTTTTCCAGTTGTGACAGTCAGGTCGAATACCTCACGGCTGTTATTATCAATGCTGCCGAACGTTCCATACCTCGTACTACTTCTTCACGTCGCGTTTCCGTCCCCTGGTGGAACGAGGCTTGTAGGGACGCTATCCGTGCTAGACGACGTGCTTTACGCACCTTTCCCCGCCATCCTACGTTGGCGAATTGTATTGAATACAAACGACTCCGAGCGCAATGCCGTAGAGTCATCAAAGACAGTAAAAAAGCTTGCTGGGCCTCTTTCACGAGCTCCTTTACCAGTTTTACTCCCTCTTCCGTTGTTTGGGGTAGCCTGCGCCGGCTGTCGGGCATTAAGGCCCACTCCTCAGTACCTGGCCTGACCTCAGGTACTGAGGTCCTTGTTGATCCTGTGGCTGTCTCCAACGCCTTTGGCCGCTTTTTCGCGGAGGTTTCAAGCTCCGCCCATTACCATCCTGCCTTCCTTCCCAGGAAAGAGGCAGACGAGGCTCGGCGACCTTCCTTCCACTCGATGAATCTGGAGACTTACAATGCCCCCTTTACTATGCGGGAACTCGAACGTGCGCTTGCACTGTCCCGGTCCTCTGCTCCGGGGCCAGATGCCATTCACGTTCAGATGCTGGCACACCTTTCTCCGGCGGGCAAAAGCTTCCTTCTTCGTACCTACAATCGCGTCTGGACCGAAGGTCAGGTCCCCATGCGTTGGCGTGACGCCGTTGTTGTTCCTATACCCAAACCCGGGAAGGATAGACACCTTCCTTCTAGTTACCGCCCCATTTCTCTTACAAGCTGTGTCTGTAAGGTGATGGAGCGCATGGTTAATGCTCGGTTAGTTTGGATTCTTGAATCTCGACGACTACTTACTAATGTCCAATGCGGCTTTCGTCGCCGCCGCTCCGCTGTTGACCACCTTGTGACCTTGTCGACATTCATCATGAACAACTTTTTGCGAAGGCGCCAAACGGTAGCCGTGTTCTTCGACTTGGAGAAGGCTTATGATACCTGTTGGAGAGGAGGTATCCTCCGCACTATGCACAAGTGGGGCCTACGCGGTCGTCTGCCCCTTTTTATTGATTCCTTTTTAACGGATCGAAAGTTTAGGGTACGTGTGGGTTCCGTATTGTCCGACGTCTTCCTCCAGGAGAACGGAGTGCCTCAGGGCTCCGTCTTGAGCGTAGCCCTTTTTGCCATCGCGATCAATCCAATTATGGATTGCATTCCACCTAATGTCTCAGGCTCTCTCTTTGTCGATGACTTCACGATCTACTGCAGTGCCCAGAGAACATGCCTCCTGGAGCGCTGCCTCAAGCGTTGTCTAGACAGCCTCTACTCATGGAGCGTGGCAAATGGCTTCCGGTTCTCTGAAGAGAAGACGGTTTGTATCAACTTTTGGCGATATAAAGCGTTCCTTCCGCCATCCTTACATCTCGGTCCCGTTGTTCTCCCATTCGTGGACACAACTAAGTTTCTAGGGCTCACGTTGGACCGGAAACTGTGTTGGTCTCCACATGTCTCTTATTTGGCGGCCCGTTGTACACGTTCCCTTAATGTCCTCAGAGTTCTTAGCGGTTCATCTTGGGGAGCGGATCGCACTGTCCTGCTTCGCTTGTATCGGTCCATAGTCCGATCGAAGCTGGATTATGGGAGCTTCGTCTACTCGTCCGCTCGGCCATCCCTCTTACGCCGGCTCAACTCCATCCACCATCGGGGGATACGTCTCGCGACCGGAGCCTTCTACACTAGTCCTGTCGAGAGTCTTTACGCTGAAGCTGCCGAGTTACCGTTGACCTACCGGCGCGACATACTGCTGTGTCGGTATGCCTGCCGGCTGTTGTCTATGCCCGAACACCCCTCTTACAAGTCCTTCTTCGCCGATTCTCTCGACCGTCAGTACGGGTTATATGTGTCTGCCCTGCTGCCCCCCGGAGTCCGCTTCCGTCGCCTGCTTCGACAATTGGATTTTGCCCTCCCTACCACCTTCAGAGAGGGTTAGAGCCCGACACCACCTTGGCTCCAGGCTCCGGTTCGTATTTATCTCGACCTCAGCTCACTCCCGAAGGAGGGTACTCCGGCTGCAGTGTATTGCTCACGGTTTGTCGAACTTCGTGCTCGACTTGCTGGTCACACCTTTATTTACACCGATGGCTCCAAAACTGACGATGGTGTCGGCTGTGCCTTTGTCGTCGGGACCGCCACCTTTAAATACCGGCTCCTTGACCAATGTTCCAGCTTTACGGCCGAGCTTTTTGCTCTCCATCAGGCCATTCAGTATGCCCGCCGCCACCGCCATTCATCGTATGTCCTCTGCACTGACTCACTCAGTGCTCTTCAGAGCCTTGGGGCTCCCTATCCGGTCCATCCCTTGATTCAACGAATACAGCAGTCCCTCCATTGTTTCGCTGATAATGGCGGTTCTGTCAGCTTTCTGTGGGTCCCCG
The DNA here is from genome assembly GCF_021461395.2 of Schistocerca americana. Lineage (NCBI taxonomy): Eukaryota > Metazoa > Arthropoda > Insecta > Orthoptera > Acrididae > Schistocerca > Schistocerca americana. The sequence continues at coordinate 546,311,457 of NC_060130.1, forward strand.
GACATGTAGGAGTGCCTGGGAATGAGGCTGCGGATGCTGCAGCCAAGGCTGCAGTCCTCCAGCCTCGGCCAGCCTCCCATTGTGTCCCGTCATCTGACGTTTGTGGGGATGTATGTAAGAGGCTTGTGTCCTTGTGGTGGGATGCTTGGTCATCCCTCCAAGGAAACAAGCTCCAGGCAGTAAAACCGCTCCCAACTGCTTGGACAACTTCCTCCCGACCATCTCGGCGCGAGGAGGTCCTTCTGACCAGGTTGCGGATTGGGCATTGCCGGTTTAGCCACCGCTACCTGCTCTCTGGTGACCCAGCCCCGCAGTGCCCTTGTGGTCAGGCATTAACGGTGCGCCATGTTTTATTGTCGTGTCCCCGTTTTAGTCAATTTCGTGTTGTCCTGTCCCTGCCATCTACCTTACCGGATGTTTTAGCTGATGACGCTCGAGCAGCTGCTCGTCTTCTGCGTTTTATAACTTTAACTGGCTTGACCAAAGACATTTAACCTTTTTACTTATTTCATCTGCATCTTTGTCAGGTCCTTTTGATGTCCCCCCATCCCCTTGAGTTTTAGCAGGTTCCTTGTGCTCTAACACCAGTGACTGGGCGCTAATGACCTCAGCAGTTGAGCGCCCTTAAACCCTAACAAAAAAAAAAAAAAAAAAAAAAAAATCGAAAGACTTCCACCCAGCGAACGGTCTACCCGATTGGAGGCCCTAGTCACACGACATTTACATTCATCGCTAGGACACTCCTCATGGATCAGTGAAGGTAATGTGAATGTTGCAATTTGGCGAGGGTGTGTTGATAAACAGGCTGACCCATTGCGGCCATGATTTATTATATCCTGTCTTACTGGTTACACTGCTGTAGCTACGTGACTCGGTGGCCAACAGGTGGTCATGCAATAAGGACAAAAACCGTGGGAAAGTTATAAGGGTATCCGGCGTTGTCCTGAAGCGTCGACAGATAGCAAATAATCCCGTTTTATACCTGGCGCCAAGAACGGTCGTCTATTAATACGAATATTCACTGATCAGCCATAACAGTATGACCATATAAATAATGGCCGGTATGTCCACCGTTAACATGAAAAACAGCGGCGACGCGTCGTGTCATGGAAGAAATGAAGTCTTGATAGATCGCTAGAGGGAGTTGGCACCATATCTGCACACACAAGTCACCTTATTTTCGTTAATTCCGTGTCAGGGAGCGATGAGGTGGTCTGAAATCAGTTATCGATAACCTTTGGCCGTCATGGTACTTTGCACGAGATGCACCGAATCCATGGATGCCCTCATGAATGTTCTCCACAGCATAATAGAGCCGCCGTCAGCTTGTCTCCGTCCCGCAGTATAGGTCTCAAGGAACTGTTTTCCTGGAAGATGACGAAATCGAGCTCTCCTATCAGCATGATGAAGAAGATATCGGGATTCATCAGACCACGCCACTCCCCCCCAACGTCTGGTGCCGATGACCACGAGCCCATTTTTAGTCGTAACTGTCGATGTCGTGGTGTTAACATAAGCACATGTATGGGTCATCAGATGTGGAAGCCAAGTGTTAGGAGTGTTCGGTGCACTGTGAGTTCAGACACACTTGTACTCAGCCTAGCTCTAGAACCTGATGTTAGTTCCGCCGCAGTTCGCCGCCTGTCCTGTTTTACCCGTCTGCCCAGCCTACGACGTCCGACATATGTAGTGAGGGGTGGCCGCCAAAACCCACGACTCTGGTTTCACCACTTCTTAAAGATACTAACCACTCTACACCTCGAACACCCGACAAGTCGTGCAGTTTCCGAATTGCTCGTGCCGAGCCTCCGAGCCCTCACAATCTGCCCTCGGCCAAATTCAGACTTCCCCATTTCTATTCACGGATACTGAAGGCATCGTTCGTATGTCTGACTAGCAGTTATTCCTCGCCAGGGGACGCTGCTATCGCCTGGACGGGTTTATATCGACATTAGGTCGGTGGTCATAATATTCTGTCTGATCGGTGTATGTTAAAATGATTAAGAAACTATTCTGACAGTGCTGAAGACTTTATCCACACTGATGTGTATTTCGGTTTTCACAAATAAAATTGCAAAGATTAACTGAAGAATTAATTTAATGTTACGGTTGGTTGGTAAACTTAACCGACTAATCACCTTGTGCAGGCGGGCGAGAGAGAGTTAGGATAGGCTAGACCGAGTCTATTACCATTCTTCTTATAGGCAACATGCGTGCCTCAGGAGCATTTGTTTCATTTAATTAAGAGTGATTTAAAGTCTAAATCTGACTAAGAAAACGTTTCCGTAGATGCCTACAGGGACTCCTGATGATGTAAAGAAGAATCAGGTATAATTTGATAAAATTCATATTCGCGGTTCATTCAATGTAACGCTTCACATGGATTCTTTTATAAACTACAACTGGCGTGGTTGGTGTGTCTGACTCAGTAATGCGTCGCATAAGGAACGTTATTCCCCTTAATTTATTTGACAGGAGAGGAAACGTTACACAGTAATACAGAATGAAGTGAATTTTTGGCAGTGAGCGCTGTGTGTGTGGGCACTAACGATTCTGTCGATTACACAGCTGTCTATACACTTGTCTGCGACCCCACCTGATAAGCAAACTAGTCTCTCGAGCGCGACACATCCGTTTCGTTGGGCACTCCTAAAGCAATCTCTGGCAGAGATGTAGACGAAGTCGTCACTAGGGCTGATTGTGCTCCAGGAGGCTAGTTATCAATGCTAGATACCCAATACTGGATGAACGCTTTTCACTTAATTCGGCCTGGCTGCGAGCCACCTTATCATGCTATAGGTAACAGGTACAACGTTGCTCAACGTTGATTACCAAAGTGTTCATGCTGTTGTCACAGATTAGAATAAACTGTAGTGTTGACAGATTGCCAACACTACGCACATTATTTAAGGGAGGCGGCCATTAAGCAAGCAGGCGGACTTGATGGTCTGAAACAGGATACTTATGAAAGCTATAAAGAAAAGTACGTAACTGCTGGAATACTTAACTTTAATCCACCATTTGTATACAGCGTTCTTGATGAGACATTCCATACGATAACTATCAATCTATCAATTGCTATAGCGCCTTGCTATGGCGCCTTGCTAGGTCGTGGACTTTGACTTAGCTGAAGGCTATTCTAACAATCTGCTCGGCTAATGAGCGATGCTTCGTCAGTGTAGTCGCTAGCAATGTCGTCCGTACAACTGGGGCGAGTGCTATTCCGTATCTGGAGACCTGCCTTGTGGTGGCGCTAGGTCTGCGATCCCTGACAGTGGCGACACGCGGGTCCGACATGTACTAGTGGACCGCGGCCGATTTAAAGCTACCACCTAGCAAGTGTGGTGTCTGGCGGTGACACCACGTTCCTCCCCCGCAAATCGGCGGACGGTCGTGTTATAAGGCTTCCGCCCGCCGTGGGGAGGACCCCATGTTGACATATGCGATGAGGTGGGGAGCCTAACAGGCGAGGCTGTGCCACCCGCACACGGCCATTCGGTCCGAGGGGAGCTAGGAAACGCCTGAAAACCTAGTCCAGGGTGCACGTCAACATGCGGTGTATGCGCTCGTAAAGAGACAGGAGGGGCCGAAGGGACGACCTCCATTGGGTCGGGGTATCCGACGCGCGAAGACACCATGTGGTCCGGAGCGGGCAAGAGTTCCATGGCGGAGGACAGCTGGTCACGGGAAGCGATCGGCGGCGCGTGACTCAGGGAGGCGCTTGGCGGTTGCAGCGAGGCGTCCACAGCGGGCGGCGCCGGCGGGAGAACAGGCGGCGGAGGCGGCGGCTGCGGCGGCGCGTCGCCATGGGGCAAAATGGAAGGCATCGTCGGTAATACCTGGGGATGAGGCGAGCCAGTAGATGGGTCCCCAGGGCGCAGACCGGACGGCACCGTCGCTGAAAGCAGACGGGGAGCGGCAGAACCCGTGCGACGACAGAGGCGCAGCTGATTGAGATGCCGACGCACCTCACCAGAGGCCCCCAAAACCAAATACATCGCGCGGCCGAGGCAGCGAAGAATGCGCCCAGAGAACCAACGCCGTGAACCTCGATAGTTGCGATAGAATACAACGTCACCTGGAGCAAAAGCAGGAGTTTCCCGCTGCACAGGAACCTGATGCGGCGGATGCAGCAAAGACGTCAAGGTTCGATGAGGACGACCGTGGAGCAACTCAGCCGGCGAGAGACCATCTCGGGGCTGAGAGCGATACGAAGACAAAAAGAGCAACAACGCGTCCTCCCGAGAATGCGACTCTTTCAACTTCAACATTTGTGACTTGAAAGTCCGGACCAATCGTTCAGCGGCACCGTTTGACTGAGGCGAAAACGGCGCGGATGTCAGATGTTGAATACCATTGGCCTGGCAGAATGACTGAAATTCTGTGGACATGAATTGTGGGCCATTGTCGGAAACAATAGTCTGCGGAAGACCTTCAATGCAAAAGATAGCAGACAACGCTTGGATGGTGGCAGTTGACATCGTGGAAGACATCCGGACAACAAAAGGAAAATTGCTGAAGGCATCTACCAGAACCAACCATCGAACATTCCAGAATGGACCAGCAAAATCGATGTGCAAGCGTTGCCAAGGGGAAGTGGCTTTCAGCCATGCAAAGAATTTCCGCGGCGGTGCGGATTGTCGTTCGGCACACGCCATGCAAGAAGAGCACATATTCGTAATCGCAGCATCGATTTCGAACCAAGTACAGTGCTGACGAGCAAGTTGTTTCGTTTGCACTATACCCCAATGTCCTTGGTGAAGAAGCCGTAAAACAGAGGACTGTAACAAACGTGGGACCACGACTCGGGACTGATCATTATCAGAACGCAACAACAAAACACCACGTCGTACAAAAAGTCTCTCCTTGTGAGCAAAAAATCGGCGAACCAACGGATCATCGATCCGAGACTTGGACAAAGGCCATTGCATAGCAACAAAACGCAAAACGGTAGCAAGGACAGGGTCAGCAGCTGTGGCCGTAGCTACACGACGAAAATCAATCGGAAACGATTCGACCACTTCATCGGTTTCCACATCAATGAACATGCAAGCAAGTTCGGAAGAATCGAATGCTTTATCCTCAGCAACAGGCAAACGGGACAACGCATCGGCGTTTCCGTGCTTAGCAGTGGACCGATACAAGATATCGTAGCGGTACTGCGAGAGGAAAATTGACCAACGAATGAATTTCTGCACTGTACGCGGAGGTACAGGCTTGTTCGGATGAAAAAGCGATGTCAAAGGTTTGTGGTCTGTGATGATGGTAAAGTGACGACCATACAAGAAATCATGGAACTTAGTAACAACAAACACGAGAGCCAAAGCTTCTTTCTCTATCAGCGAGTAATTTCTTTGCGCAGACGAGAGCAATTTGGACGCAAAGGCAATAGGGCGATCATGCGATCCATCTGTGCGCAAGCACAGCACCGATCCCGAAATCCGATGCATCTACAATCAACAAAAGGGGTTTCTGGGGATCGAATGGCGTAAGGCAAGTATTTGAAACCAACGCCGATTTCAACTGGCGAACAGCGCGTTCGCATTCCGTCGTCCAGAGAAACGGAACACCTGTACGGCGTAGGCGATGAAGCGGAGCTGAAAAGGAAGAGGCATTGCGCACATTCACTCGCACCTTGTGATTCTAAATCGTGTAATGTTCTTGCGACCTCATCACGCAATGCGTGGGGAACCTTGCGCGCTCTGAAAAATTTCGGTTGCTCGTTGACTTGCAGTTCCAAATGTGCTTCATAGTTCTTAGTGCAAAAATGTCTGCAAATTCTTCACATAGACGAGAAACACTGTCTGAAGGCACAGTCTGATTCACTGATAGGACCTGATTTACAAGAGACAAGTTAAACAACTGAAATAAATCTAAACCAAACAAGTGCACTGCAGAAGAAGAACGAAGAACGTAGAACGTAAAATGACACAAGTTTTGTTTGTCCCTTGTATGTTGCAAGAAGAGTGCACTGTCCTAACACTGGGATCCGCTGTCCTGAATATGTAGTGAGCTTAACATTTGCGGAACGCAACGGAGGTTTGCCCAGTTGTTTGTACGTGTCGTGATTGAGCAATGAAACTGCAGCTCCCCTATCGAGCTGGAATGGGATCACTTTGCCATTAAAGTCCAAATCTACAAAAAGTTTATTGTCCTGCTGACGACAAGAGCGACTGTCTCGTGCAATTTGAACTGATACAGGTACAGCAGCACTTGCGACTTGACGCGATTTCCGGCGACGTCGACGCACAGTATTTGTGGAACGAACACAGTCACTGTTAGAGACAGTGGCACTGGACGAAGTGGAATTAACTACATGAATGTCCATGGGCGAAGGTTCACGAGCCTGAGTATTCTTGGTTCGATTCCGGCGCGAGGCAAAGGGCCCAGAATGGTTGTGATTGTCTGATCTGAGCCTTTTCTGGCAAACACTTAGAACATGTCCTTTCTTATTACAGAAAAAGCAAATAGCTTGGCGTGACGGGCAATTTTCACGCGAATGTCTAGTAGCACACCGCCGGCATGATTTCACTGCAGTTGTATGCTGTCGCGGCACACCTGGTTTAGAGCGAGGCGGCAGCTGCGCGGACGTGTGAGGGCAGTTTACCGGGCCGCGCAGCGCGCCCAGCCGGCCGGTTAATGTTACACACGGCTGGCGAAGTTGCAAATGATTCCTGAGCAAAGTCAAGCGTGTCTTGTTTATCCAATATGTCTATCACTTGCTGAAGGGAGGGATTAACTAGTTTCAAAATCTGTTCCCGTACGCGAACATCAGAAACGTTCTGTGCAATTGCATCACGTACCATTGTATCTGAATAAGGGAGTCCACATTCACACTCAAAAGCACAATCCCTTGTAAGGCCTTGCAATGTTGCAACCCACTCCCTATTAGTCTGACCGGCCATACGTTTTGTACAAAAGAAAGTATACCTTTTTGCAACGCCATTGACTGTTTCTTTGAAATAGGTGTCCAATGCCGACAAAATTTCTTCGTAGGACAGTGTTGCTACGTCGCGTCGGGGAAATAATTTCACTATCACACGGTACGTTTGCACCCCTACACACGACAATAAATGAGGCTGCCACTCGTTACCTTGAATTCTGTAGGCGGCGAGATGAAATCCAAACTGGCGTGACCACTCCGTCCAGGATTCCACGTCTGCTTGAAAATTACGGAAAGGTGGTGCAACTGCATGTTGTGGCTGCAGTAGCGATGAAGTGGCGGCGGCCGCATCGTTGTGCAGTGCACGTTGATCCTGGACGAGCTGTCCAAGGGCATCCAATAACGCCTGCGTCTGCTGATTCTGCAAGCAATAAAATTCGGACAGTACATCGGGAGATTGTGGCGAAGCCATGACCCAAGTAAATCAATCAAAGAGAAAGAAGGCGGTTTGTAACGTCGGCGCCATAAATTAGAGCAATACGAACGCGAAATCCTCTTTTAATCCCATCCTTGTCGCCATCTATAGTGTTGGCAGTTTGCCAACACTACGCACATTACTTAAGGGAGGCGGCCATTAAGCCAGCAGGCGGACTTGATGGTCTGAAACAGGATACTTTATGAAAGCTATAAAGAAAAGTACGTAACTGCTGGAATACTTAACTTTAATCCACCATTTTTATACAGCGTTCTTGATGAGACATTTCATACGATAACTATCAATCTATCAATTGCTATGGCGCCTTGCTAGGTCGTGGACTTTGACTTAGCTGAAGGCTATTCTAACAATCTGCTCGGCTAATGAGCAATGCTTCGTCAGTGTAGTCGCTAGCAATGTCGTCCGTACATCTGGGACAAGTGCTATTCCGTATCTCGAGACCTGCCTTGTGGTGGCGCTCGGTCTGCGATCCCTGACAGTGGCGACACGCGGGTCCGACATGTACTAGTGCACCGCGGCCGATTACCACCTAGCAAGTGTGGTGTCTGGCGGTGACACCACATAAGCAATCAAACGCTCTCGCTTTAATTTCTGATGGACAGAAAGATGTGCACGGTTACCAAGCAATTAATGCCATTTTCACGACACCCTGACCAATTTTCTACAGGGGTATTCGTTCTGGTGAATACAGAAAAACAGCTCAGTTTATCGTCTCAAGCCTGATCACAGCAACTGAAGAGATAGGGGACGAAAAGTACATAGCGCAAATTACCGACAATCCAATAAATATGCAGACTCCCTGAAGAAAAGTGGAAGAAAAATACATGTATGTAACATTGTTAGGGTGTGCAGCTCATAAGCATCAATTTCCTCATCACAGACACCATGGCTGTAGCTGTACTCCAGGAGCTTATTCCAGCCGAGACAAAAAATCAAAGCATTCAAATTCAGTCACGTACCTAAGGCTCTGTTGTAATCGAAGCAGAATGAAAAGTACGAGAATTCGGCTGTAACGCAGAAGCTTCCACCACCAACTCGCTGGGCTGGAGCTTTAATAAGTTTCGAGAGCCTGATAAAGACCAGAGAGGCTATTCTAAAAGCCGTTGTTTCCCTTTCATTTCATTTCGATAGCACGGTAAAAAGTGCTGTGTTAAAGGAGAACACATCGGACAAATTTGAACAAGCAGGTCGCTTGCTACTTTCATTGTCTACTGCCGGCAGACAACTAGAGACAGTCAACGCCCTATTGTCAGATGTGCAGCATCACTTTCCTAAAACTGTAACAACCACATCCATGTGGCTGCGAATCTTTTAGATCCACCGTATAAATATACTAGTCTGAATGCTGAATATGAAAGCCAAGCATTACAGTTCATCAGGTCGATGAGGCAATCGCTGGGATATGAAAGAGAATGTAGGCAAGCAAACGTGACTGAATTTAGAGCCTGTCATGATTTATTTGTTCCAGATGGTGAATGGGCTGCTGCTAAAAGTGTTTCACCTTGTACTTGGTGGAAAGATTGAGTAGCAGTCGGCCGCTGATCCGTTTCGCCAGCAAACTTCTCAGTATAGCACCATCAAATTTCTTTACATAATATGATGCAATTTCTTTACAACAATTATTTACTCTCTCTCACTCTCATTCTTTTTTATATATATATCTCTCTCTGTCTCTGTCTCTGTCTCTCACGCGCGCGCGCACACACACATTATTTTCTATTTTTATTTGTTTGTTGTGCTCGACTGTCAGCCAGGCACGAAAGTGTCCATGAATGAGTTTCTTAGTTTTCAGTACACTTACGAAAGAAATATAAAAACAACTATGAGAGTTACTGATTTATGGTGCTTAGTTTACAGTCAGTTCTGAGTATTATTAGTAACTACGCTGCAGTCACTAAACCTAGTTACAGAAATGCGAATCAGCCGCATTATGTATTTCAGGCCGCGCCAGCCGCATCTTTGCGATGCCAGCCATGGTCACTTCCCAGCCCTCTGCAGGAGCACATCGGTTCGTCTTCTTCCTGCTGGTACTGTAGCTGAGATTTGGCAACAAGACAAGGTATGTTTGGCAACTCTGTGATCGACGAGTTACTCCCTGGCGTGCACGGAATTAAGCCTCAAGGTTCACTTGATTTTTCCTGTCATTTCCACTGAACAATCTGAGTTATTATCGCTTGAGCTGTAACAAAAGTTTGTAAATTTACGGTTTTCAGCCCAGGAAAGTTGTTGCACGTGGAAATCGCAACGAACCTTGTCCTTTAAACAGCGATTTACGAGTTCTAGTCACTATTGGCCTCGTAATATTAACCCCTGAGACATACCTCTTCGGTAGCTCTGTGAATACATCCTGACCTGTAAGAGAGCGTCTGTTCTGGTTTGCGGTTCCAGTAGCTCTGACTGTGACGTTTTTATCCATTCTGTGAAAGAGCTACAAGCAGTCAGATCAAACATCGATAAGTAAAACGCAAGAGTATACTTTCGGCTCATTGCGCAATGGTGAAAAACTTACAATGTTGCCTACCAGGTAATACCTCTTTCCGTTGCTGACAAGCAAATTTTGCGTTTCTAGGAATACGTAACTTTATTTATGAAGTGCTACATTTGCATACCTCTTGAGTATGACACTGCATACCAATTAGAGACCCAACCGAAATCTAAGTGAGTAATATTTTATTAATTCCGTTTGACAGAGGCACGCTTGTGTACAGACACTCAGCTTTATTACAACAGACTTTCGTCGTAAGGTTATCGTGGGTAGTTTTATTTCATTTCTTATAACACAGTGCACAATTTTCGTAGGGTTTCTTTTAGTGTTGTTTAACAACAGTAAACATGAGAGAGCAATTAATCGTCAACGATCAATGCGAATTCTCTGATGTTATCTATAACAGTCTGACAATGCACATGCAGTTTATTGATTACATGCATGTAGAAAACTTGTTCTGAGTTAAAGCTGTCAAACAAGGTTTGACGAAGAATAAAATGCCACTATCACACGACAGCTAATGTAGAAAATACTTTTCTGAGGTATTTTGGCACGATGCGCTCTCCCCATACATAATACAAAAGTTTCGAGACGCATCTGCTGCCTGGACGTCTATTAAATCTGAAAAGTGTGCTCCCTGCCGTCGTTGGATAAGCAGCTGCAGCAGCAAGTCGTATACTCCTAGCTCACTCATTTGTTACATAGTTTAATTCTTAATTTCTTTGCGTGTTTTTGGTACTTTCATTGTCTAATTCATAAATTTCTGGCGTATTATAGTATTTGAGAGTTGTAGCATCGCGTTTTAGTACCTGAATAGTGTAAAATCGCGTAGTCTCCTTCCGCCGCCGAGCAGTGTGTCAGCAGTGCGCAAGTAGCAGCATTACTGCATTTAAGAGGCAACCTTGTATTTTAATAACCGTTTAAGTTTTGTGTCGAATTGTTTGTGCTCTCTGTAGATTAGTTCAGACGTTCTTTGCACAACAGTTTTTAGCATAGATAGGGACTGCAACTGCTGTGTTCGGATGCAGGCTGAGTTGGCATCCCTTCGCTCCCAGCTTCAGGCAGTGTTCGCTTCGGTCACACAGCTTGAGGCTGTTGCCAATGGGCATCACTGTGGGGTTCCGGATGGGGGTTTGTCGGGGACGGTCAGCTCGTCCCAGCATCCCCCGATCGGACTAAGACTGTAGTTGCCCGGGATACTGCACGCATTGAGGCTGATCGCTCACCTGTGGTAGAGTGGGAGGTCGTCTCAAGGTGTGGCAGGGGGCGAAAGACATTCCGGAGGGCTGTACGGAAGGCCTCTCCAGTTTGTCTGACGAACCGGTTTCAGGCTCTGTCTCGGGCTGATACTGATCTTCGGCCTGACATGACTGCTTGTCCTGTTCCAGAGGTTGCCCCTCAGTCTGCAAGATCCGGGCGGTCGCAGAGGGTAGGCTTACTGGTAGTTGGGAGCTCCAACGTCAGGCGCGTAATGGGGCCCCTTAGGGATATGGCAGCAAGAGAGGGAAGAAAACCAATGTGCACTCCGTGTGCATACCGAGGGGAGTCATTCCAGATGGGGAAAGGGTCCTTCCGGATGCCATGAAGGGTACAGGGTGCACCCATCTGCAGGTGGTCGCTCATGTCGGCACCAATGATGTGTGTTGCTATGGATCCGACGAAATCCTCTCTGGCTTCCGGCGGCTATCTGATTTGGTGAAGACTGCCAGTCTCGCTAGCGGGATGAAAGCAGAGCTCACCATCTGCAGCATCGTCGACAGGACTGACTGCGGACCTTTGGTACAGAGCCGAGTGGAGGGTCTGAATCAGAGGCTGAGACGGTTCTGCGACCGTGTGGGCTGCAGACTCCTCGACTTGCGCCATAGGATGGTGGGGTTTCGGGTTCCGCTGGATAGGTCAGGAGTCCACTACACGCAACAAGCGGCTACACGGGTAGCAGGGGTTGTGTGGCGTGGGCTGGGCGGTTTTTTAGGTTAGATGGCCTTGGGCAAGTACAGAAAGGGCAACAGCCTCAACGGGTGCAGGGCAAAGTCAGGACATGCGGGAATCTAGCAGCAATCGGTATTGTAATTGTAAACTGTCGAAGCTGCGTTGGTAAAGTACCGGAACTTCAAGCGCGGATAGAAAGCACCGAAGCCGAAATCGTTATAGGTACAGAAAGCTGGTTGAAGCCAGAGATAAATTCTGCCGAAATTTTTACAAAGGTACAGACGGTGTTTAGAAAGGATAGATTGTATGCAACCGGTGGTGGAGTGTTCGTCGCTGTTAGTAGTAGTTTATCCTGTAGTGAAATAGAAGTGGATAGTTCCTGTGAATTATTATGGGTGGAGGTTACACTCAACAACCGAGCTAGGTTAATAATTGGCTCCTTTTACCGACCTCCCGACTCAGCAGCATTAGTGGCAGAACAACTGAGAGAAAATTTGGAATACATTTCACATAAATTTTCTCAGCATGTTATAGTCTTAGGTGGAGATTTCAATATACCAGATATAGACTGGGACACTCAGATGTTTAGGACGGGTGGTAGGGACAGAGCATCGAGTGACATTATACTGAGTGCACATCCGAAAATTACCTCGAGCAATTAAACAGAGAACCGACTCGTGGAGATAACATCTTGGATCTACTGTTAACAGACCCGAACTTTTCGACCCTGTATGTGCAGAACAGGGAAACAGTGATCATAAGGCCGTTGCAGCATCCCTGAATATGGAAGTTAATAGGAATATAAAAAAGGAAGGTTTATCTGTTTAGCAAGAGTAATAGAAGGCAGATTTCAGACTACCTAACAGATCAAAACGAAAATTTCTTTTCCAACACTGACAATGTTGAGTGTTTATGGAAAAAGTTCAAGGCAATCGTAAAATACGTTTTAGACAGGTACGTGCCCAGTAAAACTGTGAGGGACGGGAAAAACCCACCGTGGTACAACGACAAAGTTAGGAAACTACTGCGAAAGCAGAGAGCTTCACTCCAAGTTTAAACGCAGCCAAAACCTCTCAGACAAACAGAAGCTAAACAATGTCAAAGTTAGCATAAGGAGGGCTATGCGTGAAGCGTTCAGTGAATTCGAAAGTAAAATTCTATGTACCGACTTGACAGAAAATCCTAGGAAGTTCTGGTCTTACGTTAAATCAGTAAGTGGCTCGAAACAGCATATCCAGACACTCCGGGATGATGATGGCATTGAAACAGAGGATGACACGCGTAAAGCTGAAATACTAAACACCTTTTTCCAAAGCTGTTTCACAGAGGAAGACCGCACTGCAGTTCCTTCTCTAAATCCTCGAACAAACGAAAACATGGCTGACATCGAAATAAGTGTCCAAGGAATAGAAAAGCAACTGGAATCACTCAACAGAGGAAAGTTCACTGGACCTGGCAGGATACCAATTCGATTCTACACAGAGTACGCGAAAGAACTTGCCACCCTTCTAACAGCCGCGTACCGCAAGTCTCTAGAGGAACGGAAGGTTCCAAATGATTGGAAAAGAGCACAGGTAGTCCCAGTCTTCAAGAAGGGTCGTCGAGCAGATCCGCAAAACTATAGACCTATATCTCTGACGTCGATCTGTTGTACAATTTTAGAACATGTTTTTTACTCGAGTATCATGTCGTTTTTGGAAACCCAGAATCTACTATGTAGGAATCAACATGGATTCCGGAAACAGCGATCGTGTGAGACCCAACTCGCTTTATTTGTTCTTGAGACCCAGAAAATATTAGATACAGGCTCCTAGGTGGATGCTATTTTTCTTGACTTCCGGAAGGCGTTCGATACAGTTCCGCACTGTCGCCTGATAAACAAAGTAAGAGCCTACGGAATATCAGACCAGCTGTGTGGCTGGATTGCAGAGTTTTTAGCAAACAGAACACAGCATGTTGTTATCAATGGAGAGACGTCCACAGACGTTAAAGTAACCTCTGGCGTGCTACAGGGGAGTGTTATGGGATCATTGCTTTTCACAATATATATAAATGACCTAGTAGATAGTGTCGGAAGTCCCATGCGGCTTTTCGCGGATGATGCTGTAGTATACAGAGATGTTGCAGCATTAGAAAACTGTAGCGAAATGCAGGAAGATCTGCAGCGGATAGGCACTTGGTGCAGGGAGTGGCAACTGACCCTTAACATAGACAAATGTAATATATTGCGAATACATAGAAAGAAGGATCCTTTATTGTATGATTATATGATAGCGGAACAAACACTGGTAGCAGTTACTTCTGTAAAATATCTGGGAGTATGCGTGCGGAACGATTCGAAGTGGTACGATCATATAAAATTAATTGTTGGTAAGGCGGGTACCAGGTTGAGATTCATTGGGAGAGTGCTTAGAAAATGTAGTCCATCAACAAAGGAGGTGGCTTACAAAACACTCGTTCGACCTATACTTGAGTATTGCTCATCAGTGTGGGATCCGTACCAGATCGGTTTGACGGAGGAGATAGAGAAGATCCAAAGAAGAGCGGCGCGTTTTGTCACAGGGTTATTTGGTAACCGTGATAGCGTTACGGAGATGTTTAGCAAACTCAAGTGGCAGACTCTGCAAGAGAGGCGCTCTGCATCGCGGTGTAGCTTGCTCGCCAGGTTTCGAGAGGGTGCGTTTCTGGATGAGGTATCGAATATATTGCTTCCCCCTACTTATACCTCCCGAGGAGATCACGAATGTAAAATTAGAGAGATTAGAGCGCGCACGGAGGCTTTCAGACAGTCGTTCTTCCCGCGAACCATACGCGACTGGAACAGGAAAGGGAGGTAATGACAGTGGCACGTAAAGTGCCCTCCGCCACACACCGTTGGGTGGCTTGCGGAGTATAAATGTAGATGTAGATGTAAAAGAACAAAATGTCGCAGTAGTTGTCCCTTTTTCCACATGCGACTATTTTGGGTTGAGAAGCGAAGTGAATTATTTTCAAAGTTCCATTACATAGATAACTTCAGCAGACAGCAGAATTGCGTTTTAAAAAGCGTAGCAGTGAATGCATTTGAACTCACGACGTTTTGTCTATGGTGCACTACAGGAGTCAAGAAGAATTCCTCCAGAACTTCCGCATTCAACAATGTTGTAAGATAATGCATATAGCCGGATGTCGACTTCTGAGAGACAGAAAGTTACAGCTTTTTTCTGCACTGCACGAAGTTTTCAACAAAGAGATAACGCAATAAAGTAGCTCAAGTGGAAAGGAACCCTTCCTATTTAAATATCTGCATCCTACACTGTTAATAGATGTGTAGGTGGCAGTTAAGTAATTTTATTTCGGTGATTACAAAATAGTCGAATGTATACACTGGGTAGCCGAGGCAGCTAGTTCATGGCTATTCGGTCAATCAAGTAAATGAATGTACTGAACGTGCTGCAAACCACTAGAGGGAGGCTGTGTGTCAGAATTCTCATAGAGTGTGGCGCAACGGCGTTACAATAGAAAAATGAGTCATAAAGATGAGGATTTGGTGGTCTGTTAGATTGCTGATAGATTCATATACTCGTGGTCTGGGTTAGATTCCAACTTCTGCCAGTGATTTTTGATAGGGAGAGTCAGATTATATTCTCTTCTGGCTACGCCAAATGAAGAAGTTATATAGGCATTGTGGTCTGAAATTCACATTAAACATGATATTCCTTCTCTACCAAGTAGACGTTAGGTTAAACTACAATAAAGTCAGGAGTGGCGACATGTATAAACTCTATCATCAGTAAACTTTCTTGTTGTTGTTGTGGTTCAAATGGCTCTGAGCACTATGGGACTTAACATCTATGGTCATCAGTCCCCTAGAACTTAGAACTACTTAAACCTAACCAACCTAAAGACATCACACACACCCATGCCTGAGGCGGGATTCGAACCCGCGGCCGTAGCGGTCGCGCGGTTCCAGACTGTAGCGCCTAGAACCGCTCGGCAACCCTGGCCGGCTATATTTTTAATGTCATTTTGTGTTAAATAATAAATACGTTATGTTACTCTGAAGAGGAAATCATGAAAACGACGAACTTACTACGTGAACTTCCTATCTGACGTAATAATGAGAATGGTAACATTTCAGGTATGTCATTTATTATAATAAATGTGAGCTTACAAGCCTTAAGGACAGTCTTATGTGTGATAAGGTGTTCCCTGATATTTGTAGTATCGTGGTATTACTTTACATCTTGAGTTATTGCGATACAGAGCAGTTTTTTCTAGTGGTGATTTGTTGGAACCATTTTCAATAGTCAAACGACTGTACCGAAGAGCGATTAGAGGACCTGCTAGACAGCTGCGTTATGAGGATTGTATGCGAATCAGGGAAAATGCAATTCAGGTCGTTCGGATACTTTTGAGCACGACTGTATTTGTACAGACAAACAAATGATCACAGTTACAGAAAAATTTATTCCAGAGAAAGAACTTCATAATTGAGGAAGTCAATAAGGCGTTGGTCACCTCTGGCCCTAATGGAAACAGTTATTCGGCTTGACATTGATTGACAGAAATGTTGGAGATCCTCCTGAGATATATCTTGTCAAATTTTCTAACTGGTGCGTTAGATCGTGAAAATCACGAGATGATTGGATGTCCTTGCCCGTAATGCTCCAAACGTTCTAAATTCGGGAGTGATCCGGCAACCTTGTTGGTCAAGATACGGTTTGGCAAGCACGAAGACAATCATTAGAGACTCTAAAAGTGTGCAGGCAGGCATTATCTTGTTGAAACGTCCGCCCAGGATGGTTTGTCATGAAGGCAACAAAACGAGGCGCAGAAAATCGTCGAAGTACAGATGTGCTGTAAAGGATGCCGTGAATGACAACCAAAGGGATCCTCTACGATACGAAATGAGACCTCAGACCACCACGCCTGGTTGTGGGGGGCCTATGATAGGTAAGTCAGCATGACACCCCTACCGTTGTCTGGGGTGTCTCCAGACACAACTTCGCTGGTCAGCGAGGATCTTTTCGAAATGGGGCCCATTACAGAAGACAATTCTAATCTAGTCAATGAGATTCCAGGCCTGCTGCTTTTCGTAACAGCACGAGCCCTTTGGTTGTCATTAGCGGCACCCTTACAGCACAGGGATATGTCGACAATATTCTAACACACATTTTTTTGCCTTTTACGGCAAGCCATCCTGGGCTACATTTCAGTAAGATAATGCGCACCCCCACACGGTGGGAACGTTGAGGATTTTTACTGATTGTGTTCGATCTTGCCAACCCCACCTTGGACAGCACGTCCGCCGGATTGTAACGCCGGAAATGCATATCCTCCTATTTCCATCTATTGTACTATAATTTTTTTTCCTTGTTTTGTTACCTCAAGATATGACATTTCTGTGTCTTTATATATTGTAATTGTTTTACTATTTATATATATATATAATATTTATGCATTTATGTCGATGTATAATTGGTTGTTTTGTAAATATTATTTGTATTTCTACGCTGGGTCTTGTCTAGGGAAAACTATGCTATCGAACGAATACATCGATAGGTCGTGTGGAGAACCAAAGTGTTTAGGATCTTTAGTAGGGTTAACTCTGTCGCGTGGAGCGCGGACAGAGGGAGAGTCTGGCTGGGGTAGTGCGGTTGAGCAGGTGTGTTGTGTGACGCTCCAGAGAGCTGCCGCGCTTTCGGGGTTTGGCAGCATGTAATTGAGCTCGACTTGTTATGATAGTTTCTGACACGGTGTCGCGGACGGGAAGCATTAGCTGGCGCACATCAAGAGCCCGTTTCGCCTGGTGACCGTGTCGAGAAGAAGGCGCGCCAACATCCAGCTTCTGCAACAGCGACGGCCGACAATGAGTGACTGTCGCCACCTCCTCGATCGACGGCTTCAAACCTTCCATCAACCAACAAGGAAGACTGGAAGCACGTAAAGTTTTAGAACTGTATGGCAGACCTCAGCTTTTCAAATTGTTCCATTTTCATAACTAAATTACAGCAACGTAGCATGAACCTCTGTTGCTCATTGTCCCAATTGCATTACCAAGCAGGGTCCCTTCCTTTTCCGGAATGAACCCGAGTGTCGTTGAAATTCAAACGCCAGCATCATTCGATTTCACTGCTTTAATTTCAAAATTCAGTTAAGGTATTCATAGCTGGCTACAATATTTAGATTACACATGCACAAATTAAGAGTGCGAGTTTTGTTACCGTATTTTAGCTTACCTGTGACTGCAGCTCAGCTTGGTACGTACTAAATTTTACTATTGTTAATTGTTCAGAATCATTTAATTCAAGTTCAAAGTTAAATCTCTTATTTATAAATTGCGTAGATTCAAGTAGCTTTTGAAATGATTGTTGGGTTAGTCCAAGACTAACCGTATTTTACTGAATTTCGATGTGCTTCAGAAAGAAAGCTCACTATTAACTTCAGTCACTAAATTAACTTTCGATTTTCCGGTTTTATTAATTCTTTTTGCTAAATTAAATCAGAGTGTAGCGAAATTTATTACTTCCGACAAACTTTCAGTTTTCACACTACACGTGTCAACCTTCAGTTGCCACGCTTGTAGTGCTAACTATATATGTAATAACCTTTCTTTTTCAAGTACTATAGTAATTGTCCTTAGGACTGGCGACCGTAATTTCCCCCAAATCTCAAATATCTAATTACCGCTAGTTAGTTGTTAACGTAACGGCCGCACATTTACTTTCTTTATTAACTTTACCCATTTTCAAAATTAATTTCCACCAGTTTCATTTGCATTTTTCCTTTCATTTAGATGTAACCCTTTCCTCCCTCTTTACCGACAGATTAACTTCGGTGACGATTGCTTTTCCCAAATTTCCATTAGGTACACGCGGTTTAATTTTTCACTGTCATTAAGGTCGATAAGCGAGGGGGAGGTTACAGGATCTCTCTCCAATTCAGGACGTTTGGAGCATCATTGGTAGGGTCGTACAAGCGCCTCGAGGTCTAACACGCCAAATGGACAGAATTTGGTACTACACTGAAGCCCCAAAGAAACTGGTATAGACATGCGTATTCAGATACAGAGATATGTAAACAAGAAAAATACTGCGCTGCGGTCAGCAACGCCTATATAAGACAAGTGACCGATGCAGTTGTTACATCGGTTACTGCTGCAAGAATGACATATTATCAAGATTTAAGTGTGCTTGAACGTGGAGTTATGGTCGGCGCACGAGCGATGCGACACAACATCTACGAGGTACCGATGAAGTGGGGATTTTCCTGTTCGACCATTCCACGAGTCTACCGTGTATATCAGGAATCCGAAAGAACAGACACCATACCCATAAAAGTATACAGGTCTGGCAATACTGGCCATGACCTTCTTCTGTACGGATGTACACATATTACCCGAACTCTTACGGGACTTGGTAAGAATGTCTTCCACGAGTAATGAGTGTTTTGGGTAGGGACACTACGAATGTAGTGTGTGGACATAAAAGGTAAGAATGTGGGTCTCGCAGGAGGTGTGTGCGGGATAGTCCCTGCAGTCGCACTATCCTCTGTGCCCTCGGTGGCTCAGATGGATGTGCCGACCGCTGTGGTCGAGAGGTTCTAGGCGCTTCAGTCCGGAACCGCACTGCTGCTACAGTCGCAGGTTCGAATCCTGCCTCGGGCATGGATGTGTGTGATGTCCTTAGGTTAGTTAGGTTTAAGTAGTTCTAAGTTCTGGGGGACTGATGACCTCAGATGTTAAGTCCCATAGTGCTTAGAGCCATTTGAACCATTTTAAAACGGTGTGCCACTGCAAGGGGCCCGGGGTCGATTCCCGGCTGGATCGGAGATTTTCTCCGCTCAGAAACTGGGTGCTGTGGTGTTCTCAACAAAAACAAATTTTTATTAAGTCGCCTTATGGCACGATAGTGGAGTTGACGTCTTGTTTACGTCCTCGCCGATCAGCTCGCTCGCGGAGTTGTTTACGTGATTCTGCCGTCTTAGCGCGATATATTTCCTTCGACAGAGAATGGCTTACGCACACAGAAAATCGACACTGAAGTTTAGCTTTGCACCTGAATATGCCCGACCAAAAGCACTGGAAGTCGAACAGTTTATCAGAGATGAAGTCAAGATTGATTGCAACGATCTTGTTGGCATCCACCTGTCTATAGTGAGCAGTGTGGTATACGTGAAATTGGTTAACGAAGACATATGTGAAAAATTCTAAGTGCAACTCTAAGTGGTCTTAAATTCCGTCACTCTGATGGACACATCGGTGACGTAACTGTAGAACATGTGGACGGGCCTTGGACTGCGGACGATACATGTATTTGAACTCCCTTTCGAGGTGGCTCCAGAGGTAGTGGTATCTGCATTCCGCCCTTATGGAAAGGTGATAAGTCATACAGCTGAAAAGTGGGTTCAGTTCACTACATACCCGGTTCTCAATGGAGTACGACAGATCCTCATAGTGCTAACCAAACATGTACCGGCCTAGTCCTATATTGGTGGCTGCCGTGCAATTATTATTTATGATGGCCAGCCGAAGACATGCTCGGGATGTGGTAACGAAGGGCACCTCCATTCCAGCTGTCTGCAACGCAAAGTCGCAGAGTTACCGCCTGGGTACCTGCCGGCCACGACCGCTCCAACGATGCTACCGCTGTCGTTTGTCGAAGTTCTTCATAACGACCCCTGACTGCGATTACCACTGGCTCCTACTACTGCCACATTGTCGTCTGCGGTAATATGCCTCAGGCTGTTGCGGGCGTACCGACACCCTTGCCTCCTCCTACTCCCGACGTGAGCAGTGGTGAGCAATCTCAAGGACAGGGAATGGCCCTTGACTCCATGGTTATGCCTACCGATGCTTTTGTCCCTGAACATCCGGATCACATGCGCAAGCAACAGTCGCCGAAGAGACGTCGGAGACGGCGGATCGACCCGTCTGATACCTGCAGGACGCAGTCTCAAGACGATGAGGATCACAACTATCAAGATGTTCCCCTGAAGGACGGTCCCGCGGTGGAAGCACCAGTTTGCACTCCGTCGGAGGTACAACCATCTTTGCATGCACCAGACGCTGTACCTATGGACGTCGAACAGCAGCAGAGCCAGCACAACTCTTCCACCGCCGACGTGACGCCGCCTTCGGACTGCACAGGTACTCCACTGGACGCACACCGTCCACGCACCTTTGTGTGGTCTGACGATGTAGACGACGAAACACACACCGTTGAGACAGCAGCGAATGCTAATCGATAGGGTTACCGGATGGGGATGTGCAGCCTACTGGGACAACATTCCTCTTCACTGCTGCTCTCCGTGCCTCCATGAAGGTCCCAGTAGTCCAAATTCCACGACAAGCTTACAGGATTGGCTCCATCAATGACAACACCATTGGCACCCCTGTCAAATTACAATTGCTCCGTCAAATTCTGAGGGCGTCGGACCTCGATGTTGCCTTTTTGCAGGAAATTCGCCTGGCGACGTCTCCTAATATCTATGGCTACGTTTCCTACCTCACGCTGTGTGCTGACGGTGGCAGTGGGACAGCTATTCTCTTAAAGGAAGGCATTGAGGTAGGCGACGTCATTTATCTACCATAGGCTGTAACGTATTAAGGCGAAGATAATTTCTCTTACGCGTCACCGCCTTGAAGGCACAGAGATATGCAAAATCGCAAGATGTCACGATTGTGTACTAGGAGAACCTCCATCCATGCATCATATTATCCGAGAGGAGCAGCGGTGTCGGAGAAAGCTGGTCATCGCCCTCGACATGCCAAATGGTCGTCTATTGACGTCCCAGAATGACATCGTAAAAGCCTTCGTGGATCACTAGGACCATATCTATGCAACAGAGGACCTGAACATGGCGGTAACGACTGATGTCCTCCGTTCCTTGACAGGTACCCTGGAGATCTGCTACGGAGATTCTCACGGCGACAATTACAGCTGATGACGTCGCCAACGCTCTCCATAAGGGTGCGACGAATAAAGCCTCAGGTCCAGACGGGTTCCCGCTGGAGTTTTACCAGCCGGCCGGTGTGGCCGAGCTGTTCTAGGCGCTTCAGTCCGGAACCACGCGGCTGCTACGGTCGCAGGTTGGAATCCTGCCGCGTGCGCGGATGTGTGTGATGTCCTTAGGTTAGGTGGGTTTAAGTAGTTCTAAGTCTAGGGCACTGATGACATCCGATGTTAAGTCCCACAGTGATTAGAGCCATTTGAATCAATTGGAGTTTTACCGCACGTTCCACGACATCATGGGCTCACGTTGCACTGCGATGTATGAATAAGTGATGATCCCCGACCTTCCCCTCCCACCCGAATTCGTAGAAGGTTAACTTATCCCGATGCGCAAGCCATCGGGAGGTCGGGGAGCTGGACAATATCGGCCGTTGATCATGTTAAATTGTGATTTCAAGATTTTTACCTGGATTCTTGCCGCTCGCCTTTGGCGCGTCATCCCTCAAATCATCTCTCTTGATCAAACGTGCTTTGGATGTGACAATAACATTCAGACGGCACTCAGCGATTACCGTGACGTCATAGCCCTGGCCACGACCTGCGGCAGTCGCGGTGCCTTAGTGACAGTGGAATTCGACCACGCCTTTGATAGTGATTCATGACTTTCGAGACAACGTACTCCGACGGATGGCCGGCCGTTGTGGCCTAGCGGTTCTAGGCGCTTCAGTCCGGAACCGAGCTGCTGCTACGGTCGCAGGTTCGAATCCAGCTTCGGGCATGGATGTGTGTGATGCCCTTACGTTAGTTACGTTTAAGTAGTTCTAAGTATAAGGGACTGATGGCCTGAGATGTTTCATAGTGCTCACAGCCATTTGAACCATATTTGAACTCCGACGGATGGCCTATCCTCGCAGGTTTAAACATATCGTCTTGCGTCTCCTCCGAGGCGCCACGTCGCGTGTGCTGGTCAACGGCCGTGTGGCGGGCCCTATTAATGTCATGCGGTCGGTCCGTCAAGGATGTCCGCTGTCGACGCTGCTTTTCTCCATCGCCCTTGAGCCACTGTTACACGGTTTGAGGAGCTGGCTCACAGGGATAACAATTAAGGGGAATGCTTTCATCTGCCGCGTCTATGCAGATGACGTGGTGTTCTTTCTTATATCGGAGGATGAAGCGCGAGAGGCACTAGCATGGATCAACCAGTATGGGACTGCTGCCGGCAGCCGTGTGAACCTGACGAAGCCTACTGCTATGTCCGTCGGTAGAGGCCTTCCAGCATAGTGTGGCTCCATTGCCATTAGTGGACAAGCTCAGATGTTTGGGGATCACCTTCATGCGTGATATACAGCGCACGATGTCATTTAATTACCAACGTCTGCTTCAAGCTGTCCGCACGAACGTTCGTGGCAACCTCCTGAGAGCATTGGACGTGTTACAATGGGTGGATTTTGTTAACACTCATCTAGTCACGCGACTACCCCATTTAGCACAGATTTTACCGATGCCAAAGGCAATGGCTCACAGACTTCAGGGGGCGTTCGGCTACTTTGTAAGCGCGAGTCTTACCTTCAAAGTCCGCTACGACACGCTGACACTTCCTCCTCGAGATGGCGGCCTCGGCCTTGTCAACGTCCAAGCGAGAGCAGCTGCCCTTTATGTAAGTACGATGGTTAAATCGTGGACCCGCCGCCGAACCGGATTATCGGGAAGCCTGATTGACGAACTGGCCCCTCCCTCTCGAGTGGCACCTGTTGCAGTAGCCCATATTTCTTCCTCGCTCTCACATGTCAGGACCTTTATCATATGTCCATGCCTACTTGCCTAGTACCAGAAACCCTACGGAACGTGATGTTTACCGCCTAATGATGAGGAATCATACTCGGAAAGTTGTGGAAATCCGATATCCTACGATCGCATGGCCCGTGGTTTGGCGTTCTGTGCACGATATACTCTTCGACACGAGCGCTCGTGCGACCTGGTATATGGTCGTTAATGGAAAATATGACACAACTTCGTCTACAAGCTATAAAAATGACAGATTCGCCGCTGTGTCCTCGTTGTCACACGCTTGATACGGACGAACACAGACTGATGTGTGGATCTTCTGCAGAGGTATGGCAGCTGATTCAGAAGATGCTTGGCTTTCTTCTACGTACGGCTCCCTAAGCCATTACACCGAAATCTCTTCTGTTCCCAGATAAGATATATTTCCCACGTACGAAGATCAATGCTGTGATCTGGATAAAAGGCATCTCGGTCTCTTATTTGTTCCATGAAGATGATGAGAGTGTTCTTTATTTCTGGACGTTCCTGCAAGATCGCTTTACTTTTCTCATGCACCATCCGTGATACCGTCAGTACTATGCCAACTTTTTAGGTAGTGTCTTCATCGATACCTCTGCAGCTGGGGTGTCCCAGGTATGAGGTGATTTCAGTGAGATTATGTAATACCAGGATGCGGTCCAATGTACCAGCAAACTGCAATGTTCTTACTGAAGGCGTGCCTGGAACATGCCTGACTGCCTTGGGATTCAGTGTGTGTCTCCTCACAAGTTGGCGGGACGCGGATGCCATTTTGTCTGCTCAACCAGGAGGGCGTTGTCTTTACGTTCAATAATTCCTTTTTTATTTTGTTTGTTATTGATGGTAATTACACATTGTTTTCGCCAGGAGAGCGTCCTATGTGATCTCAACAACTATATATAAAAAAACAGATAAATAAATTAGAATCGTACATGATCTCAAAAAAACTGATATCGAAAAAGCATACCTATTTACATTTTCAAGATTTTTTGTTTTATGCAGAAGGCCGTAATTTATTTTAGAATACCAGAGATTTTTATTTGCTTTGTCATTATCTAACAAAACAAGTTAGTAAAAAAGAGAGCTAACGCGCCGAAAAAAGGGTGTGGGGGAAATACATGTAAAAAAATAAGAAAAGGATGAATGGAGCGTCTGCCATGTAAGCATGAGATCCCGGGTTCGAGTCCCGGTTGAGGCACACATTTTCACCTGTCCCCGTTGATATATATCAAGGCCCATCCGCAGCTGAAGGTATTAATATAATTCTATTTCGTTACTTTAGACATTATTCGAGTCTATGCCACGGCGTGTTGCGGCACTTCTCTGTGCTCGCGGGGGCCCTACGCTATATTAGGCAGGTATACAAGTTTATTTGCTTCTTCAGTGTATATCTCTCAAGTGAGCATCCAATAATTCTGTCAATCAAAGCCAAGCCGGATAACCGTTTCGATTAGGGCCAGAGGTGAACCAATCCCTTACTGACTAGTTCAATTTGTGAAGCTCTTTCTTTTGAATAAATCGGCCAGTATTTCTGAAATTGTAGTTATTTGTTTGCTATACATGTTCATCACATCTACTGATTTCCGTCTCATTCGGGCAATTCCTACGCGGTGTCTTCTTTTATTTTGTGTTAGGGTGTGTAGTCAGTGGACCTTCCTACAGATTTTGAAGACATGGATACATTGTCTTCCAAACGGCGTAAGTTCCAATATATAGAAACTAAATTTTCCAGTATTGCAGGAGAAAGCCTGTTTATGATTATACTGCAGATTACTCCACTTGCAGATCAACTGCGCTCGCTTTCAGATGTTGATCGTGCTACGCGGAGAAGTTGGCAGGCCAGATAGCTCAACGGCTGACTGCTACGCAGTCCTCCCACCAGGTACAAGGTGAAACGTTTTTAGCAGCAATCCACTCACCACCTGAGGAAATGAAATTACGACTGTCTTTCTTGTGAAAGTCTACTGCGGTCTACGGTAGTTTAACTACGCTGCTGAAGTCCTATTTGAACACTGATGTGGGACTGATTTGCGTTCTGGTGCATTCTGCGTAAATGCACAGTTGTATACATTCATTGCCGCAGGAGACGTCGGCAGACTGCAGTCGGCTATGGCACTCATACCTTGCGTCTGGGTTACGCAGTTATGACAACACACTAGATGAGGCTCGTTGCTGAGATTTTGACTTTCCTGTTTCTCTTATGTGCGTCTCAGTTCAGGAATACATATATATATATATATATATATATATATATATATATATATATATATATATAATTCGTCTTTATACATAGTCCGTAATTTCATTACATGGTGTTTTACTGCTGGGGAGAAATAGGGTTATGCAGGGTGATTCATCTAAGCTGTTCCTGACCCGTTTACTATTTCGTAATTATGTTTTCACCCAAATTAATTCTGAAAATATATTCACTAAATGATGTATGTTCTCTTGACGGACAAATTAAAATTTTTTAACTTATGATTTATCTGTTCTGAACATGAAACTTAGTTTTCTCAAGTTCAAGTTCGTGTTGTTACACAGAACTGTCTCGTCAGGATGATGGGGTATTGCACTACGCAGCTAAGAGCCTGCTTACGAAAACAGAAATGTGGATAAAAGTTTAATTTAAACCTGGAACTAATCACACTTTGCTACAAATGGATGGACCTACATACCAACTGCAAGGCAAAGGACGTAACATCGAAGGATGATTCACTAATACACGAACAGTTTTGCTCTTGTTTCTGCCAGAGCACTGAAAGGAAGGTGCACGTCAAAATTGAAGTGATTTATAAAACAGGGAATTGGGGTACACAAATTGTTAAATAACAAAAAATTGTCATGAGTTCAATATAAAGAGACTTATTTCCACTGCAAAATTACATCAACAATAGCACAAAAAGGAAATTACAAAGGAACTATATCAGAAACACTTTCTTATAATTCCATTTATGTCCTACGTCTTCTAAAATACAGGTTTGCAGGCTCTGGTGAAAACGCACATGCTGCAACAATACGATGTCTAAAATCATCCTGGATAATCGTAACTTTTGCGTAGACTACTTCTCTTGAAATTCCTCCAAAGAAACAAGTGCGGCAGCGGTAAATGAGTCGAACATGAAGGCTAATTGATACGGCGTTCACATCCTATACAGCGACCTAATTTGTAAATAGGGTAATCATTCCGGAACTAGTAATCTGATTCTGAATTCGTCTCTTTAACAACTTTGATACCAGCACCAGAAATTGCTACAATTCTATTTGAAAAATCGAAGATGATACCGAGATCGTTGTAATCAATGGGGCTATGAAAAGAGTCTATACGTCGTTTAGTGAGGAGTTTGTCACAAGCCATCTGTAGGAAAACGGAATTACGATATCTTAAACTGTTCCGGAACTATTTGAACAGCTGAGCTGAATCACTCTGTGTAACGCAACGATTACCGCGGGCGATCAACGATTAACATTATCCAGTACTCCTCTCCTAGACTGTGGGTATACGTGTAACACAACCTACTCAGCCAACGCACGCATAATAAACGCTCTGTAATTCTGCCGTAGTCTTATTTGAATGTCTGTACGTTTAATATCATTTGTGTAACTGCTTCTCGTGCGGTACATTCTTCACAAACATTTGTGTATATTTGGACAGATAGGAACATCTCGTTTTCCGCCGGCGGTGCTTAATGTTTGCGGGTATCAATGATGTACTTGGTAAGCATTTTACTGGAAAATTATTAAAGGAGCATAGAAAGGTCAAGGGCGAACTTTAAGGGAACGTTAGTCAGAGTTAGTTACACTCCCCGTTGGCCACCTCTTTGCATTCTGCAATCTGCGTGGGCGGGTAAATGGGGCGGAGATAGCGGACAGCAGCTACGCGCACGGGGCCAACCAACGGCTGCACCGTCGGCGTGGCGTGCGCTTGCGCCCTCCATTTCTCCCCACGTGCTCATCGACCTTGGCACGCTTTCCGAAACTCTCACGTCCTCCCTTTCCTCTTGCCCCTGTCTTTATTACGTTCAAAAATGCCGAAAATCCCTCTTTTCCGCAAAAAATGCACGTAGTTTTCATTATGTTACACTCATTCATTGATTTATAGTATGTTAAGTAAGAGTATGGTCGACATTACACACAGATGGTTAAATATATGTATAGTTATTTCACAGCTCAATAGGGGGAACCTTTGTCCTACGTGCCATGTCAATAAAGCACTAGTTTACATTGAATTCTTGACTAAGATACACGAGAAGAGACCGTCGCGTATTCAGGCTGTTTTTCTCTCTGTCCACCCCACAGATTCAAAAATGATTTATGCCGCGGCGTCTAAATATATAGGGATATCGAAGTCATTTGTACAAAAGTTTGTAACACGATATAAACAGGTTATAAACGTGGATGATTTTGACAAAGCGGTGCTCTCGTGTCCCTCCTGTGTGTCTGTCATCAATTCAAGGTAAACTAATGTTTTATGGACATTGAATGACGGTCAAAGTTGCCTCTACTGGCCTGTGAAAGAACTAAGGCGATATCTTTTACCATATGTGTGTAATGCCGACCACCCTCTTACTTAACAGACTGTACAGATGGTGTTTCAAAAATCCTATCAAGAATGAGACCAAAAACCAATGAGTAAAACATTGCAACCATTCACAGCTTTGCCAGATGAACAGTATATTTATCTTGACGACTTTCGACAAACAGGCAATTTTCATAAAGTGGCAAACACATACAGTGCAGTTCATATATAGCTTCTCATGCAGTCTAGATGGCAACAGCATGTTGGCTCGCTAAATTGTGGGCCTAATGTCCTAGAAGACAATGCCGTTGATTAGCAGGGAGAGAAAGTATGATAAAAAAATTCGTCTTACATGAGTTTTATGCCGGCCGCTCTGGCCGAGCGGTTCGAGGCGCTTCAGTCCGGACAACGCTGCTGCTACGGTCGCAGATTCGAATCCTGCCTCAGGCATGGATGTGTGTGATGTCCTTCGGTAGTTAGGTATAAGTAGTTCTAAGTCTAGGGGACTGATGACCTCAGATGTTAAGTCCCATTGTGCTTAGAGCCATTTGAACATTTGAACCATTTTTTTCTTAGTTTCATGACAAATGTTACACCGTAGTCAGTATTTTGATGTGCGGACATCATATCACTTCATTATATTTCTAATCAACCACTTGAACTGTGTTGTCATGGGAGACATTCAGCAAATTGAAGCAACGTACAGAAAATGGAATATACTTTTTGGGATAGTAACTGTGAAGTCCTGTTTTACACTGAACACGAAAGTAGTATTTTGGTACAAGAAAACTGTGTGTAACATTGTGTAGCGGCATTAAAACGTAGAGTAAAAAATTAAAAATTTTGCATCAAGAAGACAGGCAAGCTTTGGTTTCATAATGGAATACATGTTACCAACGAAGAAGATGGCTTAATAAACGTCACATGCATACTAGACTACTGCCTCTTTGTGGTGATCTGTCTCTCCCTGGAGCAATGTGCGATTTCGCACGATGACGAGTTTGCTCAATTGATGGAAACTGTGATCTATTTTTTTCAAAATTATAGTCGCACTTCCTTGGAGAAACAAGTCACCTATCATACTGAAGTTTACTTTTGTAAATTCCATGAGCTTCTGTTCAAGGAGTAATTTAAAAGTATATTCCCATCTCATACTCCATGCTGGATAGTGGAAATAAGATTGAATGATTGGAGCTATAACACTCATTACGGTACAGTGAAAGGTATTCCATCCTCCTCAGAGTGTAGATGAAGCTGTAAGTGAACAATAAGATTTTTTCCTATAAGTGTAAGAGACCAAATTAAATAAAACACTGTTGGAATTCCACAGATTACCGATGTAGACACAACCAAAGTATCGAATTACAGAAACAAGTTTTCTGTCACACTTGCGCTAAAGCCAGGACAACAGCACGGAACGTGGAAATTTGATGTTCAGTTACAAGAATTTTAAGCTTAATATGTGAACGTTAACACGAAATATCCTGTTTTGCAGAAAGACGTTTCTTTGCATAGAAAGCAGAAGAATTAAATTATTATTTTTATAGCGTAAAAATATGGTAGAGTTTTCCACAGTCGTGTCTAAGCTAAGAAAATCATCCAGCAGCTTTACGTAACTATATCTGAAATATGTATGGTTTTCAAAATATATAGGAACCCTCACAGGATTCAGTAGCAGAGTACCGCATCACATGTTAGAGTATAAAAAAATTGTTAAAACAATAAAGTAAAGACGAAATTTAACGTTTGGAAGAAGGTGCCCAGACATTAAATATTCAATGACTACTGTGTTTCATCTGTAGTACCATTAAATCAGTCTCAAATACCGACAGGAGTTACTGGGAATGAAAGACGGAGGCCCGTGACAACTAGTCTGACAAATCGTATCGATCGATACTATTAACACATAATCACAGAACTGATGCATGTTGTAACATTTGAGAAAAGAATATTTAAAATGGAGTTGTTGGCATAATATTTGCACTTGGAGCTGCTGCGAACGTTTGAAATTGTCGGTATCAGTTTGTTTTATGTTGTATCTTCGCAATGCACCAACCACTGACGACTAAGTTTAAATTGAGGTGTTTCTCTTTCCATTCTATACTAACAGATGCTGAAAATATAGGGTTCTGGTTTGAATAACTTTACTCTTCAGCATACATCTTCATCATATGACAATTACTGACGTCCAATCTGTAATGGCGTCATGCTAGCCAGGGAGGACACTTCAGCTCCAGAAGGGCGTGTGCGGGAACTGTGAGTTGCGTTCTACCACAAACACAGGAAGTGCGGAGTGAGTAAACATTCTTTGTTAAGCATTATTTCCGTACAGGAGGTCGCTGCCGGCGTATTTTCATTGTTTTCCGGTAACTTAATTGTCTTTCTGTCACTAAGATCGATTTGAACCATGAGTGTAAAGTGCCTGACGTGCTGTAGAATCGTTAGCTCCGGGGTCTGGTGTGATGGATGTACTAACTTTTTTCATTGGGGCGATTGTAGTGGCGAGGGAATTGGGAAAATGAGCGAGACTCATCAGTGGTTCTGTAGGCTATGCAGTAGCGATAGAAAGATTGTGGAACAGGAGGGGAAAATTGTTGCCCTTCAGGCTGAGTTAGATGAGGCTAGGCGAGAACTGGGCAGGTTAAGGGGGGAGAAGGGTAAACAGGGGTGGGAAGTGGCAACAGGCATAAGGAACAGGCCAAGAAATTCTTCTGACGGCTTTGTTATTAATGTAAAAAATAGGTTTGACCTGTTGCCTCAGTCAGAAACTGATGAGCCTCTCACAGAAGTAGATGTAGACAGGGCTCAACAAGCTTTCAGAAGCAAATTGAATAAGAATGTAGGGAAGTCTGCAAAGAGAAAGAAAGTCTTGTTGCTAGGTAGTTCGCATGCTAGGGGTGTGGGCCAACTTCTGCAGGATGCATTAGGGTCAGAATGCCAGGTCACAAGTTTTTTCAAACCTAGTGCTGGACTGGGGCAGGTTACAGAGGATTTATGTTCGCTATGTAGAGGTTTTACTAAGGAAGATACCGTGGTTATTGTGGGTGGGCCGGGCAACAGCATTGACAGAGATCCAGGGTACAGCATAGAGTGTGACCTGGCAAAGATTGCATCAACATCGAGTCATACCAGTGTTGGGTTTGTGTCGGTTCTGGAGCGCCACGACCGACCTCATTTGAGCTCTTCTGTCAGGAGAGTTAATTTGGAGTTGGAACGGCTACTTGGATCTGGTGTAGGGTCACACATTGGTGTGGCTCCTGTTGATTCATTCTGTACGTGGGACTATACTAGACATGGCCTACACCTCAACCAGAAAGGGAAGGGTTAACTGGTTGGGCTGATAGCAGGGTATTTAAAGGGGGAGGAACTACATCTCATGGTGGAAACACTTTTTTAGTGTAAGATCAGTGTCCAGTGGGAAACTTAGTCAGGCAAGTACTAAAGATGTTAAAAAAGTTCAAGATACCCACAAAAGTAAAGTGAAAAATATTGTTAGTATATTTCATCAAAATATAGGGGGATTGAAGAATAAAACTGATGAGCTTCTGCTTTGTTTAGAAGATATAGAAGGTGAGAATGTAAGAGATGTACTATGCCTGTCTGAGCATCACATTGTCACTTATATGCAAAAGGTTAGCATCAATGGGTACAAATTAGCTGCACATGTAAGTAGAGACAATATGATGAGAGGAGGAGTTGCCATATATGTCAAAAGCTTCCACAGTGTAAAAAATTTAGAAACTAAAAAAATTTGTGTAGAGCAACATATGGAAGCATGTGCCACTGAACTGAAACTAAATGCTGGCACTTTCATAATTGTAACAGTGTATAGGTCCCCCTCAGGGAATTTCCAGCTATTTCTAGAAAACTTGGATGCTTTGTTGTGCAGTCTGTCAGACAGGGGGAAGCAAATTATCATTTGTGGGGATTTCAATGTTGATTCCCTGAAAGAGTGTAATAGGAAGAATGACCTTGTAGTATTACTCAGTTCTTTCAATTTGAGCTCCGTGATTGATTTTCCTACTCGGATAACAAAGAACAGCAGGACATTGATAGATAACGTTTTTATAGACCAAGATAAGTTTAAGGATATAAATGCTTGTCTTGTTGAGAATGGTCTTTCAGATCATGGTGCAAAGCTAGTTACAGTACATGACATAGCTCCATGCAGTATATCAAATCAGAATTTCAAAGCAGTGCGTTCAATTAACAATATAAATATTGCAAACTTTAGGGAAAGCCTACAACAGCTAGACTGGGGTGAAGTGTATAAAATTAAAGCAATTTGGAATATTATTGAAAGGGAAACAGGGCAACCAAGAGCACAGGAAGACTTTAGTGCCGTAAAACTGAATGACAAATGTTCTAACAAACAATCAGAAATTGAAAATATTTTCAATAATCATTTTTTAAATGTTGTGGAGAAAATAGGATCTAGATCTTCACTGGAAGAGGCAAGGCTACTAATAGAAGAGGCCATACCTGTGCAGTTTGAAACAACTGTATTTCCACCAACCTCTCCCTCTGAAATCAGTAAAATAATAAACTCACTGAAAAGTAAAAACTCTTACGGAATTGATGGCATTTTCAGCAAGGCACTTAAAGCTTGTTCCCCACAGATAAGTAGGATTCTCAGCCACGTATGTAATAGCTCTTTGGAGCAGGGTGTTTTCCCCGATAGACTGAAATATGCTATTGTAAAACCATTGCATAAAATGGGGGATACGTCGGATGTCAACAAATACCGCCCAATCTCTCTTCTGATAGCTCTATCAAAATTTTTTGAGAAAGTAATGTATTCAAGAGTAGCCTCCCATATTTGTAAAAATAAAGAACTAACAAAATGTCAGTTTGGTTTTCAGAAAGGCTTTTCAACAGAAAATGCTATATACGCTTTCACTGATCAAATATTAAATGCTCTGAATAACCGGACATCACCCATTGGTATTTTTTGTTATGTCTCAAAGGCCTTTGATTGTGTAAATCATGGAATTCCTTTAGATAAGCTAAATCATTATGGTTTGAGGAGGGCAGTGCGCAAATGGTTTAATTCATACTTAACTGGAAGAATGCAGAAAGTTGAAATAACTGGTTCATGTAATGTTAAAACAACAGCTGATTCCTCAAACTGGGGGGCTATCAGGTATGGGGTCCCACAGGGTTCTGTCTTAGGTCCTTTACTGTTCTTGATATACATTCATGACTTACCATTCCACATTGATGAAGATGCAAAGTTAGTTCTTTTTGCTAATGATACAAGTATAGTAATATCATCCAAAAACCAAGAACTAAGAGATGTAATTGTAAATTATGTTTTTCACAAAATTATTAAGTGGTTCACAGCAAACGGACTCTCTTTAAATTTTGATAAAACAAAGTATATACATTTCTGTACAGTAAATGGCACAACTCCAGTAATAAATATAGATTTTGAACAGAAGTCTGTAGCTAAGGTAGAATTTTCAAAATTTTTAGGTATGTCCATTGATGAGAGGTTAAACTGGAAGTAAAACATTGATGGTCTACTGAAACATCTGAGTTCAGCTACGTATGCTATCAGGGTTATGGCAAATTTTAGTGATAAGAATCTCAGTAAATTAGCTTACTATGCCTACTCTCATTCACTGCTTTCGTATGGCATCATATTCTGGGGTAATTCATCGTTGAGTAGAAAAGTATTCATTGCTCAAAAACGTGTAATCAGAATAATTGTTGGTGCCCACCCACGGTCATCCTGCAGACATCTATTTAAGGATCTGGGGATCCTCACAGTAACCTCACAGTATATATATTCACTTATGAAATTTGTTAATAATCGAAGCCAGTTCAAAAGTAATAGCAGTGTGCATAGCTATAACACCAGGAGAAAGGATGATCTTCACTATGCAGGGTTAAATCTGACTTTGGCACAGAAAGGGGTAAATTATGCTGCCACAAAATTCTTTGGTCACCTACCAAACAGCATCAAAAGCCTGACAGATAGCCAACCAACATTTAAAAATAAATTAAGAGAATTTCTAGATGACAACTCCTTCTACCCATTGGCTGAATTTTTAGATATAAATTAAGGGAGGGGGAAAAAAACAACTTAAACATTAGTGTCATGCAATATTTTGTGTAATGTAATATCTTGTACAGACATCTTTTATTAACCTGACACGTTCCACATCATCACGAAGTGTCATATTCGTGATCTGTGGAACAACTATTAATCTAATCTCTAATGTGTGGTCATCGAGACAGCGGCGTGCTACCTCAGCATAAACTGCATGCGGCGTGCGTGGCCCCGCGGCAATGTGTTCCACAACGGAGTAGCAGCGGCCGGTGAAATAGCGATACTGACGCGAGGATTGGTCAGGATCCTTCGTTGGACTGCTGGCAGGTACACAGGAGCCCACACTGAACCCAGGACTCACAAAATCGATCGGTGTGTCAGATGATGACACTAAAGAGGTGGTCTCCACTTAGCAGCACCATTTCAAGGACATGTCTACCTAACAGTTCGTACACCAGCGGCTACCTGCTGACGCTACTTAGCGATGGTGAAGCTGCTCTACCCCACACTGGACAGACGGCAGGCGTGGAGACTGTCACGGCGACGGCAGAGGTCGGAAGTCCAGGAAACAGGCGAAGTGCTGCTAATGGCTGAGTGTCGTGTATTTATAGTCGACCTGGCTAGCTATGTTGTGATAGGAACCCGCTTCCTGTCACTTTTAATGCGTACAGGCTTCCATTTTAATGGGTACAGGCTAACTGATAGTCATTTCCAGTAGTAAACACCTGTCCAGAGACTAACTCTGAAGCCATTAAGAGGCATCATGGGCTGTGGCAGTGTCAATACTTGTGTGCTGTTTACAGTAACAGAGTATTCCAGCATGTTGGTTGCTAGCTCCAAACCTAGTCTGCGAAGGGACTGTTCCAAAGACAACTGACAGTTCACCGTAGACAAAAGACTGAAGACTGCTCGCCAAAGACTGTGTTGCAGACAGCCGGGCCACGCGTTATATCGCCATGCGGATTGCTTCACCGAATCCACGCGATTGATTGAAGATCACACGCTACTCGCCTGTTGGCTCTCAAATCAGAATGATGTCATCGTTGCATCTGTCACACGCCCCTGATAGTCGTGGCGACGGGCGGCCTCTGTAAACAACTACTGAAGCTCAAGCTGCTGCTGGCCTCGCCGTGATGTATGCTACGCCGAACGCCGCTACGATGGACGGGAGGTCTATCCAGCAAGGCTGACGGCATGGGGAACAACAGTGTAAGTTATTTATATCAATGAAAGAACTCAGTATTTATTTTTGACCATTAGTTCCGTGTTTGTAGCTATTCATTTTAGGATCCTGTGTCAGCTGTATAATTTTCAGTCTGAGGATTCGTGGATTCATATACACTCCTGGAAATGGAAAAAAAGAACACATTGACACCGGTGTGTCAGACCCACCATACTTGCTCCGGACACTGCGAGAGGGCTGTACAAGCAATGATCACACGCACGGCACAGCGGACACACCAGGAACCGCGGTGTTGGCCGTCGAATGGCGCTAGCTGCGCAGCATTTGTGCACCGCCGCCGTCAGTGTCAGCCAGTTTGCCGTGGCATACGGAGCTCCATCGCAGTCTTTAACACTGGTAGCATGCCGCGACAGCGTGGACGTGAACCGTATGTGCAGTTGACGGACTTTGAGCGAGGGCGTATAGTGGGCATGCGGGAGGCCGGGTGGACGTACCGCCGAATTGCTCAACACGTGGGGCGTGAGGTCTCCACAGTACATCGATGTTGTCGCCAGTGGTCGGCGGAAGGTGCACGTGCCCGTCGACCTGGGACCGGACCGCAGCGACGCACGGATGCACGCCAAGACCGTAGGATCCTACGCAGTGCCGTAGGGGACCGCATCGCCACTTCCCAGCAAATTAGGGACACTGTTGCTCCTGGGGTATCGGCGAGGACCATTCGCAACCGTCTCCATGAAGCTGGGCTACGGTCCCGCACACCGTTAGGCCGTCTTCCGCTCACGCCCCAACATCGTGCAGCCCGCCTCCAGTGGTGTTGCGACAGGCGTGAATGGAGGGACGAATGGAGACGTGTCGTCTTCAGCGATGAGAGTCGCTTCTGCCTTGGTGCCAATGATGGTCGTATGCGTGTTTGGCGCCGTGCAGGTGAGCGTCACAATCAGGACTGCATACGACCGACGCACACAGGGCCAACACCCGGCATCGTGGTGTGGGGAGCGATCTCCTACACTGGCCGTACACCACTGGTGATCGTCGAGGGGACACTGAATAGTGCACGGTACATCCAAACCGTCATCGAACCCATCGTTCTACCATTCCTAGACCGGCAAGGGAACTTGTTGTTCCAACAGGACAATGCACGTCCGCATGTATCCCGTGCCACCCAACGTGCTCTAGAAGGTGTAAGTCAACTACCCTGGCCAGCAAGATCTCCGGATCTGTCCCCCATTGAGCATGTTTGGGACTGCATGAAGCGTCGTCTCACGCGGTCTGCACGTCCAGCACGAACGCTGGTCCAACTGAGGCGCCAGGTGGAAATGGCATGGCAAGCCGTTCCACAGGACTACATCCAGCATCTCTACGATCGTCTCCATGGGAGAATAGCAGCCTGCATTGCTGCGAAAGGTGGATATACACTGTACTAGTGCCGACATTGTGCATGCTCTGTTGCCTGTGTCTATGTGCCTGTGGTTCTGTCATTGTGATCATGTGATGTATCTGACCCCAGGAATGTGTCAATAAAGTTTCCCCTTCCTGGGACAATGAATTCACGGTGTTCTTATTTCAATTTCCAGGAGTGTACATGACGTTATTCTGTATGTCACTTTAGTTTACGCAAAATTACACTGCAGCATTATACTGTACTCTCTACAGTAATAGTAGCGTATTAGTTAATGCAATATATATATTTATTTTGTTTATTTAACCTGATTTAATTACGGCCATCAGGCCCTCTCTTACGAAGACCCAGGGTTTCATGCATACAGTATCTATTATGTTATAGCTACCTAAGAAATAACGATTTTAATATAGTCCTGCACTACACATTCATTAGCCCACGTGATTCTACTTCCAGACAGAAACTTTGGTTCTTCACTTTTATACCATCTGTCACACTAACTTGGATCCAGGATGCACAAAACTCAATGAATATTGATGTTAAATCTCTCCACATTGTCTTCAGCGTGAAGGCAGACTGTCGATGATGAGACGTTCTTCATCTGGGGATGTTAAGACTGATTACATTCTTTGTGATAGTCTAGAGAAACAGCCAATGTGGCTGCACCAGGTTTCACCCTCTCCCACAACTCTCATTATCATCAACATGCTGCTGTATTCTACTTACGCACTCTCATTTGTCAACACTGATTACCTATTGGTACACTTGAAGACAGCTGAGCTGGCAGCCTCCAAATTTACATCAGGGTGGGGCACAATAAATTTGTTCGAATTACCTGCGATTTTCAGATCTTCCTGCTTTTCAAATCATTGCCAACGTCATTTGTAAGTGTCCCCTCTTTCTGTCGTCATAGCAGACAAATTTCCAACTCTTGGTGCCATAATATCAGTGTGTCAGCCAGCAAGAATTTGTACAAAAACCGCTTAACATTAATGCTTCATGTTTGTTATGTGTTGTTGTGTGTTGTTGTGTGGTGTGTTGCTGTGGGTGGTGGTGGTGGTGGTGGTGGTGGTGGTGGTGGTGGTGGTGTGTGTGTTGGGGTGTGTGAGAGAAGTTTCTTACGCTACATTGAAACTAACTATGCAAATGAATCACGAGAAAACACTGATACGCTAAATCATTACGACCACCAGTTAAGTTGTGTGCTGGTCCACATTCGGAACGCAGTACTACAGCGATTCGGTGTGGTATGGATTCGTCAAGTCCTTGGTAGATTTTCGGAAGTATATGCCAACACACCGCACTACAAAGGTCACCCAATACCTGTAAATTATGGACCGGTGGTTTGTGGGTGTGTAGCTAGTGATGGTCGCGTCCCAGATGTGTTCCACTGCTTTCAGATCAAGTCAATCTGGTGGCTAAGACATCAACGTGGGCTCATTGCCATTCTCCTCAAACCACTGCAGACCCGTTTCTAGCCTTGTGACACTGAAAGTTATTCTGCTAGAGAATGCCATCGTCGTCGTGGAAGATACCAAGCATGACTGGATTCAGGTGGTCTGTAATAATTTTCACGCAGTCCACAGCTGTCATGATGCCTGGGAATACTATTGCTAGTCCCATAATATCCACGGTGAATGACCGCTAAAGCGCGATACTGCACTCCCGGCCTTTGTCCATTGCGCAGTCCACGTTTCAAAATTCAAATCGTTCAAATGGCTCTGAGCACTATGGGACTTAACATCTGAGGTCATCAGTCCCATCCACGTTTCCAGCAGGCGTTCACCTGGATGGCGGCGTATCGGACACGACCATCGACTTGGTGTGATGAACAATGTGACTGATCCGACCAGGTGACACTTACCAGTTATCCACAGTGCAATATCGATGACACGGCGTCCACAGTAGTCGTAGCTGAAGATGTCGTTGGGTTAACATGGGAACACGTAGGAATCGCCTGCGGCGGAGCCCCATGTTCCACTATGTGAGCTGACCAGTGTGCTACCGCAAAACGTGAGCTTGCAATAGCATTGCACACTGTCGTCTGATCTGCCACATATGCCGCTTATGCTGCTTTATGGAGCGAGCTAAGTTCCTGCTCCCACGTTCTGTGATGTGACGTGGAGGTCCGATATTTTTTCACATATTTGTTGTTTTCCCACCACTTTCCACAGATGCTCACGAGAGTAGGACGCAGACAGTTTCTGTCTCAGAGATACTCATTTCCAGACGCTGAATAGCAATAGTCTGATCTTTGTCAAAGTCGTTTATGGCAGGAAATTTTCCCATTTGCCCGGTTGCAGCCTGTATCACCGATAGAACGATTCGTTTCTGTCTCGATTATATACTTTTCATACCGAGTCATGTGCTCTAAACTCCATCAGGCGGCATTCAATCTGGAGGTGGGCAACGATCACAAGGTTTTCATTTATAATTATGTAGTTCTCTCGTCTAGGGGCTGCAATATAAGAGTGTTGTCACAGCTTTAGGAATAACGAACAGGTGGTGGCAACTGGACATGCTAGATAAATTTTCTATCAATGGTATTGTAGCATAGATATGCCTGTTAGTGTTGATGACATGACCAGAGTTTCATTCAACGGAAAGAAGAGTCACAGCAGTCGACACAATGTTGTTGCCCACTGGACGACACCGCGAATCAATGAAGAGTCAGCATCTTGGTCTTTCACTGAAACGTTCCTTGTGAATAATAGTCACAGGAAATTTTTTTCTCCATTCTTGTCCGGGCGGAACATTTATTCGTTGTGTAATGTCTTCCTTGTCAACAGGAAGTTACACTGCAATGTTCAATATGCATTCCTGTTCTGTATTTCACTTTCTAGAGATAGTAGTTACTGATGAACACTGGCTTGAAAAGTGTTACAGAAACTGAACGAAAGAGCTGATACACCTGCTTCAATTGTAGTCTACGATGCAGTTGGAACACAAATAAAACTCAGACGAAATAGATATTTTTGACAGTAATTTAACAATAATTTTTGCAATTGTTTAACTTGGCCAAACTACTATTAAACCGACATCCCTTATAAACTCAACAGATACGAAATTGGTGCCAAACATTGGGTAATACAAATGAGAAAAGATAAAATCATACAAACGTCAACTATTAATGTTGAAAACAAACAGTAATAACGATAACGAGAATAACAATATTGTATAGACGAATTGAACCTTCGCTGTTCATAACAAAAATATTTATAATATTTATAAAAGTTGATTTTCATCTCTATGATATGGCAGTAGAGGACTTGAAGAAATCACAAGAATATGGCGAGGGAGGGGAGACTACGAATGACTTTAAAAGAAATAGCCAAAATGAAAAGGAACAGGAAAACGAAAAACAAGGGGACTCATGAGAAATAAGTGCTGATTTGTTATATGTTGGACTAGGAAGTTCGACTTATTTTTCCACGACTGTGTTGAATTTACTAAGACAATGACGGGAAGCACTTTGACTTCTCAAATTTTACAGTAGGAGTTACTCTGTAGGAGAAAAAATAAACTTCACAATGTGCAGGGTATGTATATCTGTTTGGTACTAAGAAAAAACAGAAAAAGAACTGTTAGGGTGGTAAAAATACGCGGGGAACAC
Organism: Schistocerca americana; assembly: GCF_021461395.2. Classification (NCBI taxonomy): domain Eukaryota; kingdom Metazoa; phylum Arthropoda; class Insecta; order Orthoptera; family Acrididae; genus Schistocerca; species Schistocerca americana. The sequence goes on from NC_060130.1 coordinate 546,351,754, forward strand.
CACAAAGATAAGGCATGTCAAAACAAAAACAAAACAAAAAATTGCTGAAAGGAAGCAAAGAAAAGTCAACAGTCGAATGGATCCTGGATTTCGGGATACTTCAGCCAAACATCCCAAAGAGGCACTTCTCGTCTCATCAGCAGATATCCAACGTCATGTAACTGTTTACCTATAGCTAGAATAAAGTTTTTTTTGACTGACAGACTGAAAAGACGGGGAAAGGCAGTTTGCCCACTTACAATTAGTCACGCTTGACAGGGCTCTGCACGTGCCAAAAAAGAAACGCCACACAGCGATTAAATGGCGCTCTAGAGAGAAGAATTAGCGGCTGGTGGCTGGGCTTCTGTCATTCGAGTCGTAGAAATGTAACTATAGTGGCTGCAAGCAAGTTTGTGTGCAGGAGGCTGTAAAGGTTCTGGTATATTTTTTTCCACAGAGTTGTCAAATACGGTACAATACTGCTGAAGAGTACGAAGATGGACGCCCTCGAGTCTTTTACGCAACAAATGAACACGAAGTAGGGCGTTCATCACTAACATCAGACAAGAAACCTATCGTTGGCCGAAAAACCTGACAGGCAAATTCAAACAGAAATATTTTATGGTGTTATATAAATTATTAACTCTTTTAATGTTGTACGAGAGCTATTCGGAAAGTAAGGTCCGATCGATCGCGAAAGGGAACCCACAGTGTAAATCTGATGATGTTTCATATAAATGGGTTGGACAGTGTCTCTAGTATGACCGTCGATCGTGTTACGTCGCTCTTTTCAGATCTGAGCGCACAGTGAGAGCGGGAAGATGCCTGGAAAATGTCTTCCTCCAGGAAAAGTCCTGTGAAAGATTTCGCCTGATTTCATGCAGCCCACACACCGCGAAGGTTTGCGCCCGCACACATCAGCGACAATGAGGACGCTTCTGCAGCGTTTTCGATGGGAAGTGTTTTATCACCCACCATACTGCCCGGGCTTGACTTCCTCTGAACCGCTGGCTATGAGGACAACATTTTGGCTCCGACGACAAGCTGCAGATCAGCGTGGAGAACTGACAGAATGCACAGGCAGCGGATTTCTATGACGAGGGCGTTGGAAAGTTGGTACAATGCTATAAAAATGTCTTAGAGCGCCGACTCTGTAGAGGATTAGCTGGAAGGTGTGGCAGACTGTTAAAAAAAACATTTTTTATTTTGACTGCGATTTCCATTTCGCGACCAATCGGGCTTTTCTTTCCGAATATCCCTCGTATTTATTACTAAACAAGGTTTCACGTTTCATTTCAGATGAAGAACGTAAATACTACATTTTGTACTACTCTAAACAACGCAGGGACGTGAAACATTAAGGTAAATAAGTGGGGTGAAAGACAACGAATAGAAGCGTTTCATGGTGAGCATAGCACGTGCTGGTAGAGACGAGAGTGGGCCCTGTGGCAGCAAGAGCAAGGCAGAAGGTTGCCAGATGTGGAGGCTCGACACTGTGTGTCTGAGCGAGACGCGGTACGCAGAAACAACTAGAAGCGATTTTTCGGCGCGGTTCGTCCAAAGAAGACCGGCCCCCGGCTTCAGCTGACGCTGTCATCATGAGCGTCGCATCCGCTGCCATTTTGGAGAACCTATCCGGAATTACGGCTCATTCGGCTCGTAACGTATATACTGCGTAGATTAGATGGGTACTAATCTCGAGAATATAGGTGGTAGCCATTTAATCCGTGACCACTACCTTGTTAACCGACCCCTGTAGCTTGAAAGACTTTCTGGAAGGACATCTTATTAACTGATCTTAATACTGTATCGACGGTTCAGAATTGCATTTGCATCAGCTAAATAGTTTCCTCGGAATACATCAGTCACAAAAGGTGTTTGAATCAACGTTTTATCTCCCTAAGTCATCGTAAATTCCTGACTCTGCCCATTACAAGCATTCTTTCGGAAAATTTAGCAGGGAACAATATCAGAACCCATTCTTGAGTACTACTCGAGTATTTGGGATCCCCACAAGATCAGATTTAAGGAAGACATTAAAGTCATTGATAGGCGTTTGTTACTGGTAGGTTTGATCAACATGCGAGTATTATAGAAATGCTTCGTAAACTCTATTGGGAATTTCTGGAGAGAAGAGGACAATCTTTTCGCTAAGCACTACTGAGCAAATTTAGAGAATCGGTGTTTGAAGCTGACCGCAGAACAATTCTACGGCCGCCCACAGACTTTTCACGTAAGGACCATCAAAGACAAGATAAGAGAAGTTAGGACTCGGACAGAGGTTAACAGACAGTCGTTTTTCCCCTCATTGTGTTTGCGAATGGAACAGGAATGGGCCTAATAAGTAATGGTACAAGGTACTTATTGGCCTGCACCGTATGGTGGCTTGCTCAGTATGTGTGTACATGCAGAACAAAGAGTGCCAGCTGGCTACACAAAACGCTCTTGTTTGCCGTCAATAACTTTTGCTTTGAACATATAGATGTTACTACATTGAATCTAATTAAATACCGTAACTGAAATGAAGTCCGACTCCAGAAAAATTATTGCGACCTGATGGAAAAGGCAGTTTCTGCGATAACTATTACTTTGTGCATAATAAATATCCCAAGCATTACCAAATGTTTCAAGGAGACTGATGGAATGGCTCTTACGACAATTCCACGACCAATTTCCCACTTCGTCATTGCCCATTGATGTTAGAGTTGATGAGACGTTTGCTTTTAACCATTGTTAATTACACTCTGCAAAGCAATGTACTGTGGTAATAGTAAACTGAAGGAACAGCTTGAAATGAACGACGAAGGTCTGTTGGTAACGCGGCATGTGGTACTTACCGTTCACGTAGAACCACTCGGCAGAGAAAACGTGAGCGCATTGCGCTACGCACAGTTCAGAGGATATGACCGGGCGCGTCCGCGCACGCGCTCTGCGCCCCGGGGATCGATGGTGGCCCGGTGACCCAGTAAACCGCTTTCGCTTCGCCCCGTTCTTGCCTCAGCTGCCGCTGCAGCCTTCCCCGCGAGAATGCCGCTCTCGTGTAATGACAATCGTATCACAGGTTCTAAGCATCTTGTTACGATTAACTCTCTACTTACCAGAAAATCTGTATAGTTTTGCCTACCAGTCGCGCCTTTCAGGCCCGTGTTGCTTAAATTGTCACTATTTTGACTACATATGAAGTGAAAGACACATGAGGAATAAATACTTTGAAAATAATTTTATTTATTGGAAGTTTACATTTAAAAAACCCTTTTTTTATTTTTACTTGTGGCTTTTATTCTTATTGCAAATTTTCGCGATGTCTACAGACAATAGCAAAATATTCCGAGCTCACAGATTTGGTGTACTTATAACATGTAATTTGACTTTTTCTACCTGTATTCTCTACACAATATGCACATCTCCTTTTCTTAGCTGGTGATTTCACTGCCGTTCCTGGATCCGGTGCTACTAATGAATTCATTGGCTTCTTTATCCCTGCTAGTTGCTTTCCCAAATTGATGATGGAAGACCGACATCTCATTTTTTATGGTAGCCAGCATCATTCAAGTTATCTGTGCATTCATTACACTTACATCGATCGTGTTAAAGAAAACCGCCAATGGCCAGCGCTTTGTTTCTGCCTTCATACTATAGCATCGCGTGTTCTGTTCCATGGTGTCAGCGCCACGCTTTGTGGCATTGTATGTCATTTTAACTTGAAGTTTCTTCAAAAAAATGGTTCAAATGGCTCTGAGCACTATGGGACTTAACGTCTGAGGTCATCAGTCCCCTAGAACTTAGAACTACTTAAACCTAACTAACCTAAGGACATCACACACATCCACGCCCGAGGCAGGATTCGAACCTGCGACCGAAGCGGTCGCGCGGTTCCAGACTGAAGAGCCTAGAGCCGCTCGGTCACAACGGCCGGCGAAGTTTCTTCAATTGTGATGATGACACCTTTGGTTGGTAATCAAGAGAGCTATGGACGGTAACAACTTTGTTTTTCTAAATAACATAAGAGGCTATCAACACATCTCGTTGAAAACCAAATAATGTGGATTATATTTCACGTCCTTTAGGTGTAATAAAATCGGCAGGCAGTTCATCTTTGTTTTCTTGGACAGTACCGACTAGAGTCAGATCTTTTGACAGCAAATAATGACCTAAATCGAGAGACGTAAAAACATAATCACAGGCGATATTACGTCCAGACTTTTCAAATTCAGTCACCAGGGTTTTCATAACATTCTCTCCAAGTCGCACGGCTCTGGTTTCTTCCTCCTTCCATAAATGCACTTTCATCTTCTAATCGTAGCTTGTTGCACTGTCAAAAAATGCCCACAACTTTCTTCCGTATCTACCAGATTTTGATGGGATGTATTGTCGAAATGGACAGCGACCTCGAAACGTGACCAGCTGTTTATCCACGGTCATGTACCATCCTGGAATGTAGGAGTCCCTAATGGTAATTTCCTACATCTCAAAGACTTCTCTGACTGGTTCCAATTTGTCACTTGACCTATGTTCACGTCGGGCAGCTGCATTGTCAAAGCGCAACATCCTTAGAATAGCATGGAAGCGGTTGCGCGACATAATTTCATTAAACTGTCATCGGCCATTCTCATCTCTCGAAAGCTGACTGATATCTTCATTTCTTGACGTTTAAACTCCACTCAAGATCAGAACACCAAGAAAATTTTTCGTTTCATGCATATCTGTAGCCGCTCAGTCCTCGCAAACGATTCCACCTTCCCTGTTGGTCCACAAACACACTTTGTCAGTGAGGGGTACACGAAAGAACAACGTAAAACAAGGTTCTTAATTATCACAGTTCCTAATCGAAATGCAGGGTGATCAAAAAGTCGGTATAAATTTGAAAACTTAATAAATCATGGAATAATGTAGGTAGAGAGGTACAAATTGACACACATGCTTGGAATGACATGGGGTTTTATTAGAACCAAAAAAATACAAACGTTCAAAAAATGTCCGACAGATGGTGCTTCATCTGATCAGAATAGCAATAATTAGCATAACAAAGTAAGACAAAGCAAAGATGATGTTCTTTACAGGAAATGCTGAAATGTCCACCATCATTCCTCAACAATAGCTGTAGTCCAGGAATATTGTTGTGAACAGCACTGTGAAGCATGTCCGGAGTTATGGTGAGGCATTGGCGTCGGATGGGTTCCTTCAGCATCCCTAGAGATGTCAGTCGATCACGATACATTTGCGACTTCAGGTAACCCCAAAGACAATAATCGTACGGACTGAGGTATGGGGACCTGGGAGGCCAAGCATGACGAAAGTGGCGGCTGAGCACATGATCATCACCAATCGACGCGCGCAAGAGATCTTTCACGCGTCTGGCAATACTTTGTTTTTTCTTTTTTTTTTTTTTTGTTCTAATAAAACCCCATGTCATTCCAAACATGTGTGTCAATTTTTACCTCTCTATCTACATTATTCCGTGGTTTATTAAGTTTTCAAATATATACTGACTTTTTGATCAGTCGGTATTTATAGGTCTCTGGTCTTCTTTCAGTACATCCTTTTTGCTCCACCTACCAGAAATTCCAGCTTGAGGAACTGTAGCCCATATTTCGTTCCCATTACGAGAAAACAATAAGTGACACAGAATTTACACTAAATTGTCCTTTATCTTCGTAAAGGGATTCTTAACGACCATCATCTTCGTGTAGTTTCGAGTATTCACTGGAAGAGTCACATTCACTAGGTGGGTTTTCAGAATCAGAAGACACCTCCAACAATTACCTTATCTTCTTATCCAATAGTCCACTTCTCCGTAACATTTTCAGTTTGTAGAACAGATTAATGTTATGAAATAATGCACCAAAAAAACATGTGCTATCACAAGGGGGACTGTTGAACACTGAACGAATAACACAGCGAGTCTTCAATGGCAAATGACGTAACAGACGCTGCGCAGACAGACATGTGGCCGTTGAAAAACTGCTTCTAACAGCACGCGCCTGCGAGGCCCGTACGGGAGTCAACGTGCACCAACACTTTAACACAAAGTTATAGGTAAAATTTTATAATTTTTCCCAAAATTATGACTAACTTGACAAATTAGGTGCTGAAATGTACAAGAAATTCATCCACAGCCACACTGCCACGCGAAAATAAAAACGAGTGCCCGAACGCGAACAGGCGAGTGGCCTGTAGTCTCTGCGAACTACAGCAGGTGCTCGGGCAGACCTTGTCGCTCAAAAAATTGTCAGGTGTCCCATATGAGACAGTAACGAAACGTTACAAGGGAGGGTGTGTAACGATTAATTAAGGAGCAAGGTATATGTAATCAGTAGGCCTTGGGATGTACTGACTCTCAAAAATAAATTTCTGCTGTTTTCAGTCTGGTACCTTCGTTGTAATGGTGCGACGTTTCGATGACTCTCAGTCCCATCACCTGTCATCGGGGTGTCGAAAGGGGCTAGAGAAGTTGGCAGACTGGCCGCGCTGGACCCCCTGTGTGGTCAGTTTGTCTCCACCTAACGAGCAGTCTATATGTCTCTCCGTACGGTGCACGTGCGCAGCGTATTTTGCAAGTAATAGGTCCCAAGCAAAGCTCGCATGCTAGCCATATGTTTGTTTACGATACCGTCATTGGTTCTAGTTTCAATGTCTTCCTTTATAATGCTGCCCCAAAATCCGATGGCTCTGAACAGCACTCGCGCCAGATGAAAACAGACATAGGGCTCTCCTCCAAACAGTGTTCACCAACAGCCAGTTTTCATCCCAAGGCGAATATACCAGACCTGTTCCAAGAAGAGTTGGATAGTACAGCGTAGTCTGCTCAACGTTCCGCAGCTTGCAGTCTCAATGAATGCCTAGATGCCAGACGTGTAGCCACACTGAATCCTTGATCGAACATACCAGATTTTCAATCTTCTGAGGTGATCGGAAGCTCATTTTAATCTCATTTTTCTTCAGAATCCTTGTGATAGAGGGTGTCGATGATCCCACGTATGATAGAAGCGCCATTCACTTGTCTTGTTGTGTTATTTAGGTGCTGCACGTTCTTCGAACTGATTTCTTAATTTGCGTTCCACTGTAACCATACCGCAGTTAATAAGCAGACATTCATAACCACTTACAATCCGAGCCCTGTGGACAATAATTCTCAAAACAGTGCGACGTCGGGGTGGTTAGTTGCAGCTAGATACAAGCAAATACAGATCTGTGTATCAGTAGTCCGTAACTACCGAGCTGTCTTGCCTCTTCTATACCTGAATGAACTTCCCTTGGTGAATTCAGAGTTGTCATTGTTGTTACCTCCTTGGTAATTTCCATCTCCTTGTGGATGGTGCTGAAATGTACAAGAAATTCATCCACAGCCACACTGCCACGCGACAATAGAAACGAGTCTTATGTACGTACACTATCATATTACCAGTATCTGGACACCCACTGTTTATTTTTATTGATTTATTTGTTTTACCTGAAAAGAAAAGGGTCATCAGGGCTTCCACGTAACCGGGTATTCTACATATTTTACATTACATTATATTACATACACTAAAGAGCCAAAGAAACTGATACACCTGCCTAATATCGTGTAGGGACTCCGCGAGCACCCAGAAGAGCCGCAACACGACGTGGCATGGACTCGACTAATGTCTGAAGTAGTGCTGCACGGCTGTCCGTAAATCCATAAGAATACTAGGGGGTGAAGACCACGTTGCAAAGCAGCCCAGATATGCCAGAATAATTTTCGTGTCTGGGGAGTTTGATGGCCAGCGGAAGTGTTTAAACTGAGAAGAGTTTTCCTGAAGCCACACTGTAGCAGTTCTGGACCTGTGGGGTGTCGCACTGTCCTGCTAGAATTGCCCAAGTCCGTCTGAATGCCCAATGGGTGTGAATGGATGCAGGTGATCAGAAAGGATGCTTAAGTACGTGTCACATGTCAGAGTCGTATCTAGGCGTATCAAAGGTCCCATATCACTCCAACTGCACATGCCCTGCACCTTTACAGAGGCTCCACCATCTTGAACAGTCCCCTGCAGACGTGCAGGGTCAACGGATTCATGGGGTTGTATCCATACCCGTACACGTCCATCCGCTCGGTACAATTTGAAACGAGACTCGTCCGACCAGGCAACATGTTTCCAGTCATCGAAAGCCCAATGTAGATATTGGCGAGCCCAGGCGTGGCGCCGGCCGGGGTGGCCGAGCCGTTCTAGGCGCTATAGTCTGGAATCGCGCGACCGCTACGGTCGCAGGTTCGAATGCTGCCTCGGCCATGGGTGTGTGTGATGTCCTTAGGTTGGTTAGGTTTAAGTAGTTCTACGTTCTAGGGGACTGATGACCTCAGAAGTTAAGTCCCATAGTGCACAGAACCATGTGAACCATTTGAACCAGGCGTGGAGTTAGTCTTTGTGTCGTGCAACCATTAAGGGTACACGAGTGGGCCTTTGGCTTCGAAAGTCCATATCTATGATGTTTCAAAAAAACAAAAAATGGCTCTGGGCACTATGGGACTTAACTGCTGAGGTCATCGGTCCCCTAGAACTTAGAACTAATTAAACCTAATTATTCCAAGGTCATCACACACATCCATGCCCGAGGCAAGATTCAAACCTGCGACCGTAGCAGTCGCGCGGCTCTAGACTGTACGATGATGTTTCGTTGAATGGTTCGCACGCTGACACTTGTTAATGGCCCAGCACTGAAATCTGCAGGAATTTGCGGAAGGTTGCACTTCTTTCACTTTGAACTATTCTCTTCTGTCGTCGTTGGTCCCGTTCTTGCAGGATCTTCCTCCGCCCGCAGCGGTGTCGGAGATTTGATGTTTTACTGGGTTCCTGGTATTCGCGGTACAGTCGTGAAATGGTCGTACTGGAAAATCCCCAGTTCATCGCTACCTCGGAGATGGTGTGTCCCATCGCTCGTGTGCCGCCTATAACACCATGTTCAAATTCACTTAAAACTTGATAACCTGCCATTGTAGCAGCAGTAACAAATCTAACTACTGCACCAGAAACTTGTTGTCTTATATAGGCGTTGGCGATCGCAGCGCTGTATCCTACCTGTTTACATATATCTGTACTTGAACACGCACGCCTATACCAGTTTCTTTGGCGCTTCAGTGTATATTGCTATGTTGGATTACATTTAAAATTTAAAAATTACAGTGGGAAAGATAAAATCACACACACACACACACACACACACACACATACACACACACAATTTATGTTCGCATATGATAACTACAACAATAATTTGAAGCTATGCGAAAGTAGGTTTCAGTTCTGAGCGCCATCAGCAATGAGTATAAGAAAGACGCGTGGGAGTTGGAAGGAACATTGGAGTTTAACGTCTCGTCGACAGCGTGGTCATTAGAGGCAGTGCAGAAGCTCAAATTACGAAAGGATGGGGAAGGAAATCGGCCGTGCCCTTGTCAAGGGAAGGAAACCTACATTGAGGTGACAACAGTCATGAGATACCTCCTAAAATCGTGTCGGACCTCTTTCTACCCGGCGTAGTGCAGCAACACGACGTGACATGAATTCAACAAGTCGTTGGCAGTATCCTGCAGAAATATTGAGCTATGCTGCCTCCATAGTGATATATAATTGCGAAAGCGTTGCCTGTGCAGGATCCTGTGTACGAACTGACATATCGATTACGTCCTATAAACGTTCGATGGATGGTCAGATCATTCACTCGAACTGTGCACAGGGCCCTTCAAACCAATCGCGAATAATTGTGGCCCAATAATATGACGGATTGTCATCCATAAAAATCCTTTGTTGTTTGGTTACATGAAGCCCATGAATGGCAGAAAATGGTCCCCAAGTAAAACAACATAATCATATTCAGTCACTGATTGGTTCAGTTGCACCAGAGATCCAGTCCATTCCGCGTAAACACAGCCGACACCTTGCACCGTGTCTTGTTGATAACTTGGCTTCGTGGGGTCTGCGGAAAATTACAACACTACCATTAGCTCCTACCAACCGAAATTGGGTTTCAGCTGACTGGGCTACAGTTTTCTAGCCATCTCGGTTCCTAACAATATGGTCACAAGCCTAGGAGAGGCGCTGAAGGGGATGCAGTGCTGTTTAGCAAAGGCACTCGTGTCGGTCCTCTGCTCCCATAGTCCAGTAACGCCAAATTTCACCGCACTGCCTTAACGGATACGTTCGGCGTACCTCCCACATTGATTTATGCGGTTATTTTACTCAGTGTTGCTTGTCTGTTGGCACTGATAACACAAACGCCGTTGCTCTCGGTCATTAAGTGAAGGCCGTCGACCACTGCGTTGTCCGTAGGGAGAGGTAAAGCCTGAAATACTGTGTCGTCTGCTCACTCCTGACCCTGTGAATCTCGGAATATAGAATTCCCTAACAATTTCCGAAGCGGAATGTCCCATACGTCTAGCTCCAACTAGCATTCCGCATTTAAAGACTGTTCAGTATGTGTCAAGCATATGTAAACAGATGTGGTATTGTTTACCGTATTTGTATTGTGTAACAAGCATCTGTGAGCAATATGTATATGGACATAGCCTGTTGCACAAGGTGCTGTGCGTTTTTAAATATTGTAGCAATGACATACGTTTAAAATGTGCTGAGGTGTATGCACATGACATCTTGTGTGTGAGGTTCAGCGTAAAATGAACATATTTCATTACAAAGAATATTTAAGACCTGAAGATGACAGCTGCCTCGTGATGACTGGGTATTGTGTGATGTCCTTAGGTTAGTTAGGTTTAAGTAGTTCTAAGTTCTAGGGGACTGATGACCATAGATGTTAAGTCCCATAGTGCTCAGAGCCATTTGAACCATTTTTTGAAGATGACAGCTAAGACTGTTGAAGCCGGTTGTCTTGAATAAAAAATATTTTGTGCGATATTTTCTTTTGAATGGTATTCAACCCATGACTTCTGTCACCCCAGTATAAATCAAGACTGCCGGACGTAGATTTGAACAGCCATTCTCCCGAATGTGAGTCCAGTGTGCTAACTACTGCGCCACCACGCTCGGTATGGAGGAAGAGAAAAGGAAAGAAGAAAGTCACAACACACAGATAATGAATAGAAGGGTCAAGAAAGAGGCGTGACTCATAGATAACAGAAATGAGAAAGAAGCGGAAGTGGGAGAAGATAGGAAGGAGCATTGGCTTCACTATTTGACTATTTGAAAGAAGGCCATATATGTTAACTTTTGGTGAAAACGTTATAAGGGCGACAGAAGACAGAAATTCGGCTTCTTCTTAAAAGCAATAGGGCACTGAATCGTGGTAAAAGTACATGGATGCTCGTTCCAGGGCCAGCCAGAGGTAAAAGTGAAGGAGTTTGCGAATGTTTTTGTTTTATAAATGAGCACAGCTAGGATACTAGATAAGTGGGACCTTGTGTTTCGATTATGATCAGATGATAGGTATTCAGTCATACCTGTTACTTGGGTGCTTGCGCACTGAGTAGCCGATGAAGTAGATATATTGTATGGTAGTCACGTACCTTGTCTGGCCACAACAACTCTAATTGAGCGTATGAACTGCCGACATGGTCAAATTGACGAATCTGAGATGTAGTGCACACAAGCATTTATGGTTAGTTAGAACATTCTAGTGTCTACACAACTGATGCTATGCTGAATTACATCACAATAGTGAATTCGCATTCAGAGTAAATATGTGCGAAACTTTTTGAGGGCATTAAGGCAAGTGGAAGTATTTCGGCACATAGCGACAGTATTTTTGGCCCAGCTGGGATGCTCATCCTAAGCTATACCACTGTATTTCATTGCTTTCTGATATGGTATTGAAATACTGTCGAGCAAAATACAAGGTACTTGTTCGTCGATATTATGAGCTTATTAATTTCTGATGGGATACTAAGATTCCTTGCAACATTTTTGCAATTAGTTTTAGTCCTAGGTAGTGCGCCTATGTTACCACTGAAGTCCGATCATCATTCATCTCAACAATCGCAGTATTTATATCTTCAGCTCCGCCACTTAGATAATGCTGGAGGTTGCTGGCATAGAAACGATATTTGCAGAAGAACAGAACCGATGAAATGAAAAGGAAAACAGAATTGGGCCTATGACTGAGCCCTGAGAGAATACATTTCAAAGACGATTTTTCATTCCCGCAGGCAATGAGACGGATCCATCAGATCAATTTCATAACTATTTCTACTATTGTAGACCATTCCTGTTCTGCATTAACACACGTTACCCACGTGCAGAGATAGCATGCCTCTCGGGAGGAAGTGAATCGCTTTAATTCCGATATTTGTATTGATATTTGAGCACCTGTACCCTTCCTGTGATCTTTTCCTATTATTTAATCCAATATGGGTAAATGAGATGAGCAAATATGAACTTCATAAGGGTGGCCGGTCCCTGTTGTCTGCTAATGCAGTTTTACCAATGGCGTTAGTTTATGCGGAAAGGCAGATTTAACTTGATCGTGATGAGGTGTCTGAGCAAGTAGTTACGGTTAGGTTGGCTAGGGTGTGATCCGGTCATCTCTGGTGGCCATTTCCGATTTGGGGATAGAGGGGAACGTTTATAGCTCGTCCGGTACAATAACACTTTGCTGCAGAGAATGAGTAAGATCGGACGTATCTTCAGACAGTCTGTAGGTGGAGGTGTCTGAAATTACTTAGCATTGCCGGCGGCTGTGGCCGAGTGGTTCTAGGTGCTTCAGTCGGGAACCGCGCTGCTGCTATGGTCGCAGGTTCGAATCCTGCCTCGGGCATGGATGTGTGTGATGTCCTTAGGTTAGTTAGGTTTAAGTAGTTCTAAGTCTAGGGGACTGATGACCTCAGATATAAAGTCCCATAGTGCTTAGAGCCATTTGAATCATTTCTATTTAGCATGCGATGTTCATTTTTAATAATCTTTATCTCGGCAAGCTAATATTACGGGAAAATCATTCTAACTGCGGTAGGGGTATTTTCGGCTGTGGATTTACCGTTATTCTTGTTTTTTGAGAGCAGTTACTTTGCCTCTGAATGAGTTGTCTTTCACATGGTGTTCAGTAGAATAAAACGTTGTTCTCTGATACAGTTGAATGTGTCAAGTTAATTGGCAAAACACAACTGTGCGAAATGCGGAAATGAATTTCATATTTTCCTTGAATTTAGGGGACTTGCAAATTGGCAACTTTATTCATCTAGGACGCCATACGTCTAGGTGCAGAAGTCAATTTTTTTCTTCCGTTGCTTATCGATACAAACATTACTTGGATTATGGGGCAACCACAGCTGTCGTAACCCCTTTCAACTAATAAAACTGGGAAAGCTGCCAGAAATTGAGATATATATATATATATATATATATATATATATATATATATATATATATATATATATATATATATATATATATATATATGTCACAAGTAGTTTCGTGAACATAAAGTCACAGCTTCAAGAGAAAAACAGGCAACATAAAGAAGATACACAGATTACAGTTAGATCTAACGACAGCTTTGAGTGTATCAAAGTCCTGCAGTGTTCATCACCAGGTGAGGACTCTGGACCTTAAATTGTGATTAGCTCTCCATGAGGGTTCCTATGGTCGTCCTCCAGTTTTGTCCATTTCTTTGGATTTGGGTCTTCCTATAATTTTCTCTTTAGGGTTTCGTCTTGCCTCGTGTCTTCTGTCATTTCATGGATCACGGGTGCGTTTTTATGCGTCAATTTCAAGCAAGAAGATAAGGGACGCCTATTATTTACTTTGATGGAGAGCTAATCACAACTAAAGGTCCGTAGTCGTCACCTGGTATTTGACACTGCAGCACTTTGATACAGTCAAACTTGAATATGTGGCTTAGTGGTCATGAAACTAGTTGTGATTGAGTAATTAAATGGTTCAAATGGCTCTGAGCACTATGGGACTTAACATCTGAGGTCATCACTCCCCTACAACTTAGAACTACTTAAACCTAACTAACCTAAGGACATCACACACATCCATGCCCGAGGCAGGATTCGAACCTGCGACCGTAGCAGTCGCGCGATTCCGGACTGAAGGGCCTAGAACCGCACGGCCACCGCGGCCGGCGATTGAGTAATTAACGAAGCAGTTTCTGGCAGGTGCTGCAGTATTACTAGTTGAAATGAATTTATCACTAAACACTTGCACCTTCAGTGCATATGCACTATATGTGCAGATTTCCACATTGAATTTGATTTTTCTTCGAGAAGAAACAAGGTTTCTTTGTATACATACCAGTTTGTTCATCCACATGCCACTTTGACGGCATCGAAATTCATTTCTTTGCTAATCATTCGATGGTTTTAAAATTGCAGAATAGAATGAACATCTACTTGCACGGATCATTTTTTCTCATTTTGGAGTTGTGTAATTTAATGGATTTTTCCCAGTTTGGTTCTTACTCTTAGTTGAGCTAAGACTTGTCTGTCGAGCATCCAGTGGGCCTCATTGTGGTTATTGCCAGCAAAGAAATATTTTCATTTTCCTTTGATGAATGAACAAGCTTATGATTAACGGACACCTATCCTTCGTCACGCCTTCCTTGTTTTATTTTACCTTTTTTTAACACATCCCATCCTTCCCTATCACTATTCAATGCAGATGTGCAGATAAATTTAATTTTATGTACAGTGGTGACGAAGCCTTTGCATTGTTTTTATAATTGTAGTTTCTTTGTGTACAGGGTTATTACAAATGACTGAAGCGATTTCACAGCTCTACAATAACTTAATTATTTGAGATATTTTCACAATGCTTTGCACACACATACAAAAACTCAAAGTTTTTTTAGGCATTCACAAATGTTCGATATGTGCCCCTTTAGTGACTCGGCAGACATCGAGCCGATAGTCAAGTTCCTCCCACACTCGGCGCAGCATGTCCCCATCAATGAGGTCGAAAGCATCGTTGATGCGAGCTCGCAGTTCTGGCACGTTTCTTGGTAGAGGAGGTTTAAACACTGAATCTTTCACATAACCCCACAGAAAGAAATCGCATGGGGTTAGGTCGGGAGAGCGTGGAGGCCATGACATAAATTGCTGATCATGATCTCCACCACGACCGATCCATCGGTTTTCCAATCTCCTGTTTAAGAAATGCCGAACATCATGATGGAAGTGCGGTGGAGCACCATCCTGTTGAAAGATGGAGTCGGCGCTGTCGGTCTCCAGTTGTGGCATGAGCCAATTTTCCAGCATGTCCAGATACACGTGTCCTGTAACGTTTTTTTTCGCAGAAGATACAGGGGCCGTAAACTATAAACCGTGAGATTGCACAAAACACGTTAACTTTTGGTGAACTGTGAATTTGCTACACGAATGCGTGAGGATTCTCTACCGCCCAGATTCGCACATTGTGTCTGTTCACTTCACCATTAAGAAAAAATGTTGCTTCATCACTGAAAACAAGTTTCGCACTGAACGCATCCTCTTCCATGAGCTGTTGCAACCGCGCCGAAAATTCAAAGCGTTTGACTTTGTCATCGGGTGTCAGGGCTTGTAGCAATTGTAAACGGTAAGGCTTCTTCTTTAGCCTTTTCCGTAAGATTTTCCAAACCGTCGGCTGTGGTACGTTTAACTCCCTGCTTGCTTTATTCGTCGACTTCCGCGGACTACGCGTGAAACTTGCCCGCACGTGTTCAACCGTTTCTTCGCTTACTGCAGGCCGACCCGTTGATTTCCCCTTACAGAGGCATCCGGAAGCTTTAAACTGCGCATACCATCGCCGAATGGAGTTAACAGTTGGTGGATCTTTGTTGAACTTCGTCCTGAAGTGTCGTTGCACTGTTATGACCGACTGATGCGAGTGCATTTCAAGCACGACATACGCTTTCTCGGCTCCTGTCGCCATTTTGTCTCACTGCGCTCTCGAGCGCTCTGGCGGCAGAAACCTGAAGTGCGGCTTCAGCCGAACAAAACTTTATGAGTTTTTCTACGTATCTGTAGTGTGTCGTGACCATATGTCAATGAATGGAGCTACAGTGAATTTATGAAATCGCTTCAGTCATTTGTAATAGCCCTGTACATTTGAACGAAATAAGCTTGATAAATGAATGTTTAAAAAGAACCCAAGACTTACATGTGACAATCACATCCAAATCGTTAATGCATTTACGAACTAATAAGATAAATTTCTGATGAATAAAATTAGGTGTGGCATTCTGACCCTGTTTTTGAAGGAGATAATTAAATAAAGTTATCCATTGCACTTTTTATGAAGGGTGACTCAGATTTCACTCTCAATGTATGGACCAGTAAATTGAATAGGAAATAAAAGGACAAATTAATAGAGTTAAAGCAACAATTTCTTTTCTGGCGAGATTGCAAGGTAGATAAGTTTCTTTTTGTAACGCCTGCCTAAATTATTAGAATGCAGAGACAGTTTATACCCCACCCTCCTTCCCAGAATTAATATAAATAATTCACAGTAGTAATCTTTTATATGGCGACCCAGCTCAGAATAAATAGAGGATGGTAAAAGTAACATTCTAATAACACATTGTTTGCAAACCGGTTCATTACATTGTAGCACAGTAACCATATTTGGTCGTAAATTCAGAAAGTCTGAAAGAGGATTACAGCAGCGCCAGCCATAGGAAAGGGTTGAAGTGTCCACCTTAAGATTGACGCCATGAGCTGTAGGGTTGAGTGAGTTCCGTTATGAGGTGATAACACTGACCCAGGAAAAAGCATGGAAATGCGGATGGGTTAAGCAGAAATGTGTATTACAAATAACAGGTAATGAACTTAAGGACAGGCAAGCAGCGAGTGCGGGCGACAGATGCCAAATGTAAAGAGTTTCATGTGTACATGATGGACTGTTGTATATAGAAACTAGCTGCAACCAAGGGTTGTGGTTCCAGCAAATTTGAGAGAAAATGTATTGTAGGAGACACATGATCACATGTTAGCGGTTCCTAGGAGCTACAAATCTACCAACGGAAGAGTAGCAGGGAGGTACTGGTGGAGGAATAGAAAGGCAGACGTAGATCAATACGTATGGAATTGTATATTGTGTGTCGAAAGGGAGGGATGATTTGAGTTTGAAGGGAGTTCAATTACAGAGATTACCTGAAGCATTAGCACAGTTTCAGTTAGTTGGGATTGACATCCATATCTTAGATCCTTCCAGTCAGAGACCTGCAGGAAACAGCTATCTGCTCAAAATTACAGATCTTCCTCGATATACGTAAAAATGGTTGCTATTGCAAACCAACACACAGTAACAGTGGCACAAGTGTAAGTTAACAATTGGATAATGAAATTTGGAGTACCTGAGACGATAGCGACCGATCGGGGAACCAACTTTATGTCTAATTTGTTGTAAGAATTATGTCGGCTGTTTTGTGTAGAGAAACTGAGCACTAGCTCGCAACATACGCAGCGCAAGCTAAAAGAAGAAAAATAGGGAATATGTTTGAACACTATGTGGTCGCATACCATCACAACTGGGACGTCTATTTAAAATATGTTGTCGCAACATATAACTCAAAAGAGCATACAAATACTGGGTTGTTCCCTTATGAGGTAGTGTATGGCTGTCACCGTTGAGCCTAATACACTGACAAGTCACAGTTGTGTGACCATCTACCAGAAGCTTGAATAACCACCTTTTGCGGCGCATACTAATACGAGATGTGTAGGAAGAAGGTCAAAAAGGTTCTGTAAGGTACCGACAGGGATATGGTGCCATGCCGACTGCAGATCCTCGATCGAGGATCCATGGTGCCAACAGCCAGGTGGAGGTAGTCCCACGGATTCTCGACTGGGTTTAAAACCAGGAAGTTTCGTGACTAGGAAGTATGGTAAACTCATCCAGGAGCTCTTCTAATTACGCACCTACGCTGTGAGCTTTGTAACACGTTGGATTCTCCTGCCCGTAGATGCTATCGTGCCGAGGAATGACAACCTACATGAACGGGTTGACACGGTCCCAAGGGTATATGCACACCTGTATTGATCCACTGTGACTTCCAGAATGACGAAATCAACCAGGGAATGACCTCCGACATGACCCTTCCGATGACTGTTGCAGGATGTTTCCTTCCAGACATTTCGTGCCGTACACGTCAGCGGTCATCTGTCGCCACTCAGAGAGAGGACGTCCAGTTGCGATTCTAGCGTGCAAATTCCAGCCTTCGTCGCCGATGAACAGCAGTCAGCATGGGTGCATGGACCAGGTAGGTACGCAGCATCGTTCGGTGAACGGTCGTGCTGGTAGCTCCTTCGGTTCATCTGGGAGGTCAGTTCCTCAACAGTTGCACATCTATTCGCCTGAACACATCTCTGCAGCCGTCGGTTTCCCCTGTGTTCTATGGTCCGTGATGCACTACAGTTGCCATGGCGCCAGTTTTGGATAGCGCCATTTTGGCGTGCATGGTATATTTTAACCATGGTGGAACGCAAACAGTTTACAAACTTAGCCGTTTCGGGAGTGTTTCCTTTCTTGCCCTGAGAGCCAATGATCAAGCCCCTTGACGTTAAATAAATCGATCCGTTTCCGCATAACGACTGCTCCAATACGCTTTACATACCATCCACTGCTGGTGCTAAAACCTCCTGTTTGTGGGTGGTTATTGCACATCGACGTCGAATATAAGCAGTGGTCACATTAATGTAGCTGGACCGATTAAATGCATGAATGTTAAGACGAGGGAATCTGCTAAAGAATTTACAAGAGGGTTAAGAGAAATATGGAATAGGGTGCCCAGAGCTAACACAAAGTCTCTAGAGAAACAAGAAGAAGCAGTGAGTCGCACAGCAAGATTCCACATTACAAAGTGGCCTAATAGGTCATGTTGTCGACCCCTTATACTCCGAAAGGGAAGATGAGAAAGTTCATTGTGAGGTATCGGCGACCATATCAGGTCGTAGAACCACGTCGTCAGTAAACGTCAAGATGCCCGCCCGGTTGGCCGTGCGGTCTAATGCACGGCTTTCCGGGAGGTAAGGAGCGTCTGGTCCCGGGCACGAATCCGCCAGGCGGATTTGTGTCGAGGTCCGGTGAACCGCCAGCCTGTGGATGGTTTTTAGGCAGTTTTCCATCTGCCTCGGCGAATATGGGCTGGTTCCCCTTATTCCGCCTCAGTTACACTATGTCGGCGACTTCTGCGCAAACAAGTTCTCCACGTACGCGTACACCACCATTACTCTACCACGCAAACATAGGGGTTACACTCGTCTGGTGTGAGACGTCCGTGGGGGGTCCACCGGGGGCCGAACCGCACAATAACCCTGGGTTCGGTGTGGGGCGGCGGAGGGGTGAAGTGGACTGCAGTAGGCGTCGTGTGGTTGTGGACCACTGCGGTTGCGGCGGGGATGGAGCCTCTCCGTCGTTTCTAGGTCCCTGGTTAACATACAAAACAATACATACATACAAACGTAAAGATCCAGTTTCCTACTAGGTCGACGATTGTACATGTTGTACGATTGAAACATTTTAGGGAGAGTCCGAAGGTTATCCCAGGAGGTGTGGAACTGGGACGAAAGAAGAAGGAGAAAAGATAAGTTCAGAGGAGAGACAGTAAAATGTAGATTTGCCGACGAGCTGAGGCTCGTATACGTATAAACCTAGGGCATAAGAAAAGTTATAAATGTAGTGTGTTGAAGTGCAAGCGAGATGGACTGCTGCAGGGCAGCAGGGGTTTTGAGAAGGAGGAAAGGGTAATAGGAATCCCTGTCCTGTAGTTGATGCATATCCAGTCGAGTGGGCAATCTTGAAGTCGCTTTTCTGGGTAAAGGTGAAATGGTTCTTACTGATTTCGGAGGAGAACAGCAGGCATGCAGAAATGGAGGAAGCGTAGTTGTGAAGTGCCATAGGGGGAAGATCACAGTGTGTCCAAGCAGGGTAATGAGGGAAGGCCACAAGTCGTGCACAGTGAAATTATTGTTAGGACAGAAAGGAGGAAAACCCTGCACGAAAGAAGTAATCAGGTCCGAGTTGTTGAGGTGCATTTGTACTCCCCCTATGAGAAAGGCGTAGCAGTAACCAGTTGCTACGAGCAGGGGAAGCATACGACAGCAAAAATGGTAGAACTAGACGGGAGTGGATTGTTGATAAGTGGGACGTTACGCGAAGTAGAGGGACTTTGCGACTACCAGCCACAACCTTAGGAATGACACAACTGAGCATTGCTCAGCCTCGGTTGTATTGGCCAGAGTTAGTACATTCCACAGATACTCATTAACAAACAGGAGGGGCGAGCATCTGTGGGGAAACTGATACAGCACGTAGAGCGACAGGAGGAGGACCAGTACTAAGACGAGATCACGTTGACTATCGTTTTATCAGGTTCCCTAGCGACACTTACTCAGCTATTCATAGTCTTTGATTTCATTTACAAGAAATGGAACACGAACCGACGGACAGAACCAGCTACTATTCAAATCACAATGAACTGGATTCCAGGATACTACAAGGCAACAGAGGTAATCGTAAGTACAGGTCAAGCAGAAGTGCGGATGAACCAGAGGAGGCCGGCCGGTGTGGCCGAGAGGTTCTAGGCGCTTCAGTCTGGGACCGAATCCTGTCTCGGTCATGGATGTGTGTGATGTCCTTAGGTTAGTTCGGCTTAAGTAGTTCTAAGTCTAGGGGACTGATGACCTCAGAAGTTAAGTCCCATAGTGCTCAGAGCCATTTGAACCACCTGCTTAATAGCTTGTTTGTCCGTCTTTGGAACGGAATGCATCACTTATTCTGTGTATCATGGATCCGACAATTTGTTAATAGGTTTGTGGGGGCATGTGTCATTAAATGTGAACGCGCAGGTCATGTAAATCGCATGAATAACAGGTCGCTGAAACTTCCTGGCAGATTAAAACTGTGTGCCCGGCCCTCGAACTCGGGTCCTTTGCCTTTCGCGGGCAAGTGCTCTAACAACTGAGCTACCGAAGCATTCTCATTCTGGGAACAGGTCGCTGATTTGCGTATCTGGTGATGGCGCCCAATAGCGACCCAGATGGGTTCCATAGCATTTACATCAGGCGAATTTGGTCGCAGAGATATCAACGTGAGTTCACTATAAGCTCCTCAAACCACTGTAGCACAATTGTGGCTCCGAGACATCAACAGTTATACTGCTGAAAATGACATCGCCTTCAGGGAAGACATCAAGCATGAAGGGATGCACATGGTTCGCAGCTGTGAGTGGGTCTTCGATTACAACCATAGGTCCCATGCAAGCGCAGGAGAATGTCTCCCTAACAAACTACTGCTCCCACCAACCTGGGTCCGTGGCCCACTGCACGTTTCAAGCCGCCGTTCACCTGGATGAAGGTGTCTGAGAAGATGACCGTCGACCTAGTGTAGCAAAAACGTGATTCACCCGAAGATCAGACACGTTTCCATTGATCGACCCTCGAATCCTAATGGTCCTGTGCCTGCTGCAGTCGTAATTGACGATGTTTTTGGGCCAACATATGAACAGGTAGGGGTGGTCTTCTGCTAGATCCTTGTTCAACAGTGTACGATGAACAGTGTGCTCCGAAACACTTGTTCCCCCATCATTGTGCTCTTTCGGCAGAAAGGTCACAGATCTTTAACTATCCTACTTTACAGAGCAGACAAGTCCCCAGACCCCATGTGTTGTGAAACGTCGTGGTCGTCCAACCATTAAGCGTCTATTGGTAGTTCCACTGTCCTTCTACCTCTTATTGCAGGCGCTCACGACAGAATAAGTGAACACCCGACCTACTTCGCCTTGTTCGAGATACTCGTTCACAGGATCTGCGTAATTATAATCTGCCCTTTGTCAAAGTCGTTTATTTCGATGGATTTCCCTGTTTGGAGCTCATATCTTCGCCAGGGTAACCCCCGTCCATATCTGCTCCGCTTACATATTTTTGTTACATTGTCACGTGCCCGCAACGCGACAAAGTGGCATCCAACTTCGCGTTGGGAGGTGTTCACAATGATTTGGCTTATCAGTGTATATAACCAAGCCATTTCTACTAAAATCGCTTCTGTCAGTATCACAGCTCTACCTCCATGGGGCAGTGTCACCTGGCCACAATATGAGATGCTGGTGGAGGACCGCATTTCCCATCTACATCGGGGCAGCCTACCCTGAAGCTCTTCGATCTCGCAGCACCGCCAAAGTGGGCCACGCCGGCCAGGGGTAACTGCCGCGACCACCAGCAGTAGAATTCCTCGACCAAGTCGCCGCCATCCTGTACAGGGCTGCGGAAAGCTGTATTGATAAAGAGCATTAAGCATTTTCAGGCTGTTTCTCTTGCGCTGCCTGGCGTCCAACCAATATACCCAGCTCCTGATGCCTACAGCTCTATACGAAAAATTTATTTATCGCATTTCCCTGTATGTCAAACGTGTAAGTATCAAAATCTTTCCTGAAGTCTACTAGTGTCAATATTGGGGCCCACGGTCGTTCATGGCATATTTCAGGTCATCATTACCTTAATTGGCGCAGTGTTCGTGCTACGGTGTTTAAAAAACCCGTTGGCCCTTCTGTGACCTGTTCGGACGGAGTTCTGTCTCAGATTACAAAACCCGGACTGATATTTGTCGTATAAATTGAATTCGTATAAGTATTCAGTGATTTGGTTGTGAACAGTATATTCCACATTTTTGAATTCAGTGGGAAATATGCTAACTGGTCGGTAGTGATAAGGTACTCCACCTCCTCCTCTATTACATTCATTGTGTTTTAGAAAGATGTAGCCGTCGAAATTCACCGAACTAGTGGGAATATTTGGTTGGAGACAGGTTCCTGACAGAAGTATTACATGGATGTCAATGTCTTGAAATGTATGACGGAACTCGTCAAGATAAACTGGCAGAGATTGGACATTTGCATGTACAACAAAAAAATGTTCAAATGTGTGTGAAATCTTGTGGGACTTAACTGCTAAGGTCATCAGTCCCTAAGCTTACACACTACTTAACGCAAATTATCCTAAGGACAAACACACACGCCCATGCCCGAGGGAGGACTCGAACCTCCGCCGTGATCAGCCGCATGTACAACATGGAGCTTGGTGCGTTCAGATGCAGAACATGCGAGGATGGCGTTGCTGAACACGTGTGACTCTGGGTCAGTGCTGGCGTGGGAACAAAGTATAAGGAAAAGCGCTAAGGTGGAGGAGAGCTTTTTTCCCGGAAGTGAAAGGGCAGGTTTGCTCAGGAAGGAGGGTGGTTTGGTGGCCAAGGTTAGCCGATTTTGCAGCTGTCTTTAAACAGCTAACTGGTGATAGAAAAAGAAACTCGCTAAACAGAGCTAGAATAATCTGTGCGCCACAGCACTGAAAGCGAGATAAACCGACTAAAACAGGGTGTGCTGTTAATTGCGCTAATGATGAATAATAGCAACAATATGAAAATAAACTGTTAATTAACAATAGAAGTAAGGCTAAGCTAGTATCGTATGGACCAAAGAAATAAGAAACAAGGAAAAGACATGAATTAGTAATGAAATAAAGCAAAGCAGTTAACACATTACTTAAATTGTGGTTCATTATAATCTACAATAACAATAGAAACACACAAAGTTGTGTTCTTAGCTCGTAAAGCACCTGCTTTCTAGTTCATTTGCATTGCAAACTGACCATTTTCGGTATTCACCATAATCCTGCCATCAATTGTCCAAATGTTTATAGCCTAAATCTCAAAACTGCGATGTTGAAAATGTTTAACCTCTCAGAGATGTGATTCTCTAGTATTGTCACACCTGACTTGGCGAGTTTTCTCTTCGCTGTGAGGATTTCACGTCTTTTCCTGTACGACACGAACTTCATTCCTCTTGGGCTAGATTTTGTATATCCTTCCGTCCTACGTCCCGCCCTACTCGACCGACTTCTGTCAATGTCATGCAGTGCCACGGCAGGCCTGGCATCGTGCGGACAAGATTCATCACTGATTCGTTTGTATTCTCTCTGATATTATCTGGAAGTTTCAACAGTCTCAGATTATTGCATCTCTGATATTCTTCAAGGTTGTCAGACTTCTTAACCAGTTTCTGTTTGCGCAGTCGTGCCCTATCCTCAGTTTCTTTTAAGTATCTGTTCACAGCAAGTATCTCGTTCGCATTCGTCTCCAGGATTTGTTGCACTTACTCTGTTACTGCTGCAGTGACAGCGTCAGTGATGGTCCGTACAACGAACCAAACCGTGTCCCGTGCTTCTGGTGCGGCACGTGCCTCAGTCTTGACAAGTGTGGCGATATCAGCGGTCCTGGGCGATGCGGCGGCAACTCCCGGTATCAGCTCGACCCCAGCGTCCTCGGCGTCCTGGCCGTTGGCTGTTCGGTTCAAATGGTTGAAATAGCTCTGAGCACTATGCGACTTAACTTCGGAGGTCATCAGTCGCCTAGAACTTAGAACTAATTAAACCTAACTAACCTAAGGACATCACACACATCCATGCCCGAGGCAGGATTCGAACCTGCGACCGTAGCGGTCGCTCGGCTCCAGACTCCAGCGCCCAGAACCGGCTGGCCACTCCGGCCGGCTTTGGCTGTTCGGCTCGTCTCTAGACGGTTTTCCATTTCAAGAGAAGATTCACTTAACGTATATTCAAAGTGAACTGCTAATGTGACACTAGGCACTCGTCACACGAATCTTGAACACAGAACAGCATAGCTGCTTAATAACACCTACAAATCTCAGATAAACTTGCGTGCCGAACTTTGGCTTTGTGAACGCTATGCTTTACCTTGTTTCACGGCTTTTTATATTCTCCGTGAAGTTCGGATTTCCGATTTGCCTTTAATCGTCAATGTGCAGCATCCTTATTGTTCATCATTTGACGAAGTTTAATTGTCAGACAAAGAGTAGGAGATTTTCTTACACACGTCATACGAATAGGGTCGTGTTTGTCGTAGAGAGCAGTGAGATTATTGGTAAGTTCATTGATTTTGACATCAGTTGTGGGCCTCTAATTATCTGATACCATGACGTTTCTGATCAGTCAGCTGTTACAGCGTCGCGATCTACACTCTCTGATCAAAAGTATCCTGAAACCCTTACGTGTTGCAGAATTGACCACTATATCTCACGAAAGGGAGACCCGCTGGTACAAAAGGAACGGGACGTATTGTGTCATCAGAACAGAAGCTGTAACAGCACAGTGGGTCGGTCAGGAGACTAGCCATTGGATCACATCTGACTGTGAAATCCGTCAGCCCTTCAGCCCTTCTAAAGCTGTCCAAGGCGACTGGCGTTGGTGTGCCTGTAAAGTGCAAACGCAAAGGATCATCAACCAGTGCTAAACCGATGACAGTCAGATCAGTGTACTGACGGACCGTGGCCGTCGAGAATTGCGGAGGGTAGTTGTAAAAAGTCGTGTGATATCAGCAGGGGGATCACTCGTGGCTTCCAGAGTGTTATCAGCAGTCTATCCAGTACAATGACAGTGCGTAGGGACTTTCAGTGAGATGTTTCACTGTCTGCATAGGAACGGTAGCCCATTCTTGCCCACGTCCCGAAGTCAGAGAAGGTAGTCTGGGGTCAGGAACGAACTCGTTCTGAAGGTCTTCCGTATGTTTGAGGTCGGGACTCTGGACAGGCCAGTACATTTCAGGAATGTTATTGTCCACAAATCACTGCCTCAAAGATGCTGCTTTATGACGGGGTGCATCATCATGCTGACACAAACCATCATTGTCTCGGAACAGTTCCTCTACTGTATGCAGTACACAGTGCTGTACAATGGGTTCATATCCTCCCGCATTTAGTGTTCAAAAGTGGAACATGGGGCGACACCTTAACGACGAAAAACTCCACCATTCCCTAACACCACCTATTCCTACTTCACAGTTGACACTACCCAGGCCTTCTCCAGGTATTCGCCAAAAGCAAATACATTCATCTGATTGCCACGAGCTACAGCGCGATTCATTGCTCCAAATTACTTGTTTCCACTCGTCCACTTTCCTGTGGTATGGCTGGCTACACCACCTTAAACATCGCTCAGTACTGACTACAAAAGTGTTTGGCTTATGAGGAGCTGCTTGATCATTGCACCCGATTTCTTTTAACTCCCTAGGTACAGTCATTGCACTAACTCTTGTTAACACACTGGTATACAGTAGGGATTCCATCCGCTGATTTCATGTGATTTTTTTTTTACAGCCACCCTCCACAATGCAAGGCGGCTCCTGTCCGGCAGTACATCTTCTTTGCCTTGCCTTGGTTAAGCTGTGGTTGTTACTTTGCATTTCCACTTCACAGACACATCACCAAAAGTCGAACTGACCGGCTTTGTTATGATTGAAATGTTCATGATGGATTTGTTACTCAGGGGATATCTAATGAATAGACCATGTTCGCAGTCTGTGAGTACTCCTAACCGGACTGTTCTGTTGTCACTGGTTCTTTGTTGACGACACAATATCAATCGCCTCCTTTCACATCTGCAGGTCTGCCTCTCGTGACATCTGATGGTCAATGTCGCATTACAAAGGCGTGCTGGTTACTTCTGTTCAGAAAGAATAACTGTAAAAGTGCTTGGATTTAAGGAGTATGTACTCAACAGCAACTTCTTCGTAAGTGATTCAGGTACACGTTGGCTATTCGTAATAATCGGAAGACCTCACAGAAGCATCGTCTACCTGCTTGTAATAACACCCATCGATCTGAAAGTAAGAAGTGGGAAGAGCGTGTAGGAAAAGTGTCACCATTTGTGGCTTGGAATCTGTCAGAGCCACTCAGGTGAATAACAACTCTACATTACTGCTCACTATCTCATCATATTGGAAGAATGGGAAACTTGCACATTTCTCGACACATGTGACCACAATACTTTGGCATCAGGCTGACGAGACAGCAACCATCATTCGCAACCGTAGTTATCACGTCACCAAAGTCAGATAACTATCTGACAGATACGCTGTTACGACATAGTCCACTGGCATTGTCGGTAGAAATCTATCACCTGCATATACAGGGTGTCCAAAACAAAAAGACCGACAAGCTTCAGGGACAGGATTCTTACACCAAAAGAACAACAAAATATCTAGTAAACATGGGCTTGAAAATACATACTGTAAGAGCTTATCAGTAGAAGAGATTGTTTCACACTAGCGAAGATGAACAACTGCTCACAGCTCTAAAAGTATGCATTTTAGATGCCATGTTTACAGGACTTTTATTCTAGGTTTGGTGCATACTATCTCCTCCCGAAATATGTAAAGTCCTTGCAGTAGAGCAGATCTCTTTCATAATATCTAAGATTAACAACCCCTCTTTACTCTTGAGGCATACATTTTAGAGCCCATGCTGACTAGACTTTTTCTCTCCTTTTGCGGCAAGGAACCTGTCCCTAAGGCTTGTCGGTGTTTTTTCAGACACCCTGTATCTTCAGTACTCTTACATCACTCAGTCATACCTTCGCAAATTAAGAGGTTTAACAATGTACTGTCCTTCTGTATATCATCAAATAAGGACTGATGAGAATGAGACGTTGGCACTTTGGCTTAGCAAAACCGAAGACAGATAAGGATATAATACTGCAAGAGTTGGACCTAATTGTGAGCTATTAACTGGGTCAACCTGTTACAGTTGCAAGTCGTGCTTCTGCAGAGACCAATACAAATGTTAATATTACAAATCGGGTAGTGACTAATAATTTTACGTCATGGGAGGTTAAACAGCACAGTGTGACAATCATTGACGTCAGAAGAACAAGAATAACTATAAAAACAGTTAGCGGTATAGAGAACTGGAAGGCTTTGCTTTGGAGAGAGAAAACTGAAGGGCACTTTTGTTGAAACAGTTTTCAATGTAGACTGCTTACCTGAAAACCTAGTCACCAGAGCCGATAACCTAACCGACCTCTTTCAGAGTGTGCTGACAAATTATACCCTTAACACATGGAAGAGACCCTTTCTTAAGATTCCTGGGAATAGGAAGTAGATAGTGTTGTGTGCAAATGCATATAATATTTGGCGAAATTACCAGAGCTCCTTAAGGGGTGTCACAAAATATGAAAGGTAATTATATACCAGAATCTTAAACTACCATTTGGAACAAAGATTCGAGAAACTGAGACGGAGCGTTTCCTAAATAAGGAATGGACTAGACGAGTTTAGAGCCCACTTACAATGATAAGCTACTCCCGTTTGCTAAGGTTCAAACGGCTCTGAGCACTATGCGACTTAACTTCTGAGGTCATCAGTCGCCTAGAACTTAGAACTAATTAAACCTAACTAACCTAAGGACATCACACACATCCATGCCCGAGGCAGGATTCGAACCTGCGACCGTAGCGGTCGCTCGGTTCCAGACTGTAGCGCCCAGAACCGCATGGCCACTCCGGCCGGCTGTTTGCTAAGGATGAAGTAGCATAGCATAGGCTCAAGAGAATATCTTTTTAGAAGTGATACAAAAGTTATCGTCAAACATAGCATCAATCTTAACACATCTATTGAATGAGGCTCTTAGACAATGCAGTTTATGTATGGTAGAAAAACTTTAACTACATGCAGACAATGAAGCATAAAATTTATTTGTAGATGTGAAATGAGGACACATATTGGAAATGAAATTGGCAGTAGCGTTTTAAGATAACTGACTAGTAATAATGGTGCATGTGCATAACAAGCATGCTGCTACCCACTGTAAGTACTGGTAATTTTTGTAAGAGAATTATCTGACTCTTCCATCCTAATCAGGAAAAAGGGGCTGTGTCAGATGAGGACGCCACATGAACCTGCCAGCAGAGGTTTGAGGTTACGGCAGGGCAGCAGTTCTGCACACTAAGTCTCTCCATGGTCTTAGTGCCATGGTGTGGCTGGCCACACCAGGTCATCTCAGTAGTAGGCTAAAATGGGCATCAGGGCGTTTTGTTAATGTGGGTTGTCTACATCAAAGGCAACCATAAATTCAGGGGTAAACCTAATGTTCTGCTCCATGTCAGCCCTTAACCTGTTTTTCTCTTTTGACTGACAGCCCCATAACCTATACTTGTACATCACATTTGATATTAAATTGATATGTAAATTAATTAAATTGTGACAGCTGATTGATTTATGACCTTATCCTGTTGTTCTTCTGAGTGGGTTATAACCCCCTAAGGTTGATTTGTGACGCCCTGGGGATAATCTGTCATTCTGAAAAACCTTCTCCCAACCCCTCCCTCTCCCACTCATCCTCCCCAACCCCTCAGGAAATCTCCAGCCCCCTCCTTCCCCTCACCCATGCAAGTACATTTTCAGGCCTGTGTTCTTCAAACAGCCCCCTCCCACTCTATAAATTTGATTGACTAATTAAATTGATCATTTGATTAACCCCTCCCCTCTGGGAAACCTTCTGCCCTCCCCTCCCATCCCCCACCCGGAAATTGGTGTCTCTGCGCTGCAGAGAAAGGATCTCACAACAGGAAATTCAATTACATAGCAGAGGGTAAATTGTTTATTTATAAAATTCAATTTTCTGAGGTTGGCTCTCTCTTGCTCATCGTTGTCTCCTGTTTGGGAAGATGCAGGTCTTGTAAAATGCATCAAATTAAATCGCTCGCCTTTTTCATTCCGATTGTGCAAGGAATACAACAACATTACTCACTGTATGTAATTAAATTGTTAAAAATCTTTCACACCAACTGCAGGGCATTGCGTGCTCATGCTCTCGCCGCTACACATATTCCTGCGACCGGTGTCGACTCTGCACAGACAGCAACATATGTACTGTGCAGAGCAGAAGTCACGTTGATCGCCCTAATCAAAAGCATGCTTCCAGTCGTGAGCAACCTCAAGTGAATGCTTCCTGTTTGTGTGAACCAACCTGTCCACACCTGTCGACCAAGGTATCCTCAAATAGTATACTCTGATTGGTTCCTACCATATTTGTTTATCTATATAAACCTTACCCCCTCCACTCCTGGTCTCTGCTGTCATTCAGTCAGGTCAGCTTGCTCCTTACTTGTGTGCATTATTAGTCTGTTTGTTTCGTCATCTCTATAGGAATGTGAAGCATTCTGCAGCAGCATCAGGCAAAGGGCAGCTGTACTGCCAGTGGCAGCAAATGCTAAAGGCAATCGGAATTACCCTGTAAGTACAAATTCAAACCGGCAACCGTGACTTCATCCATATAGCCTAAGAATTTCACAGTGCTGAATACATTTCGTATTATAGTTTCAGTGTCCATTGACCTAATAGTGGAAGAGGTGAAGCCAGAGGTCCAACAGTGGCAGCAACAGTGGTAATATCGTCACAAGTATATATATATATATATATATATATAGTATGTTGCTATTATTTAACAGTCAGTCAGTGAGTCTTTGCTATTGTACATGTTTTTGTGGATCAAAATCACTAAAAGTTATTTTTTCACTGAGAATTTCATACATGATTATTAATTTTTTATCATAGTAAAAAAATCAACTTTTACGTAGTATGTTGTTGTCGTACATGATTCTAAGCATCAAAATCGGTAAACGTGACTTCTTTTTTCGTATATTTGCGTTTTTTTTATCATAGTACTGTGTATACGTAATTTCTTTCTAAAAATTTCATTGTATGCATAACACATTGTTGTTGAAGTAGTTGATTTGGAGGATCAAAATCGATAAAATGTTACTTCTTTTCTTTTCAATAAGAATTTCGTTTTCTTTCAGTACACGTCCACCAGATACCTGACGACCTGGCTGCTGAAAGCCACCACCACCAGCAGCAAAATTATTGTAAATAATAAATATATTTTTCATTTTCTTCATAGTATTGTGTATACATACTATGTTCCTGTTTCACAAAAATTTCATCAGATACATGAAATATGTCACGTATTCTTTGTTGTAGATGATTTCGTACCAGAGGAATGTGACTAGGGAGGGGTATTCGTTAGGGATAACCTTGACCCATTGCACATCTCCTGTAAGTGTATTTTTTTTCTCAGTTATTTTGTGTATATGTTATTATTATTAGACCGGCGGACTTGAGTGAAATAAAACAGCTCTCGCGGAGCAAACACACCCTCTGCGGTTAACAACCGTAGTTGTAAATCGGAGCTTGCTCCAACTAACGTTGACAAGTTTCGAAAGTCAAAAATGGAAAGATCTTTTAGGAAAAAAATTCCACCGTCCTGCTCAAAAAGGCAGGAAAAGACTACATCGGATTCGGTGGGTAGTCCATTAGAAGACAGCAACGAATCGGAGCGTTTGCAACCATCAAAATGCACCCTAAAACACAAAAAGAAGATTAAATCCTATAGCATCACACAACACAAACTCACTACATCAGAGCGGAAAACTCAAGGAGCTCATAGACGAACTAAATAAACAAAAAAATTTATAACATGGATCCAAGAAATGAGAAACACCAGAGGTCCCATTCGAATCACAAGGATACAGAATTTATAATAGGAAACCAGGACCGAGGGCAATGAAACAATGTTCCCAGTTTGGAACAGGTTTTTCAGTAAACATAAAAATAATAGATTCAGTAACGGATTTCCAAGCAGTATCACGAAGAATTGCGACTCTAATGTTTAAAACAATGAATAAAACCTATACAATAATAAATGCTCATGCCCCAACAAATGAAAAATCTGTCTAACAAAAACAAAGGGAGAGGTAGATAAATTTTGGGACCTTCTAGAACAAACTGTGAAAAGAGTAATTAAAAAATATGTAAAAATCCTATTGAGAGACTTCAATGCTCAGTTGGGAAAACAAAGGAAATATAAAGATATAATTGGAAAATTGAGTCCACATAAATTTACAAACAAAAACGGTCAAAGACTTGTAGAACTCCGCAGAGAACACAACCTTATATCTAAATCAGCATATTTTAAGAGGAATCCAAGTAAACTTAAAACATAGAAACATCCAGACTGGAGGAAGGGGGAATGGCAGCTAGACCATGTCTGTATGGAGAAAAATTTTCATAAGGAGATCCACAATGTTGAAGTACTGAGAGGAGTAGACACAGGCTCAGACCATTATATAGTTAAAATTAAAATCAAATTCACTCCGTTAAAGAAAATCTAATTAAATAAAAGAGGTCTGACCCACATCAGCTAATTAAAAATAATAAATACCAACAAATAACACAAACCATCAAATTAACAGATGATCTAGAACTACTGCCTAGTCTTAAAAAAGCAGAGAATCTAGCTCCCTTGAACCCACGAAGGAAACATACATGGTGGACATCAGAAAGTGACAAATTCCATGAAGATAGACACGAAAAATGGTTACAGTTTGAAGCACATAAAACTGAAGAAAATGCCATCAACGTAAAAAATCAAAGAAAAAAAATTCACACAAAATATTAGAAGAATCAAGAGAGGATTCCATAACGATATTATAAACTCTATAGAAGGTAATTATCATAAAACCAACTGCAGGAACTACTATAAAATCTTCGGGAAACAACTACAACAATATGAGGCCACTACACTAATACTGAAAGATGAAGATGGAAGAATGACACACAGTAACAAGGAAAATGGAGAAATCATGGCAAAAGCATTTAACAAACTTCTGAATTGCGAGGAACCCAAAGAACACTTACAAATCAACATAAATACCCCAATAAAAATCAAACCTAACAAACTAGACCCTCCAACTTTCCAAGAAGTAGAAAAAATTCTTAAAGAACGAAAAAAATTAGAAGGCATGTGGAGAAGACCAGATTTTTGTTGAAATGTGGAAATACGCAAGTGACACAGTTGAGACCTTCTTACACATGGCTCTAACAAAAAATTGGGTAACAGAAAGATTCCCCGAACATTGGACCACAGCTATCATCCACCCACTACACAAAAAGGGAGATAAGAGCAACCCAGACAACTACAGAGGAATCTCTCTCCTAGATTGCACATACAAAATTCTATCCAAGATCGTATATGAAAGAATCAAGGAGCAATTAGAACAGGAGTTAGGGGAATATCAAGGTGGTTTCAGACCATGGAGAAGCTGTGCAGAGCAGATAATTAGTTTAAAATTGATTGTGGCATACTACAAGAAACGGAACAAACCTCTGGCAATAACATTTGTAGATTTTAAGAAGGCATATTACTGTCTCCATACAGACCTTCAGTATTAAAATTTTTAAGAAATCTAGGACTCCATCCAAAACTAATTAAAATAATACAACTCACTCTAACCAACACCAAATCAAAAGTGAAGTTTAGAGGAGAAATTTCGGAACAATTCCTCATAAAAACAGGCTTAAGACAAGGTGACTGCCTATCACCATTACTGTTGAACTGTGCACTGGAATACATAATGAGAGAATGGTACAAGAACAATCCAAAGATAAGAATTGGAAGTGCAAAAGATGATATTAGCTTAAACTGCTTGGGATTCGCTGATGATCTTGCTCTCCTAGCCAACACCGTTCAAGAAGCCAGGCAACAAGTGAAATCACTGCAAGAAATAGCAGAGAAAGTAGGCTTTAGAATATCATTTGAAAAAACGGAGATTATGCTAACTGATCCACCACTTGCAAACAAAATTACAATAGGAGAACAGGAAATCAAAATTGTTGATAAATTTAAATATTTAGGCGAAATAATAACATACAATCTAAATGAGAAGCCATCA
The DNA here is from genome assembly GCF_021461395.2 of Schistocerca americana. Taxonomy (NCBI): domain Eukaryota; kingdom Metazoa; phylum Arthropoda; class Insecta; order Orthoptera; family Acrididae; genus Schistocerca; species Schistocerca americana. The sequence goes on from NC_060130.1 coordinate 546,385,190, forward strand.
TGACAGAATACAATAAAAAAAACTGAACTACGCAAATTACATTACCAAAACTACATACAACAAAAAAAGCCTATCTGTAGATGCAAAATTAAAACACTATAAAACAGTTACACAACCAGAAATAACGTATGCAGCTGAAACTATCTTAAAGAAACTAATACAGCAGAAATTGACAGAATATTAAAGATAGAAAGAAAAATAATTAGGACATTTATAAATAAACAGTATAAAATTAATGGACATTGGGGAATAGCATCAAATTAAACAGTATATAAGAAAATAGAACCAGTCATGAGCACGATCAGGAAGAAACGCATCTCATTCTTTGGACATATAATGAGAACTCCAGAAAACAGAATTAGTAAAAAAAAAATAATACATAAATTGTGGAATAGCAAGAGCGACATTAAATGGATCACAGAAATTAAGGAAGATATAAAAGAACGCCAAGTTACAATAGATGATCTAAAAAACAAGACAGAGAAAACCAGAAAACTGCAAGACCCGCAAACCAGACTACAAATGAAAATCAATAAAAGGCGTACAGGAAGAGTTGTGTCAGATGAAGAAAGAAAGAAAATATCTGAAAGAATGAAGAAATATTGGGCAGAGAGAAGAGCAAAACACCTTTCATATAAGAATAGACTCTAATAATTATATTACCTAAATATCATATTACGTTATTGTTGAGCCAAATTGTATCCCTGTGTTGTATTTTTGACTAGAGTGCTCCAATGAAGGCCATAAAATAAATAATAATAATAATTATTATTATTATTAGATCATTATGTTGGAGGGGAGCTGAATAGACGAATCTTCCCCAATTCAGATGAGGATGAAATACCTGAGTGGGTGGAGGAATTGAGAGAGACCTTCATTGTTGTGAGGAGAGTAGTAGGGCAACACGAACATCGGGACAGTTTGTTAATGCACATTGCCTATTAGGGTCAAATATACATGCAGAGGCAAACCAATTGCTTACAATGAAATGAATACCCGTAGCTGCCAACAGGCATTGATATAAGTCAAGGGGAACAATTGAAAATGTGTGCCCCAACTGGGACTCGAACTCGGGATCTCCTGCTTACATGGCAGACACTCTAGCCATCTGAGCCACAGAGTACAAAAAGGATAGTGCAACTGCAGGGACGTATCTCAGGCACGCCTCCCGTGAGACCCACATTCATAACATATTGTTCCGCACTATATTCATAGCGCCCTTGCCCATTATACTCATTACTCGCGGCTTTTTGCGGATTCTCGCACTGTTTGTGCATCCGTACAGATGAAGATGGTCAAATGACCTGTGAGCCTTAACTATATCTATATGAAGATGGTATCTGTTCTTTCAGACATGTCCAAAACGACAGATTCCATTTTCATATATATAAACCTATTGCTCTCTTTTCTTTGACAGGTTCTAAACATACTGTTCGGCTAAGACGATTATGACCACCTGTGGATAACCCTTAATTTTAATTGACAGGTGTTTAACCTACTGATCCGCCACCTCTCACCTCTCCCCTCTCCCCTCTCCCTCCTCCTCCCAACCCCTCAGAAAACCTCCAATCCCCTTCTCCCCCTCGGTGATACAGGTACACTTTCAGGTCTGAGTTATTCGAGTAGCCTCCTCTCACTCTATCAGTTTGATTGACTGCTTAATTAAATTGGTAAATTAATTAAACCCTCCTCCTCTTGTAAATCCCCCCAACCCTATCCTCCCATCTCCCCCTCCACTACCCAGAAATCGGTGGCCCTCTTCTGCAGATGAAGGACCTCATGACAGGAAATTCAATTACATAATGGAGGGTGTATTGTTTATTTATAAAAAATTCGTTTTGCAGGGGTTGGATCTCTCTTGATCATCATTCTCTTCTGTTTGAGAAGATTCAGATCCTGTAAAATACATCAAAAAGAAGTTATTACATCGACTGCTTTTTTTATTCCACTCGTACAAGAAATACCGTTATGAAACACGCATCACACATAATTATACTGTTAAAAATCTCTCCATCGCGAAACATGCGCTGCCCACTGGTCTGCACAGAACGCCACCTGCCTGGGCGGCCCCCACGAAGCAACGTGCGCATCAGCGGCCACGTTATGCACCAGAGGTGGCCTCTTGGGACCCATGACTGACAGACCAGATGTCACGCTAATCCCAGAACAAAAGCATCCAAGAAATTCGTGTAAAGCATGTGCCTTCTCTCTTTTCTCCTCCTGGCCTCGTGGACCTGCACGCGGCATCGGTCATGGTTTGACCGAACCACAAAGAAAGCAACCTTTACCCAGTAATCCCCTGTGGGATACCGATGCACGTGAGAACTCCTTCGAAGGCAAATGCCTGTCGGAAAATAGATTCTGCCATGGACTCTGAACTGCTGCATCCTTCTTGGTGTGCTTTCTTGTGTTGCATTTCGCGAACTGCTTTGGGGTTGCATGCATGAGGTTGCAGAACATTGTCACAAACATAACTTGAAGATATCGTAGGAACTAAACGCACCACTGCGCAAAGAAAGCTTTGCAGATGAAGAGAGAATATTTAAACAATTCCGGGAAATACCACCACTGCCACACTTGAGCACATACTCTAACACAAAAAGATCGTGACACACTTGTGGAACTATCCCTGAGACACTTCGCGCGCTTTTGTGGGAAATAACCATGATTTTAACACGAGCTGCTTCAGAAGTTCCTATATCCGATTGAATATGTCTCTGAACCCCTATCAAAAAGATCACAGGACAGTAGTTTACCACAATTAAGCGATGTATACCACAACTGTTTGAAAAAAGATCGCTGCACACTTGTGAAACCTCTATCTTCCTCCACTACACCAGAATATTTGCGCACATGAACAAATTAGGTAAAGTGTTTAACGGCTCAACACGTTTGCAAATGTTGCTACATGAAATTCAAATGAAAAAGTCAATAATATATTTATACATATTCTTTATTTAATTAGTTTGTGGGAGACGGCGTTCCTCCACATGAGTAGACGTCATGACTGCACCCCCACTCTTTTCCCCCATGAGATAATAACTGTAATCACAAGGAAATAGAATGAAGTGCAATATAGTAGCCATCGTTTGGGGTATCCTGCGTGTGTTTCTGTCGTCAGGGCGCCAACACGAACGTCAGAACACCCCTCGTAATTACAGATTGCATTACTAAATACCAACGACAGCGGACCAGATATTGCCACCCTTTGATCTTGCGGCCCCCAAACAAAGCATCAAATGGCGGCATTCTGTTTATCAGCAAATTCCAAACTCGCTTCCTGTCTCTGTCGCTGTCGAGAGGACACTCTCTGCTTGTCTGTGTGAACCAACGTCTCTAATCACGAAAATGGAGATATTCAGAATAGTTTAGTTCTATTGGCTAATGGAGGAGACGAAGGGAAAACTGAAGCAATTTCGACATCGAAAATAAAGCGAAATAATCGATTTGCCCTACTCTTTCAAATTAATTGTTTTACAATTTACAGTTGCTACTACTGCAGTCGATGACCGCTACATACGGATTACAGCTCGGAGGAACCCTGACAGCAACGCCACCATGTTGAATAATACTCTTCGTGAAGCCACAGGACGTCGTGTTACGACTTAAACTGTGTGCAATAGGCTGCATGATGCGCAATTTCACTCCCGACGTGCATGGCGAGGTCCATCTTTGCAACGACGACACCATGCAGCGCGGTACCGATGGGCCCAAAAACATGTCAAATGGACCGCACAGGACTGGCATCATGTTCTCTTCAGCGATGAGTGTCGCAAATGCCTTGAACCAGACAATCATCGGACACGTGTTTGGAGGCAACCCAGTCTGGCTGAACGCCTTAGACGCACTGTCCAGGGAGTGCAGTAAGGTGGCGGTTCCTTGATGTTTTGGGGTGGCATTATGTGGGGTCGATGTACGCCACTGGTGGTCATCGAAGGAGCCGCAACGGCTGTACGATATGTGAATGCCATCCTCTGACCGATAGTGCAACCATATCGACAGCATATTGGTGAGGCGTTCGTCTTCATGGACGAAAATTCGCGCCCCCATCGTGCACATCTTGTAAATGACTTCCTTCAGGATAACGACATCGCTCGACTAGAGTGGCCAGCATATTCTTCAGACATGAACCTTATCGAATATGCCTAGGATAGATTGAAAAGGGCTGTTTTTGGACGACGTGACCCACCAACCACTTGGACGTCGAATCTCCGTTGAGGACCGGGACAAGCTGGACCAACAGTGCATTGATGAACTTGTAGATAGTATCCCACGACGAATAGAGGCATGCATCAATGCAAGATGGTTGGTTGGTTGGGGGAAGGAGACCAGACAGTGTGGTCATCGGTCTCATCGGATTAGGGAAGGATGGGGAAGGAAGTCGGCCGTGCCCTTTCAGAGGAACCATCCCGGCATTTGCCTGGAGTGATTTAGGGAAATCACGGAAAACCTAAATCAGGATGGCCGGACGCGGGATTGAACCGTCGTCCTTCCGAATGCGAGTCCAGTGTCTAACCACTGCGCCAATCAATGCAAGAGGACGTGCTACTGTGTATTAGAGGTACCGGTGTGTATGGCAATCTGGACCACCACTTCTGAAGGTCTCGCTGAATGGTGGTACAATATGCAATGTGTGGTTTTCATGAGCAATAAAAAGGGCAGAAATGATGTTTATGTTGATCTCTATTCCAAATTTTCTGTACAGTTTTCGAAACTCTCGGCACCAAGGTGATGCAAACTTTTTTTTATGTGTGTATATTTCTTACATTTCAATAGTAATAGCGTTGCATATCACACCACTAATAGGTCGGAAACTGCAACTATCTAACATTATAGGGTGTTTTAAATGCAGAGCCGTGTAGCCTTAGGAGTGCATGTGTTTATATCTTTTCTTAACAATACGTCCTTGGTACTGACCCCAGCCACTAGAACAATAATTTATAATTGATAGCGCAGTTGATTTACGTAAAATGTATCAAACTCCGTCCACCTGTAGTTCTATCACGCATAAAAATCACCCGTTTCTTGTTCTTAACCATCTATTACATCATTACAACACTTTCGTATCAACTATCCACCGATAAGGAGTGGTAACCTCCTCGACATTCATGCACGTGGAGTAATCTTGAGCTCTTGGATGGGTGCGGCATAGCAGTTACAGAGTTGATTCGCCCTGTTCCTTCACGGAAGGTTCAATGTAGCGATCTACTTCTGATCAGCTGCAGATTAAAACGGTGACATTGTTGCAGGGAGCGTTGGTCAAAGACAGTGCAAGGACATCTTTCAATCTCTAACTTTATCCTAAGAATGCGAGAGTGCTCTATTACTCCCATCCATACAGGGAAAGGAAGGCAATCGTAAATGTACATTACGCGCTCTAATCGAAGTATGTCGGTGGTATTTTTTCCATCCCATCTGTCCATTGGTACGCCGTTGATTAACACATAATGATTGAGTGACATTGCTTGTTTGACATGGATAAAGAGTCTTGGTCGAGGGCCAAATCCTTCCGAGGATGGCTAGCACCGCTACAGTGATCGTGCACATGTCTATAATATGAGGATGTAATCGAAACTGAACACCGAGCCATCAGCTATCCCGTCACTGTGAAAGATGAGTTTAAATGTAGAGGTCGTCAGTCAACTTCGGACAGAAGTTTGGAAACGCTCTATAATGCCGCAAAACTCTTCCAGTTTCCTTATATTGTGACTGTCTTTTATTTCAATCATCCATTGTGTGTGTTGTGGGAGCATCAGCAACTTGACTCACACTGAGTGATGTCCAGTTTTCTGTGACTGCCAATGGATTAATGTCAGTTTAGAATCTGACACAAACATCGAAGTTTTAGCGGAAAAAAGTATGGCGGTGTACACAACGTGTTAGTGCAGAAAAAAACAATGCATCAATGAACAAAACAAATGGTTCAAATGGCTCTGAGCACTATGGGACTTAACTTCTGAGGTCATCAGTCCCCTAGAACGTAGAACCACTTAAAACTAACTAACCTAAGCACATCACACACATCCATGCCCGAGGTACGATTTGAACCTGCGACCGTAGCCGTCGCGCGGTTCCAGACTGAAGCGCCTACAACTGCTCGGCCACTCTGGCCGGCAAAGAACAAAACAGGGAGGCTCTCTTGCGAATGATAGTCTTTGCGATATGGTCCCCCTACAGTACATGCAATGAAACCTAACACTGGTCTGTGCAAGCGTCTTCTATCACTGGCCACCTGCTCCATGGGATCAATGCCTATATATTAAATAGGACCATCTCAAATGCTCGATACGAGCACATAGGCGGTATTTGTTTTCGATATATCCGAAGACGGAGATACAATAAAAATCATGTCAAATTCTCTGTCAGATGAAGTTAGCCAAGCTTTAATAGTTGGTAGTTTTTCTCTGTTGGATGGTACAAAATAACAATCATAGAATGTTTGGGTGACAGACACGAATGCACCCAAGGGTCGCAGATATCCTTCGGACTGTAGTACATGTATGTAGTTTGGAAATGCATCACAATGCAGTAGCAAAATCCTCGTCCTTCTTCCTCATCTTGTATGATGGGGAGCCTTCCTAATTTTTCCGATAAGAAATCACGTAATAACTGTTCGTACCGTATTTCATACTACCTCGTGTTGCAGCAGAAAGCTTCGTTTTGGCGTTGACATTACACATCGTACATTGTTGACGGAGCTACGACAACATGTTCCCGTTTCTATCGAGTGGTCAAAACACGTTCCAGTCGCATTAACTCAGCTGACCTTAGCTTTTACTGCAGCAGATAGATTCGAAAAAGGTGACTCGCTTCGTGTTGTAGCAGTGCCACGAATATGATTCATTAGTGGCTGTAATTAAAAGACATCTCCATAGGATCCAGCACAGGTATATGGTTGAATGGAAAGACTTGATTCCAAATTGCATAGAGCATTTCTACCAGAGAGTGTAATACTATCAGCGACTGTTGTGTAGCCGGCCGAAGTGGCCGTGCGGTTAAAGGCGCTGCAGTCTGGAACCGCAAGACCGCTACGGTCGCAGGTTCGAATCCTGCCTCGGGCATGGATGTTTGTGATGTCCTTAGGTTAGTTAGGTTTAACTAGTTCTAGGTTCTAGGGGACTAATGACCTCAGCAGTTGAGTCCCATAGTGCTCAGAGCCATTTGAACCATTTGACTGTTGTTTCTGTGGTCATCTTCAAATGTCGATTCTCAATAGTGTTCCTCAAAACGGACATCGTCTTCCGTCCAGGAATTCCCATTTGAACTACCTGGTCTGTGTAATCCGGCTACTGAAAAAGAAAAATTACTCGCCATGCAATGTGACTCTCACGATCAATTTAATTACTTACTCTATCAATTTGATATCAGTGGTATCCCGCCTGACGGGATAGGCGATAACTAGGGCACCACATGTATAACTCTTCACTTGGCGGTTATTTCGTTGCGGCGATATCTTTTAAATATATTTCAGTCGTCCACATATACAGCGGGAGATAATCACCGTAATAAAATCAGATATGTTACTGAATGTATAGAGTGATACACAGTATAGTACTTACATTTACAACTTCTCTGTGCTGTTACCTTAAGAGGCTTTGTATGTGTCGGGGCATTGAGTTACCTTAAGAGAGAGTTTGAAACTGAGGAGGGGTCCTGAAACAGTGGTAGATCTTTGCACTCCGTCATGAGCCAAAAATGAAGCACGACGCGAAAGATAAAGAAAGATATTTTTGTAGCCGATGGAAGAATACTTGGAGAGAATATAGCCTATCCCATTGTCCTGTAGACGATTTTCACAATAATTAAAAATATTTTAGGTACTTCAAAACGCGTGTATAATCCGATTTCTTTTACCCCCGAAAATAACTCCTATAAATGGGAGGAATCTACATTTCTCGCGAGAAATTCGAGGTGTATGGTCAACAATATCGTTGTCTCGGACTGCGTAAATTAGATTATTTAAACGGATTTGTCCATGTCAGGTTGGAGTAGCCTAGAACTTCTGTATACGTCCAAGCTGCAGCTTCTTGTTTCGCAGTGCACCGCGGCTGCTAGCGAGGGCGGTCACGAGAATTCGGCTACCGGAAGTAACGGATTAGATCAGCCTTTGACGTGTACGTAGAATGCGTCTACCTGTCTGATGTTGCCCACGGCAGCGAGGGCTGATGAAGTGACCTGTGTGCTAGATGAGCGCACAGAAGCGGGCTTGTGTGTGATGCGTGAGAGAAGCTTCAAAATGATGGACATCCGCTCTGGACGTATTGTCAACATCCCCATTTCTATCTCTCCAATCGTTCCCGGATTCCCTTGTAGTCGATGGACGGCGCGTTACGTGCTCGCGAGTTTGTGTAATTCTCAGAAATCTTTTTCATCAGGTATATTTAGAGGAAACTTGTGGCGGAGGAGGATGCGTACAAGACTGCGGTTCTATTTAGCGCTACGATCCATCTGTGACGGAAATTCCATTCTTTGATTTGCGTAATGTTCGCGTGTGATACTCAGATGTAGAAAATATATTTTATTATAAAGAAGGATCGTCGTTAGGTGGAAGTGAGTGTTTTAAGTGACGTATTTGTGACCTTACATTGTTCAGCAATTAATTAAACAGGGTAGTGCTAACGGATTATTTGGCTTTACTATTGATATCAAAATTGCGTCAGTTTTCGTTTCGTCTCCTCCATAAAATGTAGATGTCGTGTGATTAGGGCCCCCCGTCGGGTAGACCGTACCCCGGGAGCAAGTCTTCCGATTTGACGCCACTTGGGCGACTTGCGCGCCGATGGGGATGAAATGATGGTGATTAGGACAACACAACACCCAGTTGAGAAAATCTCAGACCCAGTCGGGAATCCAACCCGTGCCCTTATGATTGACATTCTGTCGCTCTGACCACTTTTTTTTTTCTTGTCGGGAGTGAGAGGTTTTTATTTTTTTTTTATGAAGGAAGGTAGGAGAAACAGTAATCTTTATTATTCACAAAATAAACATAGTACGTCCTGACACATGATAACTGTCCTGGAAGGAACCTCGCTGCCGTCCTACCATGCAGCATGAAATAACAACAAAACCAAAGTGGGGCCACCTCCGGTACCCTAAAGAAAAATATTTATAGATATGAAAACAAAATTTGAAGTACATCCATTTGCTAACTGTGCAATCGTGAGTTTTTCGTAAGTCGCATACTCGCATAGTGTTCTTAGTTGATCACTTTACTTGGTCGGTTTCACAACGAAAGCACCGCCGCTCATCTTTGCGCACCCGGCACACCCCACGTATATGGCGGGTCCGCAAAAACCGTTACTAGGAAATTGGCATACCAATCCTTGTACTTTTGTAGCCTTAATAGTTTTGTGTGTCCATCTTGCAAGTATTGCCAGTAATCCAGGACGTTCAGTAAGTTCGTACGTGTGTCTCTATAGATGTAATGCACCGTCAAACCTGTGATCCACGCCACTGCGTTCGTCTTATGACGCGGAAAATACGTTTCCTCTGGAAAAAATACTATGTCAGAACAGACTGCTGTATAGATAGTGCGCCGCCTAAACGCTATTATCTTTCTTGCGAGAGTCCACACAGCCAATGCCTCGCCGCAGACCAGAAGATGGTCGTCCGTATCCAGCACGCCGCATTGCTGACACAAGGGCGAATCCACCAAATGTATTGCGTACTTTTTATCATTTGTAGGGTATTTTCGGTTGACGACAATGTACCATGTTGATCTGACTGATGTAGGTAGGTGGGGGTGGTGGACCGTGCGCCACACCACGTGCCAATTAACAGCTGGATGTTTCCGTTCCACCCTATTCCGGGCGATCTATCGAAGAAGCAGATGGTACACGTCCTTCGATGTCGACTGTCGGGTCGTCGGTGAACGCTCTCGAACGTAACTGTGTTCCATGATGAACATGCGCACATACTTTAAAGGAGGCGATATATGGCCGACACTGACTGAAGGAAGATGCGATGTTGGTACGAGTTCTTCGATGATCGTCCCCGTAAGCGAGTGATTCCTGTTGCGCCACCGTTTGAGCATAGTATTAATATACATGGCACGCGCCTTCTCCTGCACGTTCACTAAACCAACGCTCCCCTCTCCCGCTGGGAGGGTAAGCGTGTTGTACTGTACCTTAAAGAGTAGTCCCAGGCACACATAGTACCCAAAAGCCGCCTGAATCCTCATAGCCATCGTGCGCGTCAAGGGGAGAAGGTGTGTCAGGTGGCACATCGTGGGCGCGAGATAAAGGTTGACGAGTAACACTAGCTGCAGCATATCCATCGACCGTAGGGCGTTTAGTCGTACTGCCGTCCGGACTCTGAGTAACAGTCTTCGGTAGTTTTCCGTAGCCGTTCTCGCTCTCTCTTTATGAAACGTGATACCCAAACAGCGGAGGGTTTCCACCGCAGGTAAGGGTCCTTCCGTTCCTGGTTGTAGTCCACGCCCCACATGCATGAATTGTGATTTTCGATAGTTGACCACACTTCCAGCTGCCATCCCATTGGTCTGTAGCCAATCCAGTGCTGTTTGAGTCTCCCCCTCATTCCGTACGAGGAACACAATATCATCCGCTTATGTTCTGCATTTGAATGATAAATGCCGTAGGGAGATCAAGGTAAGACGGCGGCGAAGGCCTGCGAGGTACGGTTCTAAGGCGATCGCATAAAGGAGAATCGACGAGGGGCAACTCTGTCTCACTGATCTTAAGATCTTAAAATGCTCAGTTCTCCCTCCGTTGACCACCATCGCTGATCTGGCGCCGTGCAACAGCCGCATCACAGAATTGGTCAATAATGGCGAGACACCCATCCTGTTCATCACCGCCGCGAGGTACCCATGATCCACGCGATCAAAAGCATGATCGAAATCTACAGCAACCATCGCCCCCCGGAGGCGGCATGCAGCCGCGGGGGCGACGACGTCACGATAGTCTCCCAAGGCTGTGTGTATATTACTGATGCCGCCAAGACAAGTCTGATCGGCATGTATTGGATTCTCCAGCGGCTTTTTGATACGACTCCCCAGGACGCGCATGATCTTGTTGTCACTATTAAGGAGGATCAAGGGGCGATAATCACAAGGCCGTTTGCCACCACGGGACTTCGGTATCGGTATCATGAGCCCTTCCGTGAATTGAATGTGAACCGGTACTTCTTGCCGCAGAAGCTCATTAAACATACATAGCCACATCGGTGTCATAATGGTCACAAAGGCACGGTAAAATTCCAACGAGTATCCGTCTGGACGAGGGGACTTGTTGCAAGCACCTCGTGTAATCGCTTACTCCAGCTCTTCACACGTAATTTCAGATAACCCGTCCGTTTCCCCGTTCACACTCGTCGAGTCTGGGATCTCTTCCAGGACGTTCCCCAGCTCCCTCTGACCCTCCCCATTGCTCGCATAGAATCTGCTAAAGTGATCCGTGAACGCCTGTGCTATGCCCCTTTGTGTTGTAAAACGACGGCCATCGCAGAGATAGATCTCATGGATTAAATTCCTGCGTCTTCTTCGTCTTTCCTTTATCACATAATGCATCGAGGGAACCTCGTTGGCAGGAAATCCTGCAACCTCGCGCGTATCATCGTACCTGCCATCCTCTGCGTCGCAAGTTGTACCAGTTTCGCCTTAACTCGTTAGACGGCCGTTTGGCGTTCTGGTGTAGGTGGCTGAGCTAACAGTTCCCGGAGAGCCGTAAAGTAAAACTCAGTGGTCGTGCGCTGCCATTGAGAAACCTCCTTCCCGTAACCTATTAACGCCCTCCGTAAAGCTGGCTTCGCTCACTCGATCCACCACTGCAGGACAGAACCGAAAGAATTTCGTCGACGGAGGCAGCCACGCCACGCGTCCTCCACCATGTGTCGGCATTCTGCATCTCGCAGATGGGAGACGTTCATCTTCCAATGACCCCTCCGTCTCCATACCTGCTGTCTATCAAGGTTAACCGTACAAATATATGCCTCGTGGTCTGTAAACTCTGTCGGCCATATTTCTGCATCCACCGTCGACATTGCTAACGCCCTTGAAACGTAGATCCGGTCCAAACGGCCCGCGGAGTGGCTAGTAAAAAATGTAAATCCTGGTTGGTTGCGAAACTTCAGGTCTCATGTATCGACTAATTCCATCCCGTTGACCAGCTCCGTAAGTTCTTGGCTAGTAGAATAGTTAGGGTGTTGGTCCTTTCTGTCGAGCACACAATTAAAATCTCCGCCGAGTATGCAACCATCATATCGCCCCTGGAACAACGGTGTAACCTCATGGCCGTAAAAATCTGCTCTGTCCCTTCTCTTATCCGAGCCTGACGCTGCGTATATGTTGATCAAACGTATTCCACCTATGGTCACGGCCGTACCACGGGCAGAAGGCAAATACTCTACTTCGTCTGCACGTATCCCTTCCATTAATAGTATAGCTGTGCCAACGCCTCTCTCATCACACGGGGAAGAGTAAATGTCGTAACCGTAAAGTCCGAGGGGGGAAGTACCCGAACTTCTTGTAATAGTGCTATGTCTAAATCCGCAGCCTTTATCATGTCACTGAGCATCTTGATTTTTACTGGCGTCCCAATGCTATTAATGTTAACAGACCCTATCCGATAAGCTTGTTGCATGACGGTCAACGTAGATAGGGTACCGTAAGGTCGCTAATTTTGCCGTACGTAGGCTGCTGTCGGACTAACGTCCCCCGCCGTCCCCTCATGTGGGGGTGCAGTCATGACGTATACCGATGTGGAGGAGCGCCGTCTCCGACAAACAAACTAAATAAAGAATATGTATCAATATCTTATTGACTTTGATTTGAATTCCATGTAGCAACATTTGCAAATATGTTGAGGCGCTAAACACTTTACCTAGTTTATGTACGCAAATATTCCGGAGAAGTGGAGGATGAGAGAGGTTTCACAAGTGTGCCGCGGTCTTCTTTTTAGAGTCGTTGGTGATATACAACGTAAAATTTAGGTAAACAACTGTGCAGCGATCTTTTCGAAAGTGTGTTTAGAGACACATTCAGTTGGATTTAGTAACTCCTAAAGCAGCTCGTGCTCAAAAACAAGGGTATTTCTCACAAAAGTGCACAGGGATGGTTTCACAAGTGTGGTGTGATCTTTTGTTTTAGAGTATATGTTCAAGTGTGGCAGTGGGGGTATTCCTCGTTATTCCTTCTCTATCTTCTACAGCGGCCGTGCCAGGGTAACAATTCTTGCAATATGGAGTGGTGCGGGTACCACGTGCAGCGAAGCCCACTTCGCCAAAGTGGGGTCTGGGAAGGCATGGCTCACTAGCAAGGGGGCACTAGCTGCTGTGAGGGAAGCCATCGCCACCGCCGCTGCTGCCTCCTCTGCAACTGCCCCCGCCGCCGTCCCCCGTTTCACGATAGCACCACTCTGACGTCCATCGACGACACTCCCTCTAGCAACCGGGTCAGGGCTGCAGCCACAGTGGCAACCGGGCTGCTTGCATTGGTCCCATAAGGCAGTGTCTCCTCCACAACCATTTCGTCATCGCCATCAACGAAATGTTGTGCACCATGGCGCATATCCCTCAACCCCTCACCGCAACCACCTTCGCCAACGAGGTAGACAGTCATCGTGTAGTAGCAGTATTAGTAATAGAGATTATCCTGTGGCTAGGATCAGTTCTCTCTCCCGCCCTTTTAGTGAAGGACATCAAATCAGTGACACCATGCTGCAGTTAGAATGCCCCTTGAGAAGAGACTCCTGTTCAAGAGAATCAAGAATCTGGTAGGAGGGTACCGCGACCCTGTTGAGTGTCTAAGGGTACGCTTTCCTGTCGTGGAAATGGAGCTCCTCAAGGTAGTCAATGATCCGTTGTATCCCACCATGAAATGCGGTGCAGTGCTGTGCACTGAACTTTCGCACCCTTACAAAGCTGCTTCTGACAATGCAGAGACAAGCCTTCATTATCGTTGGAGGGATAGTAGCGTGATAACATGGAGCACATCAATCAATGAGTGGGTTCTTGAGTGCACCATGAGAGCCATACGGGCCTGCTCTTCCGCGATGGAAGTTGGGGAGTCAGCTAAAGCACCAGCAGGAGATCCATACACATGGCTGTGACATGGTAAAGGGAGGGTCTAGCTATACCAGGCTACCTAAAGATATAGCTAACAAGAGGGTATGTATTAATATCAAAATAGGAAAGGATTAGGCTTGTTTTTCATGGTCAATCCTGGCTTGTGAAGAAATATTAAAGAGAATTCAGAGCGCACATATCGATACAGTAGATACCTTTGACTTCATAAGCGTTATAACTTTGATTGGGTCGAGTTCCCCGTCAAGATACAGGATATACCTAAATTTAAGTTGCAGAATACAGGAATTCATGTTTAAGTCCTGGAAAAGCAGAAAAGCAGGCCAGATGAGGACGACAAGCATATACTCGGCGGCCCCACCATTTCTCAAAATTTGCCGATGAGATACATGTAAACATGTTGTCATTCTCCGATGAGAAAAATAGAGAGAAAAGCAATTATCATCGTGTTTAGATTCAATGCATGTCCCATCTCCTCTCCCCCCCCCCCCCCTCCCTCTCAGATGAGTAAACATAAGGATAAAAAGCTAATTTGCTTAAGGCGCCTCAGTGCCTTTTCCTCAGACTAGTTGTTAGCAAATCATCAAGTAGATTGCGCTTCCAAGGACCTGGTACGTATTATTATGCCTACTGAGGTAGACAATTTCATAAAGTTTAAAAATACTCACCATCAGGAGCGATGCCCGTTTCCAGTGTATGCCGACTTTGAAAACCTCCTCGATCCTGTGACCCGCTCTGAAGGTGACCCTAAAGTCTCACATACTACCTTTGCAGAATACCACGTACCAAATACAGCAGCATACTGAATTGTGTCGTCCTATGATTCGGGTCTTAACCACTACAGATCTTATGTCGAGGATAATGCTGGAGTTTTGCTGCTCACTGAGCTAGAAAAACCTTCATGGAAGTTGGTAAGCTTCACAGCGACAATGTTCCCATGACAAAATCGAAGGAGAATAAAGATTTTTACAATAACGCGGTTGACTCTCGTACTTGTGGGCTGCCGTTAGATAGAAAAGCGGAAATTCCTCTTAGGCCCACTGTCATTTTACAGGGAACTTCCATGGCACCGCTCACAATATGTGCAATTTGTAGTACCAGATAGCAAGGCGCATAAAAGTTTTCTTCCACGTTTTAAGTGGGTTTGACGTTCACTTTCCTGTTGAACACTTGCCTGATTTCGGGTGTGAGAAAAATCAGGTCAGTGTCCTGCCTGACAGCGTTGAGAAAATATATTTCATTCAGCAAACGAATGATGCCGAGAATTACTCTCCGCTTCCTTGGCACACTACGTTTTATGCAGACACCACTCCAGGAACACCTTAACTGTCTACGTCGGGTGGATATTAATATTATTCGAGCTGCATTTCCCGACGAGGAAAAGTTTCAACTTATGACTAGGAAGGGGGTTTTCCCATTCGAGTGTCTAGATAGTATGGCAAAACTCACTGAAATCAGACTACCCGACATAGCTGCGTTCTCCAGCAACCTAATAGATGATCCCATAACTGATGCTGAGTATGGCTCTGAGCACTATGGGACTTAACATCTGTGGTCATCAGTCCCCTAGAACTTAGAACTACTTAAACCTAACTAACCTAAGGACATCACACACCTCCATGCCCGAGGCAGGATTCGAACCTGCGACCGTAGTAGTCGCGCGGTTCCGGACTGAGCGCCCGAATCGCTAGACCACCGCGGCCGGCGATGCTGAGTATGAGCATGCCGTCAATGTCTGACGGGAATTCAACATCACCACCTTAGGAAAGTAGACACGGCTTTTCATGGACACAGACATGCGCTTACTAGCGGACGTTTTCGAGAAATTCCGGAGTTTAGACAAAAAGAGACCAGAAGCTTTCGAAATGTGGTGCTACAGACTAGTGCTGAAGATTAGACGGGTAGATCACATAAGTAGTGAGGAGGTACTGAAGAGAATTGGGGAGAAGAGAAATTTGTGGCACAAATTGACTAGAAGAAGGGATCGGTTGGTAATACACGTTCTGAAGCACGAAGGGATCACCAATTTGGTACTGGAGGGCAGCATCGAGGGTAAAAATCGTAGAGGGAGACCGAGAGATGAGTGCACTAAGCAGATTGAGAAAGATGTAGGTTGCAGCAGATACTGGGAGATCAAGAAGCTCGCACAGGATAGAGTAGCATGGAGAGCTGTATCAAACCAGTCTCTGGACTGAAGACACAACAACAACAAGAAGTATGGCCACATGTTCTCTGAATCCCGCCTTTTATTGCATGGCACCTGGTTGTCTTGGGACGCAGTGCTCAAGAAAACGAAGGGCAGTATTGATTTATTGACTGTTGCTGACATGCTTCTTTTCTTTGAGCGAGGGATCCGTGGGGGACTTTGCCAATGTGTCCATATACACACCAAGGGAAATAACCCACGAATGGGTGAAAGATTCAGTGCATTCCTTGATTCGAGTTACTTCATGTATCTGGGTGTGAATAATTTATGCAGGCACGCTATGCAACAATCACTGCCGATTGGTGAGTTTCGATGGATGCCTGAAGACGAATGCAAGGGATTACGTGGAAAAATCAAGTGTATGGCAGCTGATTCTGATGTGGGATATGGGCTGGAGGCAGAATTCACATGCCCTATTAGTATGTATGATGTGCAAGCAGATTTGCCACTGGGTACAGAGCAACTAGTTCCGCAAGGAGGCTCCACCCCAAGCCTGATGAAAACGCTGGGGAATAAGCGGAGATATATTATTCACTCTCGTAATCTCCAGCAGTGTCTCAGCTCGGGGATGGAGCTGGTTAGAATCACGCGGGCTATCTCCTTCAAGCGGGCCCCCTGGTTGAAGGAGCATATTGATTTGAATATGAGATAGAAAGCTTCTGAAATGTGCGAATTTGATAAAGATTTTTTTCGGCAAAATAATGGAGAATTTGAGGAAACGACGTGAAATACTGATTAGATCGAATGGGATGGGCACTGGGGCGGAAGAAAGTGCATCACCAGGCCAAATTTTAAGCGAGTCACAATATTCATTAAGAACTTCGTTGCTGTGCATACGGTGAAGACTGCAGTACACTTTACGAAACCTATTTATATGGGGATGTGCATACTAGACCTATCCAGACTCCACATACACCACGTTCATTATCAGTTTGGGAAAAATCATTTCTGAGATCCTAAATTACTTTGAATGGAAACAGATAGCTTCATCTATTGGGTGAAGAACTGCGATCCATATTAAGTCATGAGGTACCATGGTAATGACCTCGACACGTCCTCATCCGCTTCCGATAATCCTCGTGCTACTGTTCAACAGAACAAAACGGTTATCGGCCTTATAAAAGACGAGACGAATGGAATGCCGATTCTGGAGTTTGTGGGTCTAAGATCCGAAATGTATGCATTCGCACACTGCAAGGTACCACCCAGAGATGGGTAAAGAGTGCGTCGTATGGCATCGAGAGCCCTCTCTATCGAAGACTATTGGCGGTGCCTGTACAACGGTTTTCGTGACGCTGCACCGCAGCCACCACATATGGTACGGCAAACTAGTATCCGATGGAGAGGACGTGAGGTGTACACTGTGCTGCAGTTTAAAATTGGCTTGTCACCTCATGACGATAAGAGGGTCATCTGTGATAATGAGATTGAAATTCTGACTGTGTGTGTGTGTGTGTGTGTGTGTGTGTGTGTGTGTGTGTGTGTCTGTCTGTAGAGTAGTATGACACTTTTACACTTTTACCATAGTGTATGTAATTGTGTGTGTGTGTGTGTGTGTGTGTGTGTGTGTGTGTGTGTGTGTGTGTGTGTGTGTGGTGTAAATATTTATTTATACGTTCTATGTACCTGTGTATATATGGATACCATGTGCAGGAAGAAAGCAAAAAATTTAAAAAATGTATATATTTATAAATAAATATAGACGCGCACCATGTATGAAAGAAAGTTAAAAAAAGAAAAGTTAAAAAATATAATGAAAAGCCTAAAAAAATATTTGTATATTTATTTATACAATACTGTGTAAATAAATATATCTCAGCACTATGTACGTCATGTAAATAGCATATTTTTTTTAGGTTTCAACTGCTGCTAGCTGTTCAAGACTAATTAGTTTCCAAGTGTATACAGTCGATCAGAATTACTGTTCAATCTATGTTGTTGGGCTACGGAATTTTGTTGTAGTAAATAAAATTATCTTCGCATCAGTTTTTCGCGCAGATTTATAAAAAGTATTGTAAACATTCTCATCCTGTCTTACTGGAAAAATTGTAAGACATGTTCTCAACCAGCGTTACTCTTGTAGCGTGTATGTTAAAAGTACCTCTGCATTGAAAAATCAGTCACACTGTATTTCAAGAATTGAACTGTACCTCAGGAACTGAATTGTATCTCAAGAACTGAACTGTATCTCAGAAATCAAAATTTATGTGTGTGAATTGAATAAATGAAAAAAATTCGTTATCATACGTCTTTTTGTTGTTATTTACAAAACAAATCTATCCTCTATTGCATCGTGTAGATAAAGGATGTGCATGACATATGACATTAGTTTTTCTGCAGGTGTGTGCTGTTAAGGAGGTGAAGTTTAAGATGGAAGGTAACAAAATATATAGAATGGTTGCATGGGATTACGCCTATCGTGCAGCACGGGTTGGATTATGGGAGCAGGAGGCACGTGACTGTATCCGCGTCCAGACACATATACGTACAAAACATGTCTTAAATTACATCTCCTACACTTGAAGAAAACCACAGACATAGTATCTGGGCAGTTCTACATCACGCTGGTTGGTCATAGCACCCACTGATAATTCCAACTTTTGGAATATTTGCTGACAATCGGAGCGACTGTCAAGTTGAATTGCGCTGCCTCCAATATTACCTTTCGGCAACTGACATGACATCGCTCAATTAGCATAGATACCTCTATTTGTCATAGCCGTCCCCTGAGATATCGAGTGCTAATAAAACTGCATGTGGAAAGTCGCAAGACCCAGTCACAGTTACATCGCGACTGTGAAGCAGATTTGAAATGTTTGTGTCGACATTGTGAAATAAATGTGCCAGTGCTCCTTATTAGCAGTCATGCGGCATTTCTTTGATTCTAGACACCATAGTGAGTTTTTCGACAGAGAGTGAACCTTGATCCTCTTCACTGAAATTGCACATCTAGTCTTCAAGCATTTGCCGGCTTCGGCTTTGCGCAGTTAGCTTTAGGGACCACAGAGAACACTGGAAGGCACAGTTACTGAGCGTTTACATCTAATACATAACCATTGTAATTGTTCTTGGTTACCGATTGCTACTGGGCAGATGTTTCGATTCATTACTCGATGTTATAAATTTATGTCAGAAATTATGTCCGAGTCATTGTTCAACAAAAGACGAATTGTAGGATGGCCGAAACAGTTTCCTGAAACTTAACCATAATATCATGCAATCTTTAAACTGACGTACGTAAATTAAAAGAAAAGCGCACGAAAAGGTTAATCGTTGGTAATAAATTAGTTTATAAAATACCAGACAGTCCAATACACATAGCTTTATGTTAATGTTCTGGAAAGAAATAAAGCTATGTAAATGGAAACACGCTAGTTTAATGTCAGATTATTTATTATTTCAGCACCAACAAACTTTATCGACGTTATATAGATCAACTTATGGTTACTTTACAGCTAGGAACTTTCGCATTTACGTTGCTGGAAACCTCACAATGATTTTTTGGGCTTACAGCTTGTAAATAATTACCAATTTCTCGTTGAGTAGCGTTTTGGTGTCTTTACATATAGTATCATTACATTTAAAATTCAAAGTACTTTCAGAAGAATATAATGCTAGATGTTACAACAAAAATACTTCATTTAACTTCCAATCAGGAACTGCGGTCGCATTCGTCGTTTGCACTGTTGACTGTGCTTACAATAGGCGGTAGCCAATCATTAATTATCAAGCAGTCTAGAACATTCATCGTACGTCAGAAATATTTTATTACTCACGAATCAATATAATATTTTATGTTACGAAGAAAATTATATGCAATACGACTTTCTATTTATAACTGTACAACATAGCGCATTACAGTATCGAAAGTGTACCAGGAACATTTACTCTATGAACTATTGCTTGAACTGCTAAATTTTGGTATTATAGATATGCATCCACCGATCCAGATAATCGCCGAATACTTTGTTACGAAGGCAACTGGTCAGGGCAGTTACGTTACTTTGTGCAGTAGCGAAATTTGTATATTATTTTCAATCATCTCTTAGCAGTTGAGATAAGATCTGCAAACAAATATAGGTATAACGTACAACTAATTTCATCGGAGCTTAAAAGCATTTGCCTGTGATTGATGCAATTAGCGAAATCCCCCACCTACTATGTATAGTAGAACTAACAGAATAAGGGCAGGAAACCCTCTCAGGCAATGGGCCCTTCCTTTGTGAGTATCTCCTCAGTACATACCGAGATTTCCATATGCTCGTTACATTCTATTGTGGGGAGAGACCTTCACTGTTCAGACAAAACTATTGCAAGTATTTCTAATGTGACCGAAATGTCAGAACGTTTGTTGTAACTTAAATGAAAACTTCCTTGGGTGTTCAGATTTAAATTGTAATAATGCGACGTCCTACTAGCAGGCAGCAGGAGATATGGAAGTGCACACTACGTGATCAAAAGTATCCGGACACCTTGCTGAAGTTAATTTACAAGTTCGAGACGCCCTCTATCGGTAATGCTGGAATTCAATATGGTGGTGGCCCACAGATAGCCTTGCTAACGCTTCAACTCTCGCAGGCATACGTTCAATCAGTTGCTGGAAGGTTTCTTGCGGAGTGCTGCAGTGAGGAGAGGTATCAATGTCGGTCGGTGCGGCCTGGTACGAAGTCGGCGTTCCAAAACATCCCAAAGGTGTTCTGTAGGATTCAGGTCAGGACTCTGTCTAGGCCAGTCCGTTACAGGGATGTTATTGTCGTGTAACTACTCCGCCGCAGGCTGTGCATTATGAACAAATGCTCGATTGTGTCGAAAGATGCAATCGCCAGCCCCGAATTGCTCTTCAACAGCGGAAAGCAAGAAGGTGCTCAAAACATCAATGTAGGCCTGTGCTATGATAGTGTCACGCAAAACGACAACTTCCATGAATAATACGACCACACCATAACAACACACGCTCCGAATTTTACTGTTGGCACTACACACGCTGGCAGATGACGTTCACCGGGCATTCGCCATACCCACACAATGCCATCGGATTGCCACGTTGTGTACCGTGATTCTTCACTCCATACAACGTTTTTCCACTGTTCAATCGTCCAATGTTTATGCTCCTTACACCAAGCGAGGCGTCGTTTGGAATTTACCGGCGTGATGTGTGGCTTACGAGCAGCCGCTCGACCATGAAAGTTTTCTCACCTCGCGCCTAACTGTCGTAGTACTTGCAGTGTATCGTGATGCAGTTTTGAATTCCTGTGTGATGGTCTGGATAGATGTCTGCCTATTACATGTGACGACCCTCTTCAACTGTCGGCAGTCTCTGTCAGTCAACAGACGAGGTCGCCCTGTAAGCTTTTGTGCTGTACGTGTTCCTTCACGTTTCCACTACACTACGACATCGGAAACAGTGGACCTAGGGAAGTTCAGGAGTGTGGAAATCTCGCGTAGAGACAGACGTATGACGCAAGTGACACGCAGTCACCTGACCACGTTCGAAGTCCGTGAGTTCCCCGGAGCGCCCCATTCTGGTCTCTCACGATGTCTAATGACTACTGAGGTAGCTGATATGGAGTATCTGGTAGCAAAATGCACCTAATATGAAAAACATATGTTTTTGGGGGTGTCCGGATAGTTATGATCACATAGTTTAATATCAGAGTTAACGAAGACCAAAGAAGGTCGAAGATGTGAAAATAACCTGTAGTTGTAAATTTTTATGCAGTGATAGGACGGAGTGTCATGAACCACATGCTAAGAATACTGTCCGGTGAGTTTTGAGGATGGAGATGGGAAGGCGTTTAAAAGTTATTTTTTTATGTTCTCTTGAATATCTCGAGAATCTCGGCCTCTAGCGAAAACATTTCCCCGTATAAAATTAAACTCCATTAAATTTCCTACAAAGTGGGTCCAACTGTTTTTTGTTTGAGCGCTAATAGTTTCTGCGTTACAGTGAAAATAATCGTATCTTATAAAAGTAGTGTTTTAATGGCAAAAAATTAATGCCCAGATAGGGCTGCGAGCAAACTGACGTCTTCTAACAACTGTATCAGGTGTGAAAAATGTGCAAGTATGCTCCAAGTTTCGGTCAATTGTATAGGCAGTTGCTCCGTTCTGTCACATGTTACAGTGTGCGATTACATGCTTTCATTCACATCCCATCAAATCCACTCATCTAGGCCACTATTGTTTGCCCCACCCTGTTCATCATTAAATTACACTAGTACTCCACACCTGCGCCGCTACCACTGAAACAGGACGGGGAAGCAACTACACCTTCATGTGAAAACAGGTGAAAAATGTTGGATGTCATCTCCACTGGTCCCCTTAGCTCTCTTGGCTGGACGCATACACCTAGCACACAGCCACCACTCGCAGACCGCCACCGCTACCACTACTGCTGTACCTGCCACTACCGCTGCGCATCCTATCCAGTTGCTCCCACAGTTGATTCACATATACAGACGCAGCCAGCAGCCATTGCCTCTGGTAGCATGGTGAGAGTGGAGGAGACAACTGAGCATTGGAATTTTACTCACGTGAGTGATGACGGTGCCATGTCACCGAACCTCCATGTTCTACACACCAGCAGCTGGATTGACTGGTCCAAGGCAGCATGCGCCCTAAACCATAAGTCTAACTCTCTTGATAGAACGATGTAACAAAAGCACCTCTAATTACAAAAAGTATTCTAGCAGAGTATATGCGTGAATTTGCATCCCTCCAGGTTGTTTGTAGTGTGATATAAAATATCTGAACGCCCTGCCATGCTGTGTTGTGCCCCCTGCAACTGCCGCTCCAGTGCAAGTGTGTGTCAGTACCAGCGCGGGTATACGATCTCTTCCCACAGCACAATTACATGCCCGCCCGTCTTCGTCTTCAGTCGTCATGGAGCTAGTGGCTCGCAGCTGTAGGTCCAGTCACAGCCAACAGTGCTTTTACACACACACCCTAACAATTTTTAATGTACTTGTCTCTTAGTCATTGGGGATAGTTCCAGAAATGAGATGTTATTAATATCCCGTCACCCTGACATTTTTGCTGTAGCATGACACGTACAGCAAGCTTTTTTACATTGCCTGTACTATATTTTGAACGAGCAATGATGACTAGCCAATGTTATTGCGGTAGCACACTGCATGCATTCAGGGTCATGTATGTCCTCTTCATGTCTATCAGACATGCTAGTAGGGCTTTCCGTCTCTGATTAATCATATTTTAATACTCCCATCCCTAAGCATCGAAAAAAGTTATTTTATAAACAAGTGCATTATCTACACGTCCACTATTCTAAATCTGGGAGGTCTCTATTAATGTCTCCTTCCACTTATATTGTAACATTATACTGTAAGCGTTATGTTTATACATTATTTAATCACTTGAACCTTGAAAGTGATACACCAATTGCGAGAAATATTTTTTCGTTGGACTTAGGATTCGGTAACATTTCATTTTACTTAGCGATACACAGTAACGTTTCGACTTCTTCTTCTACATACACAGAAACGGGACGAAATAATTTAATTTCAGCATCATTTACATCACTTGGAGCCGGCCGAAGTGGCCGTGCGGTTAAAGGCGCTGCAGTCTGGAACCGCAAGACCGCTACGGTCGCAGGTTCGAATCCTGCCTCGGGCATGGATGTTTGTGATGTCCTTAGGTTAGTTAGGTTTAACTAGTTCTAAGTTCTAGGGGACTAATGACCTCAGCAGTTGAGTCCCATAGTGCTCAGAGCCATTTGAACCATTTTGAACATCACTTGGAAAAGTGAGGGAAAGGCGATGTTCTATCGTCACAACTCTTCAAACACGCAGGCCTCCAATTAGTCTGTTGTGACATTCATTTTATCAATACGTACAGTATTAAGAGAGGAAGTATACTACGAAGAATCAAATGAGATCGAATGCATAACATAGATATCCGCCATTTCTTTAACATTATGTCTGCTGTAAACAACTGCTTTCTTTTTGGATAAGATTCCCCTCAGCACGGCATTTGCTTTTCCAACCAACTGCTATGTGTAGTCTCTGCAGTTTAGATCGCTAGGGATACTTACTTCATATTTTACAGATGTTATTGTTTCTAGTGATTTGTAGACAATAGCTCAATAGAACAGTAATGGGTTTCTTTGCCTGTTTAGGTGCAATAGTTACATTTATTTACGTTAAGCTCCAATTGCCATTCGCAGCAAATTGCTACATCCTACCACTGCTGCAGCCCTGCTATAGATAACAGAATATATGTAACACATACGCCAGACGCCACTGTACAGATCACGGTGTGAAGTACATCGTATTTCATTACAATTCCATTTCAGAACCATAGGGATGGAAGTTAGAGGCGTATATGCCATGGAAGACTAGTCTGAATGAAATATCCGTTAATGGCAGGAAGCAGTTCCGCACAACAATAGTGTAATGAACAAAAGGACTGACAGAAATGCTATAGACGATCTCTCGGGTAAAACGCATCTATAAGGGCTATAAAGATATGCAGAGGTCAGACACAATGTGATATAATGAAAAGACCATATCACATATGTGAGAGCAATACTGCAGAATTAGTGGCACATTAAGAGAACATGGTACGGACGCAGGGGAAACCATTTCGAGGATATATCAGAAATCCATTTAAAGCGAAACTGTTTGACGTTATGGTTGCGGAAGAAGAAGAAGATTACTAGAGGTACAGTGATGTTATTTTAAATGACATTAAGGCTGTTTAAGATTGGCGATCACGAATTGTAAAGATACATAACAAATTTTATATGTCATATCGCATACCTAGGAGAAAACAAAGTTATCACTAGACATTTTGTAATGTGCATTGCTTCGTGTCTAGTACAAGAACTTAATCTTCCTTCGCTAAAGAACGTGGTTTTAAGCTGTGATTGATAACTATGGAATGGATCGTTCGAGATTAGGCCTGTGGGGCTCTGTCTAAGTACATTCGATCTTAACAACACATAAGTGTTATACTAAAGTAGCAGGAGAAACATATTTCTCGCCATAATACAGTCAAACATAGTTATTACTGAATTATTATTGACTCCTACAGGTGATTTTATTCAGTAAGTCTTTAAGAAAAAGAACAAGTGTGTAGAACAGACTTAAACCGCTCACTATTAAAAATTTCGAGTATAAAAACATATTGTAGCACTACAGTTGCATTTTTATTATTCTGTAGAAGTGGATAAATACATATGGCCCTAACGGTGTGGCAAGTGACAGTATGCATAGAATGGCAAGTGTAGGAAATGCAGTCTCTCTTTGCCACATCTTCTAAGTGCTGTGAAAATAAAACATGGTACTACTATTATTGTGACATATGGCAGTACACAAACGCTAGTCTACGTTATATTTTGGACGTGGAATGTAGGGAGACATTTTGAGTATTCTGCATTAGAGACACACAGTCACAAATACTATGGTAGAGTTAGCAGAAAATGCTGTAGAGTTATATAAGGAAACCAACTATTAGATTGGAGCATAAATTCGCAGCGCTTCTCCATATGATTAATAAACACAACAGATATACATAAAAGAGACTTCAGTCATCAATAATATATTCTCCTTCACTATTTGCAACAGTCCGACAACTCTCGGGTAACATTTTGATTCCACGACTGTAGAAATCACATGATTTTGAGGCGAAGAATTCATCGAGTCATGTACAGAGCGCATTTTCGTCCGGAAGGGAAGTTCCTTGAAGGTTGTTTGACAGACTGCGGAAAAGATGAAAATCTGAGGGCATAAGATCAGGAGAATAAGGTGGGTGTGGAATGACTTCCCAACCCAACTCCTGTAAAGTGTTTTTTGTCAGTCTAGCGGAACGCGGACGTCCGTTATCGTGGAATAGCATTACTTCACGCAGTCTTCATGATCGTTGGTCTTGGCATCTACAAGACGTCGCAGTTGATTGCAATAAATGCCAGTAGTGTTGGCTACACCTCGGGGAAGCAATTCGTAGTACATTACACCGTCGCTGCTCCTTCAGATGCATAACAATATCTTTTGTGGATGCGCGTATGTCTTTCTACTGGGAGTTGCTGCTTTGGTTGGGCTCAACCATTCCTTCATTTTCCTTATGTTAGTATAAAAACACCATTTCTTGTCACCCGTAACAATACAGAATAGGACTTGTCGGTGCTGTTCACGAGCCAGTTGATAACGAGCAAGCACAGATGCACATATGGCCACCACCTGATTTTTGTGATTTTGGGTTAGAGCATGCGGTAGCCATACACTGGATATTTGAACCTTCTCCACTGCATGAAAATGTCGTAAGATGTTGAAATGACCACAGTTCATCACATCTGCCAGCTCTAGACTGCAATGACGTAGATAATTGTGGATTAATGCATTTAAAGATCTTCATCAAAACCTCAAAAGTCATCCTGAACGTGGAGAGTCACTAATGTCAAAACGATCCTACTTAAAACGAGAAAACCATTTCCTTGCGGTACTCTGTCCAGTGACATTATCCCCATACACGGTGCAAATGTTTCTGCCTGCATCCGCTGCTTTCACCCCCTACTGAATTCAAACAGAATAATATGTAGGAAATACCCCGATTTCCCCACTTTACACTTCCATTTTCTTGCGTCCACAGCTCCACTCACTATCTCCAACTGATAATATGCCAATATGTAAACTCAAACAGTAAACAGTGAACTACAAATAAAAAATGATAATACTTCCTTTAGAAATATCTGGTCTCCAGAATGAGAGCAGGAGAGCTTCTGTAAAGTTTGGAAGGTAGGAGACGAGATACTGGCAGAAGTAAAGCTGTGAGTACCGGGCGTGAGTCGTGCTTCGGTAGCTCAGATGGTAGAGGACTTGACCGCGAAAGGCAAAGGTCCCGAGTTCGAGTCTCAGTCGGGCACACAGTTTTAATCTGCCAGGAAGTTCTTAATATCTGGTCTGTTCTACACACAGTTGTGTACCGCCCGTTAACATGTATGCTTTGCGATGTTAGGAACACCACCACTCCAGATGCCACTTTCACACTCCGCTAAGCTATATCGAAGTGTATAGCATGGAAGAAAAATATTCTGTTTCGTTAAAAGATGTAACATAGTGCATGACGGAAAATTCAGAGTTACTGTGGGATTGTTTTCTTCGAAGAGTGAGCGCTGTTCAGGGCGTTGCACAGAAAAATGGTTCATGTCCAGGTAAAACGAGAAGGAGTAACCGTCCTAAAGTGAAATCAGATGAAAGGCTGAGAAAAATGTCAATCATCCACGAAGAATGTGGTTTCCCAAAACCCCACTACTGATAATGTCGCGCTATGTGATGCTTGTGGCTGACTTGTGAAGCAGTGACTGCTAGGATCATAGGTCAGTATACTCCTCTTGAATAAGTAACAGAGAAGATGACACATAAGGGAGACTACGGTAAGTGCAGAAGTATTTACAGAATCCCTTTTTTACTCAACTAGTATGTGAGAGAGTAACGGAAGGGAAATCGATAATATTGGTAGGATGTTCCGCTGTCATGCATTGTACTACAGCTTGCGGAGTATTTGCTTAGTTGAAGATTTTAGCAGGTGCTGGCTTTCTCTGTAAGAAGGCAGTAGCGAATTGCAGGAGAAGCTCTGAGGAACCGCTGATTGATGGTGCAGCGACTAATAGTTGACCGGAACGTAAATAAATCTAACTATTGAACATAAATAGGACTTTGCACTATTGCAGGAAACACTGATAACAGTGAAATATCTAGCAGTATGCACCTGGAGTGATCTAAAGTAGGATCTATATCTACATCTATATGATTATTTTGCAACTCACAATTAAGTGCTTGGCAGAGTAGGCTGGCTATTCATCGCGCCACCTTGCAGCTACTTCTCTACCGTTCCACTCTCGAGCAGCGCTCGGGTATAACGAACACGTAAATCTTTGCATGCGAGCTCTGATTTCTCTTTTTTTATTGTGATAAACATTTCTATATCGTTTCTATGTAGGTGGGCGCCAACAAAATATTTGCACATTCTTAGGAGAAAGTTTGTGCTTGAAATTTCAAAATTTTCAAACGTGTGTGAATTTCTATGGGACCAAACTGCTGAAGTCATCGGTCCCTAGACTGTCACACTACTTAAACTAACTTATGGCAAGAACTACACACACACCCATGCCCGAGGGAGGACTCGAACCTCCGGCGGGAGGGGCCTCGTCATCGGTGACATGGCGGCTCTAACCGCACGGCCACTACGCGCGGCGCTTGAAATTTCATGAGAAAGTCCTACGACTGCGAAAAACGCCTTTGTTTTAACGGCTGCCACTGCAATTGGTGCATCATATCTGTGGCACCCCCTCTCCTATTTCGCGATAGTACAAAACAAGCTGACCTTCTTTGAACTTTTTCCACGTCCTCTGTCTATCCTATCTATCTATGGATCTCACACCGTAAAGCAATATATCAGAAGTGGGCGGACATGCACAGTGTATGCAGTCTCTTTAGTAGACCTGTTACATTGTCTAAGCGTTCCGCCAATAAATCACAGTCTTTGGTTTGCTTTCCTCACAACATTACGTACACTATGTGATCAAAATCATCCGGAAATTGTGGGATTTTAGTGGAAATTAGCGATGTATACACCTTTCAACAGAAACGTTCCCCTCATCGCCTGGAAGTCCACAATATTGCTATGGTGTCAAAACCCTCCTGGCAGTGACATCATTGTGTTTCAGCGCACTAATATTATATGTATAAGCTCCTTACAATAAAACGTAGACGTGGCACGTAGCTAGAGTATATCTATTTTCAAATAATTCCTTGAAGAAATTGTTTGATGTGAGATATCTGCATAGTTTCTTAAATTATCGGAATGTTGTGACTTTTTTACATCTGCCGACCCACACTTATCTGTATCTTCTTGAAAAGTAGGTATTTCTGAAATACTGGCAAAAATCTGTAAAATAGCACCTAATTACCGCAAAACCGTAAGTACCTAGTACGCTGATATGGTTGCATGGCAGGCATGGTGGTAATACTTATTAATCATTGTAAGTCCCGTAATTACTTTTGTCTTCTTGAAAAGTCGGAGAAAATCGGTAAAATAGCATATAAGTTGTAAATAGCGCTATACGCTGCAGAAAATACTTTTGGGCGCGATGGGCTGCTAGAAATTGTGGAAATGATTCAAATATTGCAGAAAACACACTCGGGCGCGATAATCTGCTGGAAATTGTGAAACTGAAACCCCAAAACTCTAAATACCATTAGCTGCGATACTCTGCTGGAAATTTCCTAGTATCGCATTAATTTACTTCTGCAGTTGATGCCGCTGTTGGTGATCGACAGAGGTAGAGAGCAAAAATGCCGAGACCTGAATCAGGATGCTGGGTATCCGCAGAGTGGTGATGGTTTGGGTGTCGGTGGTGATATATCTTGTTCGTTTCGTTTGGCTTCGGAGGGATCGAAATGAAAGAAATAAATGAGATCTACCTACCATTGTTTTTTCTACCATTAGATTAGAAGAACCTCACCTCATTATCTGCTTCTCTCCAAACGTAGATGGCGTCAGATTCTTCTTCAAGTGTTGCAGGGATTTCGTTTGCTAATTGGAATTAATTGATTAATGAAGAGAACAGGGGGAAAATGCAGACCAGTAACAGACAACAAAAAGGAAAGCGGGTATAATTTCGTGAACACACTGAAATGAGAGAAAATTTCGATAAAAATAGATGGTAACTAGCCAGTCAACAATTTTGGACTACACAGGCTATCCGCAGGTTGCTGTGATCCAAGCCACAAGTTCCTGCAAAGACACAAAATACAAGCAAACATAACAATAGCTATTTCAGTCCCTAGAGAGAGTTTTGGTGCTGCTTAACAAAGATGAACTGCAGGATTCGAATCACAAGTGACGGTAAACAGGCATGAGTGAAAAATGTTGCGAGCACTTGGACAGAGGCAACACGAAAAATACTACCGAACTGGCACTGACAAGACCGTGAGGCTCATCTCTCGCGGTGCAAACCGAATACTTGCATCTTAAACACGGTCGCCTTTGGTACACTACTGGCCATTAAAATTGATACACCAATAACATGACGTGCTACAGACGCGAAATTTAACCGACAGGAAGAAGGTGCTGTGATATGCAAATGATTAGCTTTTCAGAGCATTCACACAAGGTTGGTGCCGGTGGCGGCACCTACAACGTGCTGACACGAGGAAAGTTTCCAACCCATTTCTCATACACAAACAGCAGTTGATCGGCGTTGCCTGGTGAAACGTTGTTTTGATGCCTCGTGTAAGAAGGAGGAATGCGTACCATCACGTTTCCGACTTTGATAAACGTCGGATTGTAGCCTATCACGATTGCGGTTCATCGTATAGCGACATTGCTGCTCGTGTTGGTCGAGATCCAATGACTGTTAGCAGAGTACGGAATCGGTGGGTTCAGGAGGGTAATACGGAACGCCGTGCTGGATCCCAACGGCCTCGTATCACTAGCAGTCGAGATGACAGGCATCTTATCTGCATGGCTGTAACGGATCATGCTGCCACGTCTCGATCCCTGAGTTAACAGATGGGGACGTGCAAGACAATAACCATCTGCACGAACAGTTCAACGACGTTTGCAGCAGCATGGACTATCAGCTCGGAGACCATGGCTGCGGTTACCCTTGACGCTGTATCACAAACACGAGCGTCTGCGATGGTGCACTCAACGACGAACCTGGGTGCACTATTGGCAAAATGTCATTTTTTCGGATGAATCCAGGTCCTGTTTACAGCATCATGATTGTCGCATCCGTGTTTGGCGACATCGCGGTGAACGCACATTGGAAGCGTGCATGCGTCATCGCCATACTGGCTATCACCCGGCGTGATGGTATGGGGTGCCATTGGTTACACGTCTCGGTCACCTCTTGTTCTCATTGACGGCACTTTGAACAGTGAACGTTACATTTCAGATGTGTCACGAGCCGTGTCTCTACCCTTCATTCCATCGCTGCGAAGCCCTACATTTCAGCAAGATAATGCACGGCCGTATGTTGCAGGTCCTATACGACCCTTTGTGGATACAGAAAATGTTCGACTGCTGCCCTGGTCAGCACATTCTCCAGATCTCTCACCAATTGAAAACGTCTGGTCAATGGTGGCCGAGTAACTGTCTCGTCACAATACGCCAGTCACTACTGTTGATGAACTGTGGTATCGTGTTGAAGCAGCATGGGCAGCTGTACCTGTATACGCCTGTCAAGCTCTATTTGACTCAATGCCCAGGCATATCAAGGCCGTTATTACGGCCAGAGGTGGTTGTTCTGGGTACTGATTTTTCAGGATCTGTGCACCCAAATTTCATGAGAATGTAATCACATGTCAGTTCTAGTATAATATATTTGTCCAATGAATACCCGTTTATCATCTGCATTTCTTCTTGGTGCAGAATTTTAATTGACAATAGTGTATAAGCGTTCTACCATGAATGACTTGATAGAAACTGAGTGTAACTGTGCCTCGTTGCCTCCATGGCGTGTAAACGAACACATAAAGCGCAAAATAAGGATACTTCCTTACTACTACTGGCCACGAATGAAAGCTTCTAATGTACTGCCACAAACTACCAAGCACTGCAACGAACCGAGTACGAGAGGGCAAGTTCTGAAAACTCTGGTCCTCGCACATCGTGTGCTTCCTGCGAGATAAAAAGGTCCTTGCTGCAGTTCAGCCCACCCGCACGCAGGCTGGCGTTACTGGGATGGCGTCAGACGACTGGTTGTCGGAGACGCCAACGTCCCTCCACACAACCGTAGTTACAGATGGCTTGAGAAAATTACGTTTAATGCATAATCAAGAGAAGTAAATTCATCGTCTTATTAATAAAGCGGTGTTCAGCCCCGTGCTTACTACGAATGAAATCGTAGCTGCATAAGCAACTCAAATCTGTGATTGCAACACCAGTTTTAATTTTATTTCTCCCCCCCCCCCCCCCCCCCCCCCGGCCGCTTATTGTGTAGGGACTGGCCTAGACTGCAGTAGAGACTTCAACACGAGCTCTGAATGTCTGTAGAAAGTTGCTGTGTTACAGTGGGGGACCAAAAGGAACACTTTACACCGTTGGGAAGGGGAAGTCGCCATTTTTTGGGTCATAAATTATGGTAATTAAGATTAAACATAAATTAGAGGTCAGTTATCACGGGTGAGCTGAGTGTACCACAGGTAAGCTGAGTATATTACATATGTATGGAATTGACAAGTAACATATTACGAGAAATTCTAACAATAGCGATTTGGCATAAAAATAACAAATCTATGATCTGCTTCTTTGGTTTGGAAATATCTACAGACATCGATACTGCTTTGAATAGGACTTCGCAGATATGGCGTTACGAACAGATCCCTAAACTTTTTGACAAGTAAACATGTAAGGCTTTTGACGTGCATAGAGAAGCAAGATGCGGTCGGTTGTTACGGCGGTCCTCATTCGTCTTCGCTATTGACGCTCGCGTTGCCATGGCGACACAACTTCTATAGGAGCAACTACGGCCAACCCTGCCGCGCATCAATAGCTAGCAGCGACGAAGAGAGCTGGCAACAAGGATATATTACACTCAAGACTACGCTGATGCCGGCGACATGAGATATTCCTTTTCTTACAGTGGAAATTCATTCACATTTCGTGTTTGTAGTCTTTTTAACGATTTTTGAGTGAATAAAACAGGGCGACGTAAGCTATTTGTAAAAATCTGTGGCATTTCTCGTGAAGAACCAATCATGATATGCTCACATGGGTGATGAAAGAAAAATATAAAATCATGTAAAATTAGGACGCATGGACTGACCTTACGCCTTTCTAGTAACTCACAGTGATTAGTGAGCATATATGAAGGGCGAATATCAAACGTTGCTTCTCTTCCACCGAAAGAACGTCCTCTGCCTTCAATCACGTCGTCTGGATAATTTGCGGCACATTCTACAGTGCTAAACAATGTAATTACGCAATAGGCGTAAAGAAAATATTTTATTGGTTGCTCTATATCAACTTCACGAACACTTATATTTTTGAAATCATTTTGATGTACGACGCTGCCATCGCTTTCATACGTCAGAAAGAATTCATTTGGTCCACCACTGCCCTTACGGAAATAGGCACTGATTGACGGAGTTGTTGGTTGCCCTCCTACGGAATTCTGGTCATGCACTGATCTCCTTCATACGTATAAAAACGGAAGAGAGAGTATATAATTCCCAAGTTTATCTATCTAGAACATCGGAAGAAGCAACTACAGCGTGTTTCACAGAGTTATACCGGCCCTCCACAGCGCACCTTATGAATCACCGTTCATGCAGTGCGGAGAGAAGCCCGGAGATGTTTATTTTCCACAAAATGCAGTAACACTAAATGGAATTATCATATGAGTTACTAATAACACTATAAAAAGAAATGGAGATGGGCAGAATCTTCGTACCTCTTGCAGAGTGTTTGTATTGCTAGATGGGAAACCGATTCGGAGTCATCCTGGAGAGCAACTGTAGCGTTCTTCCGGGACAGGCGACTTCCTCCCTCCAGTACAGCTGCTCACTTTTCATTTTGCAGACAGACTCTACCTCCCCAGCATTTTCTGTCCAGTTCTCTTCTGTGAATAGACAAAATAATTTCACTGAGATCATGCTTATATAGTGGAGTTGTTTTCAGTTTAATAAATGAGTACTTACTTATAGGTTCAAATGGCTCTGAGCACTATCTACATCTACATCTACATCTATACTCCGCGAGCCACCTTACGGTGTGTGGCGGAGGGTACTTATTGTACCACTATCTGATCCCCCCTTCCCTGTTCCATTCACGAATTGTGCGTGGAAGGAACGACTGCTTGTAAGTCTCCGTATTTGCTCTAATTTCTCGGATCTTTTCGTTGTGATCATTACGCGAGATATATGTGGGCGGTAGTAATATGTTGCCCATCTCTTCCCGGAATGTGCTCTCTCGTAATTTCGATAATAAACCTCTCCGTATTGCGTAACGCCTTTCTTGAAGTGTCCGCCACTGGAGCTTGTTCAGCATCTCCGTAACGCTCTCGCGCTGACTAAATGTCCCCATGACGAATCGCGCTGCTTTTCGCTGGATCATGTCTATCTCTTCTATTAATCCAACCTGGTAAGGGTCCCATACTGATGAGCAATACTCAAGAATCGGACGAACAAGCGTTTTGTAAGCTACTTCTTTCGTCGATGAGTCACATTTTCTTAGAATTCTTCCTATGAATCTCAACCTGGCGCCTGCTTTTCCCACTATTTGTTTTATGTGATCATTCCACTTCAGATCGCTCCGGATAGTAACTCCTAAGTATTTTACGGTCGTTACCGCTTCCAATGATTTACCACCTATGGCATAATCGTACTGGAATGGATTTCTGCCCCTATGTATGCGCATTATATTACATTTATCTACGTTTAGGGAAAGCTGCCAGCTGTCGCACCATGCATTAATCCTCTGCAGGTCCTCCTGGAGTACGTACGAGTCTTCTGATGTTGCTACTTTCTTGTAGACAACCGTGTCATCTGCAAATAGCCTCACGGAGCTACCGATGTTGTCAACTAAGTCATTTATGTATATTGTAAACAATAAAGGTCCTATCACGCTTCCCTGCGGTACTCCCGAAATTACCTCTACATCTGCAGATTTTGAACCGTTAAGAATGACATGTTGTGTTCTTTCTTCTAGGAAATCCTGAATCCAATCACAAACCTGGTCCGATATTCCGTAAGCTCGTATTTTTTTCACTAAACGTAAGTGCGGAACCGTATCAAATGCCTTCCTGAAGTCTAGGAATACGGCATCAATCTGCTCGCCAGTGTCTACGGCACTGTGAATTTCTTGGACAAATAGGGCGAGCTGAGTTTCACATGATCTCTGTTTGCGGAATCCATGTTGGTTATGATGAAGGAGATTTGTATTATCTAAGAACGTCATGATACGAGAACACAAAACATGTTCCATTATTCTACAACAGATTGACGTAAGCGAAATAGGCCTATAATTATTCGCATCTGATTTATGACCCTTCTTGAAAATGGGAACGACCTGCGCTTTCTTCCAGTCGCTAGGTACTTTACGTTCTTCCAGCGATCTACGATAAATTGCTGATAGAAAGGGGGCAAGTTCTTTAGCATAATCACTGTAGAATCTTAAGGGTATCTCGTCTGGTCCGGATGCTTTTCCGCTACTAAGTGATAGCAGTTGTTTTTCAATTCCGATATCGTTTATTTCAATATTTTCCATTTTGGCGTCCGTGCGACGGCTGAAGTCAGGGACCGTGTTACGATTTTCCGCAGTGAAACAGTTTCGGAACACTGAATTCAGTATTTCTGCCTTTCTTCGGTCGTCCTCTGTTTCGGTGCCATCGTGGTCAACGAGTGACTGAATAGGGGATTTAGATCCGCTTACCGATTTTACATATGACCAAAACTTTTTAGGGTTCTTGTTTGGATTGTTTGCCAATGTTTTATGTTCGAATTCGTTGAATGCTTCTCTCATTGCTCTCTTTACGCTCTTTTTCGCTTCGTTCAGCTTTTCCTTATCAGCTATGATTCGACTACTCTTAAACCTATGATGAAGCTTTCTTTGTTTCCGTAGTACCTTTCGTACATGATTGTTATACCACGGCGGATCTTTCCCCTCGCTTTGGACCTTAGTCGGTACGAACTTATCTAAGGCGTACTGGACGATGTTTCTGAATTTTTTCCATTTTTGTTCCACATCCTCTTCCTCAGAAATGAACGTTTGATGGTGGTCACTCAGATATTCTGCGATTTGTGCCCTATCACTCTTGTTAAGCAAATATATTTTCCTTCCTTTCTTGGCATTTCTTATTACACTTGTAGTCATTGATGCAACCACTGACTTATGATCACTGATACCCTCTTCTACATTCACGGAGTCGAAAAGTTCCGGTCTATTTGTTGCTATGAGGTCTAAAACGTTAGCTTCACGAGTTGGTTCTCTAACTATCTGCTCGAAGTAATTCTCGGACAAGGCAGTCAGGATAATGTCACAAGAGTCTCTGTCCCTGGCTCCAGTTCTGATTGTGTGACTATCCCATTCTATACCTGGTAGATTGAAGTCTCCCCCTATTACAATAGTATGATCACGAAACTTCTTCACGACGTTCTGCAGGTTCTCTCTGAGGCGCTCAACTACTACGGTTGCTGATGCAGGTGGTCTATAGAAGCATCCGACTATCATATCTGACCCACCTTTGATACTTAACTTAACCCAGATTATTTCACATTCGCATTCGCTAATAACTTCACTGGATATTATTGAATTCTTTACTGCTATAAATACTCCTCCACCATTGGCGTTTATCCTATCCTTGCGGTATATATTCCATTCTGTGTCTAGGATTTCGTTACTGTTCACTTCCGGTTTTAACCAACTTTCCGTTCCTAATACTATATGCGCACTATTTCCTTCAATAAGAGATACTAATTCAGGAACCTTGCCCTGGATACTCCTGCAGTTTACCAATATTACGTTGACTTTTCCTGTTTTTGGTCTCTGAGGACGGACGTTCTTTATCATCGATGATAATGTCCTCTCTGGTAAGCCGTCAGGTATTTTATCGTTTCGCCCAAGGGGGGGTCCCTCTAACCTAAAAAACCCCCGTGTGCACGCCACACGTACTCTGCTACCCTAGTAGCTGCTTCCGGTGTGTAGTGCACGCCTGACCTGTCTAGGGGGGCCCTACAGTTCTCCACCCAATAACGGAGGTCGATGAATTTGCAACCATTATAGTCGCAGAGTCGTCTGAGCCTCTGGTTTAGACCCTCCACACGGCTCCAAACCAGAGGACCGCGATCGACTCTGGGCACTATGCTGCAGATATTAAGCTCAGCTTGCACTCCGCGTGCGATGCTGGTTGTCTTCACCAAATCAGCCAGCCGCCGGAAGGAACCAAGGATGGCCTCAGAACCCAAGCGGCAGGCGTCATTCGTTCCGACATGTGCTACTATCTGCAGCCGGTCACACCCAGTGCGTTCAATAGCTGCCGGAAGGGCCTCCTCCACATTACGGACGAGACCCCCCGGCAAGCACACCGAGTGCACACTGGCATTCTTCCCCGACCTACCCGCTATTT
Source organism: Schistocerca americana (assembly GCF_021461395.2). NCBI lineage: Eukaryota > Metazoa > Arthropoda > Insecta > Orthoptera > Acrididae > Schistocerca > Schistocerca americana. The sequence continues at coordinate 546,422,527 of NC_060130.1, forward strand.
TCCTAAGGGGCTCCATAACCCGCCTAACGTTGGAGCTCCCTATAACTAATAGGCCCGCCCTCTGTGACTGTCGGGACCTTGCCGGAGAATCGGCCACTGGCCCAACAGGCGAGGCATCCTGTGGTGGCTCGGAAACGATGTCATCACCACTAGGAAGCACCCCGTACCTGTTGGAAAGGGGTAAGGCAGCTGCCACGCGGCCAGATCCCACCTTCGCCTTTCGGCCAGGCACGCGCGAGCCCACCACTGTCCGCCATTCACCCTGGAGTGATGGCTGACCGGTAAGATGCTCACTGCCGGAAGACGCAGCGACATCAGGGGTTCCATGTGATTCCAAGGCCACCGAAGTAGGCATAGGTCTCACCACAGTTGCCCCAACGCCACTACGAGCCGACGCCTGCGCCTCGAGCTCGAGGGGACTTAACATCTGAGGTCATCACTCCCCTAGAACTTAGAACTACTTAAACCTAACTAACCTAAGGACATCACACACATCAATGCCCGAGGCAGGATTCGAACCTGCGACCGTAGCAGTCGCGCGGTTCCGAACTGAAGCGCCTAGAACCGCTCGGCCACCACGGCCGGTGACTTGTAGGTGTTAAGTGAAATTTTATATATACTACGTTCCCCGTAAACAGTGGTTGAGAACTGTATAATTTATGTCATGTAGTCATTAACTTTTTTAGTGTACGTGGGAAAGGGACTGGGTTGGTAAATGCAGCACCTTACTGCTGTCTATCATTGACAGTATATTGTGAATCCATGTAACTTGTTACAGTCACTCGGTGGTGAATTTATCATTGCCTATCAAGATACTGCACTCGTCTCCCTATTAATTGTTTTACTAGTAGACTGTATAAATCTCTTGCATTCAGGAACTGCTGACACTTGCAGAGTCTTCTGCTTTGAGTGGAGACACTTACCACACATCTGTAATATAGATTCCAAGGAAGATTTATACAGGGTGTATCATAATAAATGCAGTGAACGCATGCAGTTGAAAGTACACGATACTAGAAGCAAAAAAGTCTCAGTAAACATAGGGTCGAAAATGCATATCTTAAGAGCTACGAGCAATTTTTCATCTTCGATACTGTGAAACCTATCTCATTTGCTGCAAGCTCTTTGCTTTCCATATTTTGGGAAGTGGCAGTATGGACCAAAACAAGAAAAAAATTTCCAATAAACATGTGCTCTAAAATGCATACGTTAAGAGCTATGAGCACTGTCTCATCTTCGCTACTTTGAAATATAACTCTTCTAATGAACAAATGTTCATAAATTTTAAGGTACGCATTTTAGAGCACATGTTTACTGGACATTTTTTCTTGCTTTGGTTCATACTGCCGATTCCCAAAATATGGAAATCAAAGAGCTTTCAGTAAAAGAGGTTTGTTTCGCAGTATCGAATATGAAAAGGCCGTCCGCTGTGGCCGAGCATTTCTAGGTGCTTCAGTCCGGAAACGCGCTGCTGCTCCGGTCGCAGGTTCCAATCTTGCCTCGGCCATGGATGTGTGTGATGTCCTTAGGTTTGTTAGGTTTAAGTAGTTCTAAGTATTGGGGACTGATGACCTCAGATGTTAAGTCCTGTAGTGCTCAGAGCCATTTCAACCATTTATTAAAGATGAAAAATTGCTCGTAGCTCTTAAGGTATGCATTTTCGACCCTATGTTTACTGAGACTTTTTTGCTTCTAGTATCGTGTACTTTCAAGTGTATGCGTTTACACCACTAATTATGATACACCCTGTATATGTCTGATACAACAGGGCTGGTCGTGTTCAAGTCTAGAGCAGTAATCTGCTGTAATGCGCTGCGTTTTTATTTTGAGATACCTCTTACAGACGGAAATAGCTTAAGTCTTCTGTGTTTCTCCAGAAGTTGATATGGCTTGATAACCCTCATGCTATGAAAGGTGCTAGAAAATCTGTAAAATAGAACCGAATTACCACAAAACTGTTAATAGCGTCATTCATTAACGTGGCTGTAGTTCATGTATGGTGGTGGTATTTGATAGGCATTTAAAGTCCTGCATTTACTTTTGTCTTCTTGAACAGTGGGAGCAAAACTGTAAAATAGTATCTAAACTGTAAATAGTGTCATATGTTGCAGACAGTACCACTGGGCGTGGTGGTCTGCTGGAAACCGCGGGGAAGAAGGTACGAAATTGTGAATGGCGTCATACGTTGCAGAAAATATCCTTGGATGCAATACTGTGCTGGAAATAGCGAAAATGATGCCACAAAACTGTTAATAGTGTTTGGTGGGTTACTGTGATGAACAACTGTGTGGTGTGCGTACTGTAAGACCTTCGGTACACACACCATCACATTATTTGACTTGTCGCTCTAGCGAAGCAGGCGAGTGTCAGCAATATGTCTCGTGGTCTTATCGTGGCGTGTTTATCTTCTGCCGTTCAGGCAGTCTGCCTTCGGCAGGGCAACAGAGCGGACGCGTACGTGTTGACTTCGTGCGGCGCGCGAGCTCGCCTTGTTTACTTTCTGACGGCCGTTGCTTAAGTGCCGGCTTACCTTGTACGATCCATGGCGAACCGTTACCGTAAATCAACACTCCGATTTACTTTCTGCAACGATTATGCCCGACCCAAAGCACTTGAGGTGGAGCGTTTTCTGCGAGAGGAAGTGAAGATCCCGGCGACCGATATTATAGGCATACATTTGTCCATCGTGAGCAGCACGGTCTATGTGAAAATCATTAACGACGCGGCGTGCGAACGCATACTACGTGAGACCAAACAGGGGCTCCGCTTCTGTCACGCTGATGGCAATGTGGGAGAGGTAACCGTCGACCACGCAGGCTTAGGTATGCGAACGATACGCATTTTCGAATTGCCATTCGAACTTCCAGCTGAGGAAGTCGTCGCGGCACTACGCCCATACGGCACAGTCCACGGCCACACTGCGGAGAAGTGGACACAGTTTCGGACGTATCCTGTCCTAAACGGGGTCCGACAGGTCACCATAGATCTCCGAAGCCACGTCCCGTCCTACCTACAGATCGGCGGATGCCGTGCCATAATTATATACGATGGCCAGCCTCGGACCTGTTCCGGGTGCGGCAAAGAAGGCCACCTTAGATCCGAATGCCTACAACGGCGTATTACGCAACTTCCAGCTGCCGAAAAACCAGCCACGTCGCAACCTACAGTGCTACCGGTGACCTATGCCGCTGCTCTGGCTTCTCCTACCACTTTGCAACGTCGCCCGGTCACCACAAACGACGCCACCAACGAGCCCGACCAGACACTGACGGAGAGCGCCTCGGACGACCCGCCGCCTCGGCCGGCCATTGACGCCGCTCCGAAGATGCCGACGCAACCAGACGCTGACCCTGATCTCGGAAACACGATGGAGATCGACTCGCTCATCGTTCCTACAGCGGCCTTTCTGCCAGAACGACGTGACTCCCTTCCGTCGTCGGACACGGAGGGTCGCACAAGGAAACAACGTTCCCCGAAACGTCGCAAGCGAAGACGTCGCACCGTTTCCGGCCAAGAGGAGACGTTACAAGTCGAGGAGGACGTACCCGTCGACCAGCACGAAGCCTCAGAACCCGCTACTGCTGACGAAGACGTCATGAGCGCGGAGACATCTATCGGTGTGCCTGCGCCCCGTGCTGACGCTGAACTAAATCATGAACGTCTCACAGGCGACACGACACTACGCACAATTACAACATCTTCTGAAGACACAATGGACGATACACCAGTTTCCGCTTCGACGGCGTGGCACGAGGAGGAGGTCACGGAGCAGGAGCCGTTACGGGACCCTGCGCCGTCACGGCCGCACCACTAATCATACTCTCCCCAGACTCCCCTGCGGCCCAGCGGGATAACGTTCCGCTGCGACGCCCACACCCTTGCGCGGACGGCGGAGTGGACCAGCCACCAGCAATCCGACACCAGGCCTACCGGATAGCAACCATCAACACCAACAACATCCGTTCCAGGGTGAAAATCCGCCTTATGCAGGAGATGTTCTGGGCTTCGGATATTGATTTCGCCCTTCTGCAGGAAGTTCACTTGGCTAGTCTCCCGGATATTAATGGCTATACCGCCCACGCCTCCGCGAGTGATCCTATGGGCCGCGGGGTGGCCATCTACGTCCGCCACGGGATTTCTGTGACCGATGTCGCCTTCCTTCCATCAGCTCGGGGCATGGCACTCACTGCCATGGGGACACGCATCGTTAATGTCTACGCTCCCTCAGGCACCGAACGACGGCATGAAAGAGCCCAGTTTTATTCCGAGGAAATCGCTCCCCTGTTTTTAGGGCGTTATGACCATTGCCTACTAGGAGGTGACTTTAACAGCGTTCTGCATCCTAAAGATCAGATTCCCCACTATACTACATGCCAGGAGCTACGTATAGTGGTGCGAGACCTCCTGCTTCACGATACCTGGGAAGTACAACACGGCGACCTTACTGGCCATACCTTTCTTACAAGTCATTCCGCAAGCCGACTAGACAGGATATATGTCTCACAAACTCTTAGATCTGCGATACGGGGCGCCGAACGCTGGCCGCTGGCCTTTTCCGACCATTGCGCTTACATCTGTACGGTCCTCCTTCCGCCGCAATCAGTATGGCGTAGCCGTGCGCCATGGAAACTCAATACCTCACACTTGCATGACCAGGCGTGTCGCCAACAAGTCACTGACACGTGGACAGCCTGCGAACGACGCCTTCCCCGCTACCGCTCGACATTGACATGGTGGTTGGACTGCGCCAAGCCGGCGATCCGGAGGACACTGATGAGATACGGGAAGGACATGGCCGACTGGCATCGCACCACTGTTGACTTCTATTACGCGATTCTCCGAGATCTGGATGCTCAACCGCCAACCCCGGACAACCAGTTGGAACGGCAAAGAACTAAGGCGAAGATAATTGCGCTGGCACGCCGGAAATTGCAAGGGGTCGTGATACGGACGCGGCGCCACGATCACGCGGATTTAGAAATTCCATCCATGCATGATATAGTGTCCGACAACCGAAGGCGTCGTCGGCAGATCATCAGCACTTTGACAACGCCTCATGGAACGCAGGTGACCACTCAGAATGACATCGTCCGCGCATTCGTCGAGCACTACCGTCGTACTTATAGTGATGACGACGCTGAAACTGCAGCAGACGACTCCATTTTGAATTACGTCACGCGCACCCTCCCCCACACGGAGGCGGATGCTTTGACAGTGGCGGTCACGCTAGACGAAGTCAACAACGCAATCGCCAAAGGTGCAGTCAACAGATCGCCCGGCATTGACGGCTTACCGATTGAGTTTTACCGTACCTTTCGGGACCTCATGCCCCACGGTGGACGACTATGTATCAAGAACTGATAACATCTGACCTAGCAATCCCAACCGCCTTTGCTGAGGGCATCATTATACCAGTCCACAAACCAGCCCGTGGTTCGATGGTCACGAGTTACAGACCGCTCACCCTCCTCAATGCCGATTACAAGATTTTCGCGCGCTTACTGGCAATGCGGCTCCGAACTACACTCCCTCATATCCTCTCGCCAGAACAAACGACGCCTGGCGGACAGATTAACATACAGACTGCCACAGGGGAATGCCGCGACTTAATTGCGATAGCGGCGGCCTGCAGGCTCCGGGCAGCGGTCGTCGCTATAGATTTCGACAGCGCCTTCGATAAAGTGCGTCATCGTTTCCTGTTTTCGGTGGCAGCCCGAATGGGCATCCCCCCTCCGTTTCTCGACGTCATCCGGCGTCTTTACGACAGTGCCAGTTCACGTGTCCAAGTCAATGGACGTATAGCAGGGCCGGTACCTATCTGCCGTTCGATACGGCAGGGGTGCCCCCTCTCTACCCTCCTGTATGCTATTGCCCTTGAGCCCCTTATTGGGGGCTTGACGACCAAGCTTTCTGGCCTCACCCTACGCCAACACACTTTTCGCTGTCGGGCATATGCTGATGACCTCCTCCTCCTCATTCGCTCCGGCTCTGAGATTCGGGATGTCCTCGACTTGATTACCCGTTATGGGGCTGCCGCTGGCAGTGCCATGAATGTCGCCAAATCTTCTGCAATGCACATTGGACGAGGCCTCCAGGAGGGTGAAGTGGCACCACTGCCGCTTGTGCGGACTTTCCGGTACCTGGGCATTACCTTTACCCCCACGGTCACACGCACGGCGGCAACGAATTTCCGTCGCCTGTTACACATCATCCGCAACGACGTCCGCCAGAACCTCTTGCGCCGCCAGGACACACTTCAAAGGGTTGCGTTTCTTAATCTTTATGTGGCATCAAAATTGGTTCACATCGCGCAAGTTCTCCCTCTGCCAACTGCAATTGGGCGCAACCTTCAGGCGGCTTTTGGCTATTACCTCACGGCTGGTTCAATGTTTAAAGTCCGTTATGAGACACTTACCCTGCCCACACGGTATGGTGGCGTCGGGCTCGTCAATGTCCGTATGCGATCTGCAGCCTTGTACATGAGTACCATGAGAAAACAGTGGATGGGCCAGGGTACATCTCTAACACGCAGCTTGCTTGAGGTCCTCCTACCAGCTTCCACCTCACCACCAGTGTCTGTCGGCCATATCGTGCCTCATTTGTCCCATCTTTCGACCTTTTTCGTCGACTACAGTTATATACATACCAGTCTCCCAGATACACGCCCACCTAGGACTAAGGATTTTTACAGCCTGTTGCTGCGCTGTGTTCCCCGGAATGTGATGGAGACCAAACACCCCTCCATCCAGTGGCCCATAGTGTGGACTACCGTCCACCAGCCCTTCCTCCCTACGAACGTCCGGGCGCTGTGGTATCACATAGTCAACAGGAAATTTGCCACGAAGCAGCGCCTGCACAACATTGGCTTGTCAGAATCCCCTCTTTGTCTCCTTTGCCAGCAACTGGACACTGATGAACACCGTCTGACATGCGCCTCATCGCAAGATGTATGGCGCTTCGTGCAGCAAATCATTGCCTGCTATCTCCGGGTGCCACCGGACACAGTCGAGCCTCGAATGTTTCTATACCCGGAGGACCGACATTTTCCCGCTGCCAAATGTCATGCTATTACGTGGGTCAAAGGGTGGGCGGTCGCTTATCTCTTTAATGAGGGACCTAAATCCCGCCTCGACTTCTGGACCTATTTACGAACAGCCCATGCAGCTCTCGAAAACACGCCACGTTACCGAACATTATTTGCTAACTATCTTCGAGCGGTCCTTGTTAGACCTCCACTGAGTTGGGGGGTGCCTGGCACAGAGGGCACCCACCCCTCCTCCCCCGGCGGTGTCTGAGTTTCAACCGCCTACGATTTATTCTACTTCTGACCTCCGCGGATGGGAGAGCGCGTCGCAGATTGCGCGGATTTTATTTCTTTTTGCTTTTCCTTTTTCCTTTCTTTTTCTTTACCTAGAATTTATATTTCTTTTATCTTTCGCATATGTGTTCCCATAATTTCATGCTATTAGTGAATATTACAAAAACACATGCAAATAAATAAATAACAACGCCTTCCACTACTGTTGATTCCTGTTTCTCCCACTTCCCTAAGCACCACAGGCTCGGTGGTGGTGCGGGGGACACTGTGGCCAGGCCTCAGGTTTCGACCCCTGCCCACTTTGCCCCCCGAGCCCCCACCGGTCCACTGTGATAATTAATTTATAAAATACAAAATAAAATATAAAATATGAATAATACAAAAAAAGAAAAAAAAAATAAAAACAAGAAAAAAAACTAAAAAAAAACTAAAAAAAAAAAAATAAAATAAAATAAAAAAAATAAAAATAAAAAAAAAAGTCAGACGATAGAAACGCCATTTGCATGCTTAGAGTAGCAGATTGACGGTGACCAACTTTAAACAGAACTTGATTAATTTTCACACATATTTATTAAAATAATAATAATCATAAACCTTACTTAACTTGATTCTGAATGTTATTTACAATTGACAATCTGAAGTTCCTTTGGTCTTGGTACATTAATCTTATTCTCACATATCTCTGATACTTGACAAAGTGTCTATTCATTTATCTTCATGGCTATGTACAGGAATATGATAATCTTATTAGGTGCAGACTGAAACTTGACTATAGACTGGTGTAGACTAATGCAGACTGATGCAGACTAATGCAGACTGACTAATATGTGGTCTGTACACTTGTTATAATACCTCGCGCGTTCTGGTATCACTGGGCGACTGTGATCCGCGATGAGAAAAGGTTCTACGCCAGCAGCAATCTCATTGACTGCGTTACATATTAATTTGCGGATCGGCGGAAGCAGAATTTGGTCCGTCTCAAAGACAGCGCCATCTCGTAGTGCGGAGACGGACGAGCGCTGCGCCTGCGCTGTTGTGCTTAGCGGGGCGCGCTGTAGTGGGTAAGTTGTGTACGCGCTGACTACGCGGAACTATGTACACAACAAACTGCAAGTATCACCTGAATTTGATGCTTCTCCTGCTGGTGGTGCCGACCAAGGTACAAGACGGTGGTGGTGGTGGTGGTAGGGTGGCCGGTGGTGGTCAGGATCCAAAAAGAACACACTTCACCACTGCAGGAGAGGAGACCACCATTTTTAGGTTACAAATTATGGTCAATGAGACTGAACATATTTAGGCTGATACCACTTTACCATTAAGTACAAATGGTTCAAATGGCCCTGAGCACTATGGGACTTAACTTCTGAGGTCATCAGTCCCCTAGAACTTAGAACTACTTAAACCTAACTAACCTAAGGACATCACACACATCCATGCCCGAGGCAGGATTCGAACCTGCGATCGTAGCGGTCGCGCGGTTCCAGACAGTAGCGCCTAGAACCGCTCGGCCACTCCGACCGGCTACCATTAAGTGATACTTCCGTAAACATGAGTGCAGGTGCACTACTCAGTGACCATCCTGGGTCACAAATTATGGTCATTATAGTGACAGTTATAACCCATTAATTACATCTTAAGTAAACAAAATAAGAGCCCAAGTGAGAGATTTTGTTTAGAAAGGTGTCATTAAATTAGGCAAGGGGATAAGGGCTAGTCTGTTTACATAAGGAGAACAATGGACCCTTTGTCTCAGGATGCCCGTAGTCTCCCTACTCGTGTCTACCTTCTTTTGCTTTGATATTAGACAAAGAATGTTTTAAGTGTCGAAGTTGGCAGGAAGACGAAAAGTGAGCACTTCCTTCACGCAAAGTTTTTGCCTCATGTCACTGAACATTTTGTAATTCCCATGACATGACGATATGTGTACTCAAATATATATGTCACAGCTGAATTACGCCCTCCTGAATAGAAGGCTTCGGCCGAGGGGCATTATTTGCATCTTTCTGAGAAAGCTGAGAAATGCTGAGAAATCTTAAAGGTAATGAATCAAAAAAGAAGGATAAATAACCTCAGAGAAAGATTGTTTGTTACTGAACAGAAAAAAGAATAACGTAGCTTAGAAATGTTGTGCGAGTATTAACGTCAAATTGACAATTCAAAATGTTATGTCTTCTGTTTTGTCACTTAAGAAATCCAATATTAGAGAAAAATTAAGGATTGCAAAATATTTATGGAACAGAACAGTCCTAAGAGAAAACGTATCCTGTAGCCGAAAGTGTAAAACTGTTGTTTATTAGCTTTATTAGAAGACGTATTTAGCAACTTTTTCTCTCTCGATAATGAATCTGATACATAAAGAAAACAATAGTAGGAAGTATCGAAGCGAAGGGAATCAAAATGCGTGCGCTAATGAGAGCGGACAGTCTGCCAGTGAAGCAGGAAATACTGGAAATTATGGTTGTAGACAGAACTGTTCTCATCCTTAGGAAGAGCAACGTCAAAAATCACTTGTTCACAATTCCTTCCGAACATAATCCAACGAAAATAAATGAATTAAAGAAGCTGTTCTCTATAAATTCTACGAGAACTTCACAGGCGCCTAGTTCTTCTGGAAAAAGAGAAAGGAATGTTATTTTACAGCCAACACTTCGCCGCGCTCAGAGAGTTCTCTTGAGAATGCAGCTCTGTTTACCGACTTTTTATACAAATTATTAAAAAAGTTACATACGTAGACATGTTGTCAGTTTTAGCGTCTCAGAAAAAACAATTTGTGGGAAGTCTTAGGAAATCTCCATATTTCTGTTCCATTTAAACATGATTTTATGTCTTTTCCAAATATAGTGTTGTTATAGTCCCTACTATTGCAACCATAAATGAGACCGTAACCGTAGCACGAATTTTTAGAAAAATATCCAAAGCAACAATTTAAAGTTAATTTTTTTCTATTTGGAAATGGTGAACTTACAGTAACTGTCGTGGGGATTTGCTTGAAATGTTCAGGGCCAAGGCGTAACCTTTTCTGTCTTTCGTGTCCTTAACTTGATCCAGCTGAAGCTCTTCGTTTTCTATGCTGACAAAGTTCTTCATTAGAACACGTAGTGACAGAAAATACGGATTTCTACATACAACAAAGAAGTGGCGAGAACTTGCTAAAACAGTTTGTCTTACTACAGGTACATTTTGAAAGTGCTCAACAATGGCGGGCGGGTGGCACCGAGTGCGTTTCCGAACTGGGTGGTCTTAGAGAAGACCTATCCTGTTTTATACACACATGTTTCAATGTCGTACCCCTGCGTGATCACAGCACAGGAGAGCGCAAAACAAGAACTGAAAAAGCGTAATCACCCTTTGTTGCTTCGGATTGCGTTCAAATTTCGTCAGATGGTTTCAAATGGTCCCTAGTGACTTCGTTCTATGCACCAGAGCAGATTTGGGATCGCACTGTACTCCAAAGAGGAGTGATCATATTCTGTGGGGTTCGTGGCCCACGGTGTACTTAGAGAATGGCTGCGTCGTCCGAGGGTATGTCAGCAGTGTCAAAGATTGTCAAGAAGGCCGTCCTGTTGATCATTGCAGCACTAAATGTCATTTTTGACCTCGAAATGTGGTGGATAAACTCCCCAAGGAAAGGGGTGGGTTCTTTGACGCCCTTTATGCCACCGCCTGAGGCATTTTCATTTCGATCCAGAGTGGCTGTGTATCTTAAATCTTTTCCTCGGCCACCTATAAGAAAGCCTTGTGATTTCAACGATGGGCGTCGTGATTCTGGTCTCCATCGCAGAGATGTCAAAAGAAGAAGTGAAATGAGAATGAGATTTTCACTCTGCAGCGGAGTGTGCGCTGATATGAAACTTCCTGGCAGATTACAACTGTGTGCCCTACCGAGACTCGAACTCGGGACCTTCGCCTTTCGCGGGCAAGTGCTCTACCAGCTGAGCTACCGAAGCATGACTCACGCCCGGTACTCACAGCTTTACTTCTGCCAGTATCTCGTCTCCTACCTTCCAAACTTTACAGTAGCTCTTCTGCGAACCTTGCACAACTAACACTCCTGAAAGAAGAACATCCCCCAGGCTGTGGCTAAGCCATGTCTCGGCAGTATCCTTTCTTTCGGGAGCAAGGTTCGCAGAAGAGCTTCTGTAAAGTGTGGAAGGTAGGAGACGAGATACTGGCAGAAGTAAAGCTGTGAGTACCGGGCGTGAGTCGTGCTTCGGTAGCTCAGATGGTAGAGCACTTGCCCGCGAAAGGCAAAGGTCCCGAGTTCGAGTCTCGGTCGGGCACACAGTTTTAATCTGCCAGGAAGTTTCAAGAACTGAAATGTCGGTGAGAGGGGGTGCCATCATGTGGCACGTCCATGGTGGCATTGAGGTGGAACTGAAGTGAAATTTGGTGCTAATGTGACATCATTAACCCACCTCACGCCTCAAATGTACTTATGTGCTGAGGCCATTTTACCGCATATGTCGGCAAATAGCTTTTCGAAGTGTCGCCGAAATCGAGGGTGACGTCACAGGGGGCCCACAACGGACTAAACAACGCTTACAATCAGACTGTGGCGCTCATAAGAATCGTGCCGTCCTAATGTATCGTCAACTCAGAAGAAAACTGCGCGCGGGGTAGCCGCGCGGTCTGAGACACCTCGCACGATTCGCGCTGCTCCTCCCGTCGAAGGGTCGAGTCCTACCATCGGCATGGGTGTGTGTATTGTGTGTCAGTTAAATAGTGTGTCAGCCTAGGAACCTTTGACACCTGCAATTGCTCCCATAGGAACTTACCACAAATTTCCAAATTTCAGAAGAAATTTAATAAATTCATAACTGATCAGGAAGAAAACGCGACTGAAGTGTAATAATCTTTTCCTCAGACCTAGTTTATTATAATATAAAATATGGGAATACACAGGAATACCTTCTATACTCAACACTCTGCATCTGCCTTTTATACTGCAATACATACTCGTACTTTTCAAATAAGGTGGACATATCCTGTTCCGTGGTTCGCTGTCCTGTATTTGCGTCATTGAGGTGTCCATTTGCAACCTAAGATCTTTCTGTTCCCTTTCCAAGGATTTTTTTTCCTTCCCACATTTTTTGTATGCTTCTGAACCTCACAGTACTAAATTACTGTAGTACTTCAGATTTCCAGTTCAGTAAGATAAATACAGCGATCAGACATCACGCGCTCAGCGGAGTTCATTTGTGCCATAAAGTAAATACTGTTCCTTTTGTATGAAACAAAGCCTTGTCTTCTTTGTTTTGGTCAATCTTGTTCCAGCTCTTCGTTTGGTGGAGTCATAATCCATAACGCCCTGCACTCATTTTGCAATAAATGACATCTGCAGGGAGGGGGAGAGAGAGAGAGAGAGAGAGAGAGATACATAGAGAGAGAGAGAGAGAGAGAGAGGCGATCGCCTCAGACTTGTAAGGAGACGTGGGGAGTCCACGTCTTTCGCGTATCAGCACAAGGAGTCTGACCGCTACCCTCCCGTGGACCAATCCCTTTTGGCTCACTTCGAATAATACACAATCCTGGACACCCACGAAAAACAAAGGCACAACGCATGAGTGTGGTCAGACGCAACCACGCATATCGGAAACCAACGATGCTGACCGTCATGACGATCAAGTCTTGGAACCTAAACAATTTGCTACACAGAGTGTAGATCAAGGCAGCAAATTCTCTCACGTAACACCCAATGTGTGTAGGGCGTAACGAGTGAGCACATCTTCCTGTATCATCCCTCTCGATAAGTAACAACAGTGGCTTCTGATCCTGGTACCTGCAACGTAACTATTTCCTCTGTATATCATGGAGAGCCTAGTTAACCACAACTTGTAACTATCATGCTGGAACTGGTGCTCTGGACAAATTCACGATTTATTAACCACACAATACGCATGTAGCCACCCATAATGCTCTAAACAGAAACCTCATGTATCTTATCACACATAACTTGCTAAACGACAATCTTCAATACAAGATACCTAAAATTATTCAATCTAACTTAATAAATATCCCATCTTTCAACTTCCCACTCATTCTACTAAATATTTGATGTAGCTGACTGATATGGTGGACGCCGATCGACTTTCTTGACTTTAATATCTTAAGTACACTGGAGTGAGCAATTTTTTATGTGTACTGGTCGACTGCAAACATTAAAAAATTGGTGACACAGCTGCTGCTCTTTGTTGGAGAGGTGATAGATTTGAACAGTACTTTTTGTTCCACGAAGAAATCTCGTTCTCGGACTTTCCCGTCAGTGTGTTCTTTCCTTCTCTTCCCTGAAGTCTGTATCTTGTCTGTATCTTGCCTGTATCTTCTTTATTAGCGTAGGTGCTGTTCTGAGACACACATGTTTCTGTTTGTTGAAGAGGGGAGCGACTTGATCGAAACTTTTTGTCCCATGAATAATTCTCGTTTGCTGGCTTTCTTATCACAACATTATTTCCTTCTGCAATTTCTTTCTTGCCCAGTGCGTCCTTTATTAGCTTTTTGTACTGTTATTGGCGTGAGGAGGTAAGGGGGGGGGGGGGGGGCAAGTTGACGACTTTTCGTATCAGATCCTTAGGCTGATGCGGTTGGGTTGTTTCGGGGAGGAGACCAGACAGCGTGGTCATCGGTCTCATCGGATTGGAGATGGACAGGGAAGGAAGTCAGCCGTGTCCTGAAAATCATTCAGGAAGCTGTACCCCGTCGTGTGCCGTTTTGCACAATATATCCGACACAGGTATCCCAATTGCTTCATCACACGTTTCGCCACATCCTATTTCAGATGATGCAATGATAATATCGGGTCGATCTGATGTCTATTAAGTGTCGTCTGCCCCTTTTGGATCGATACTGTGGCCCACTGTCTGAAATAATTTTGTCGACGTGTCCCACCTCTTGCAAGAAATGCTTTCTTAAGGCCTTTGCCACTGATAGTCTCGTTGCCTTTCTCAGAGGAGAAAATGTGATATGCTTTGATGTCAGTTCGACACCAAAGACTTTAGTTGCATGTGCGCTCACTCTTATCTCTGTGACCCTAATGCTTTCGATAATCTGTGGAACGTCGTCCCGTCGACTATTATAGCTGGCTCCGCACTGCTCCCGTCATAGATTTGCGCGTCCAATCTTCTAATTAGTATGCAGTTAGCCGCTTATACTGGTACAGAAAAGCGGTCCACTGCTTCCATTGCATACGCTCGTGGTGGACAAACGTAAATAGATCTCTGCTGTGGGGATTCAACAACATTTACTGGTTCAGTATTATCAGAGCGAGTGCCATTCCTGCTCGTTTACTGTTCGATTTCTTTTTTGTCACTGCTCGTCCTCCTCCCTTATATTAGCACACTAAACCTCCAAGTGTTTTACACGCCCGCGGGTGTGTTTAACTTCCTTCACAATCTCGACTTGTTCCTCGGAGACCCGCTCATCGTCTTGCTCCAGCTATAACGATTTTGTCTGCTATTCTTTCAATGTATTAATTTTCTTAGAGAGTTGTCAAATCTGTCTGTTGCTGTATTATCTCGGCTGCCTGATCTTGTATTATGATACAAGCTTTCCTGGTTTTATGAGCGACACGTTTGGATACTTCTTGACCATCAGTGCGACCTTCCGGGCACCAAGTGCCACTCTTCTTGCAAGACGAGCGTCTTCTTTTTATAGAGATGCGGCCTCCTTCGCTTCGCCTGCTGGCTTCTTGCTCCTACCTACCTCTCCTAACACACCCTTGATACTTTGCGGTAACCTATTTTCGAATTCCGAGACGCTCTTTTTCTCTCTGCTGCTTCCACTTCCTTCGTCCTTTCCACTTCCTCAAGCTTCTCCCCCTCCTAACATTTTCATTTAGTGAAGTTTCTTCTTTCTAAATGTTTTCTTGTCTTTACTAATCGTGTTTCTAGAGTCTTAGCTTCTTCACGCCTGTTCTCTCCGGATCTTCTGTAAAGCTCGAGGATACTCTCCATGGTGTTGCTGCCTGTCGCATTTGCTCTCAGAGACGGGATCGTCCTGTTGTTGGGTGCCACTAATGGGTTTCTAATGTGAACTACTGCATCGACGTGACACAGGTCTTCCATATCTCCACCCTCACTCAGTTCACTGTTGACTTAAGTGTCCTCTAAATGCGACGTTGAACCGTGCCCATTAATTACATCTGAGTTTGATTGTTCCACTGTAAAAAACAACCGCCTCGTCTCCATATCTGTTCCTATCTATACTCTGTTCTCCATGTTAATAGAACCCACTATTTCATACTTTACCGTCACGACTCTCGACCTGCTTCTAGTTAACATGTGGACGTCAAACAAGTATCTCAAAACAAGACGGAACCAACAGTGAACATAATTCATCCATTTCACTATCGAAACACACCCGTACATAAAAGAACTAAACCTGCAAAAATTCACAACGGTGTTCTCAATTCAAATAATCAAACACAATATGTGGTGCAGAAACCACAGGACACAAATATTCAATAACATAAACACCTGGAAAGGTAGTAAATATGCACTAGCGATTGAAGATAACTGCGAGTCTAATTTGTTCACCATCACTTTCTGAAATGAAACACGAAAGTAAACACTATTTACCTGACTGTGTAACAGTATTGTGACACCGTCTACAATTTATCCAAAACTCCCACGGTGGTTTTGCAACTAGTGAGAGATAAAGTACAATTTACATTACGGGATACCTGATGTGGAAACTCCTGTCCACGTCACAACCACCCTTAAGGCTCGCCAGTGATAATATTCACACAAAGGACTAAACACCGTTAACAATCAAACTGTGGCACCCAGCAGTGTCCTTAAGTTGGCTATTTTAGTAGAAGAACCCTGGCCTCCTAACGTATCGTCTACTCACAAGAAAATTAATAAAGTCATAAATGATCAGAGGGAAAATGCTATTGAAATTAAATATTCTATTCTTCAGACTTAGTTGCTTATAGCATAATACATGTGAATAAATAGAAATAGACCACTGATCAAAATAGAAAACAAACCCGAAAGAAATGGTCATGGATCATACTGAGGAATGGCAATGTTACTAAGGGAAATAGAGTGGTCACGTTAAGATGACACCTCTCTAAAATAATGGCAACAAACACTATCTGACCAATATATGATGAACTGACAGATATTGTGAACCTCTAGCTGGACGTTCGATACGACACATTTTGTCTGAAATACAAGTGCTGCAGGCTGGAAAGACACGCTGCATTCACTACGCTCTTCAAAGAAAGATACCTAATATGCACAGGCTGCAGATGTACTCATCAAAGTACTACTCAACGAGTGATGTGGAGTTTGCTCGGAGAGCGAAGCCGCGAAGACCGCAACCAGTGCACCCTGGCACCGAGTGGAGGATAGCGGCTGGCACCCGTCGAGTAATCAAGGCCGTGTTCTCCGGCGGACATCCGCCAAATGCCACGAAAAACCTTCCCTTAGTTCCCTTCACAACACCGTCCCTCCACGTGGAGCATCACCAATCGTCAAGCGACTCGAGCAGTTCACACCAATGGCGTAATTATTACACCGCACCAGATCTCCCTCCTAGACGCGGCATAAAATATTCTCGCTATGGGAAAGCTTACCGTCAAAAACTATACATACCTCCACAACGAGTTCTGACGTCAACGTTGGTCCTCCAATCCCGCGCGCACTGATATCGTCCCGCGTCAGAAGCGTTGGGGCGGGCATTTGGCTCCCACGCTACCTAACGCCAGAGAAACGTACAAGAATTTCTCCTCCGCCGCAGACAATGCTCTTCTCCCCAGAGTAATATTTTAAGCAGGCGCCAGAATGTCGCAAGCGACATCCTGAACTCGTATATGCCTCAGCGCTGCCTGAGCCTGGCACTACGTCCTGTAGCAGAACGAAAGGCGCTCGCTTGTCAGTGACCTCCGGCAACCGGCCTTCCAGAGGTCTGAAAACATCAAAGGAGAAGGATGTTGACAGCCTCCACAATGCGGTTCGGCCGCCGCTTTTGTGACAGCCCGGGCGAGTCTGTGTGCGTTCTGAGAACCGTTAGTCGCCACTCGGCTTTGACATCGGCCGTGGGTCTCATTGCCTATAATTATGGACGCATCTCCTAGGCATCTCGCTCATACGAAAAAGGGTACAACACTAATTGCCAGCTATATCTATCTATCAATCCTAGTGGCAAAAAAATTCTGTCATTCCATGTTATACATTAATTTAATTGCCCTGATGGGTCATTACGTAACTGAGACGGCTATAATGCCTCTATATTGGTTATTTAATTACCAAAGACTAAAGAAAGAGAGTCCAAAGGGTTACTTACATTTCAACCTTTGAAAAAAATTTCAAACTTCTACGTCGCAATGAGCGACAATATCCTCAGATCGAAAACGTGATCCCTTAACTGTGTTGCGCACAGAGCAGACGGATACATACCTACGTAGAGAATGATATGGTACTACGATTTGAATCATGTACGTTTGAAATACGATTGAACCATGTACGTTTGAAATATGACTGAAATTACGTAACTGACAGTAGTGTGAAACACAACTGTTAGAAAGGGAATGACATGTGAACGTGGATTTTATCTCGTCGCTTATGCGCTTACCCTGAACTGAACTTTTCTGACTGCGAGAATGTAAATTTAATTTAGCTGCGAGAATGTAAACTGTAAATAACTTTAAAATAAGCCAAAACTGCATGAATTTACGTAACAAAAATCTGAATCTGATGCAACACTATTGATTTGAAATTGCCCCTGGTAATAAAACGGAACACGATCAATTTGAAAATTACGGTTCCTGTGCTTAATCAATGTTATCCCTGAAATAATAAAATTTCCTACCTTTACCGCAATGGTAACGCTGTTCGCACTGCTCTCTGTTACTACTTTAAATTGTATAGCTGGCAAACAACGATTGTGCAAGGCTGTGGCTTAGCATACATTTTAATTAAATCGGATATGACTGATACAACAGATTCCCGAGAAAAATAATTAATCAGAAATGACATGGATCCGGTTCTGGTATTGACTTGGGGTAAGTGAAAATACGGCACTAACTTTAAAATTTGTATTTTGACTCTTTGAAAGTTAATAATGATCACAGTTAACACACTCGATAAACTGATTATACATTAACAATTAGCTTTACAAAATCATTGGATGTGAGTGCTATACATTGTCTCAATCTTCATTTATGAATACATGCACTGCATTAGTAACAAAACAACTTTCTTTCCTTAATTATTTCCAACTTCTGTTAAGATTCCTTTCACAGTTAGAAAACATCATATTATCTTGCAAATAAAAATTCATTACTGCCTGTAGGGAGCTAGTATGTATCCAGCACACATCAGATACAACACGTCTTTACACTTGAGAGTCTTCCATACATCACTTGAGCGTGAACGAGAATACCCAGTCAGAAGCCTTGTACTGTCCCCAATAACCGTACTAACCAAATATCAGGACTATAAAATGTGAGGCAGGCACATAGTAACTTGTAGCACCAAGCAACAGCAATGTACCGACATGTTGTGGAGGTGAGAGAGCCAGCCGCGTTTCACACTGAGAGCATGAATCATCCAGAAACTTGCAAAGACGCTCTCTCCTCATTTGACGAATTTGATGTTTTTAAGCGTTACTTTTAATTCACGTGTGACCATAAGATTCAGAAATGAAGAGACTTGTATAGCACAGCTGCATCAAATCAGTCTTCGGGTGAAGACCACAACTACAGAATGTGAAGCGTAAGGTGCTGGGTATTGGAGACAACACTACATATGAATATCGATCAAAACTCATTATAACTAGTTTAGATATATATAGAAGCCACATGGTGGTATGATACAGTATAAGTCTGTTAAGTAATAGGTGTCTCCGCTTGCTAGCGTCTCATTAGGCCCCAGCTAGCTTGGTCTTATGATCCTGGAATTGCTTCTACGGTAGTGTACTTATCCCCGTATACACGTTATTATTTTCAGGGTGTTCAGCATAGTAAACTTTCTTCGGTAGCTAGATTGTTGTGCTTCATCATGCCATATCATTAGTGATCAAAGGGGATGCTAATTCCAGTTTAAAAATACTCACATCCTTAGCAAACATATGCTATCTTAAAAAGATTACTGCAGGAGTAGACAGCTACAGAAATTTACATTTTTGCGTTTTCTCTACTGCTTTCGGAGATATTTTCCATTTAGTTTTTGTAATGTGTAAACAAAACAGATACTGGCGGTGTCATTGTCGTGGATGTGTTGCTAAACGCTTCAACCATTCATTCAGAGTAATGTGTCAAGACCAAACGAAGAGAAGGATCGTTTCCGAAGTGTTCGGTCTGACGAAAATTCAAGGAAATTTTGTTCCTACACGGCAATGTCCGACTATGCATAAGTCACAGAAACTGGAAACACGTCGCCATACCGGGCTGGACTTTAATGCCTCATCCACTCTATAGCCAAGACGTCCTCTAGCTCAGGCATCCATCTGTTTGGACAGCTTAATGATTGTCTTCATGGGAAGCGCTCCGAAGAAGAAGAGAGCGTAATACATGTAAACATTGCTATTAGCACACGAAACTTGTGTTTACTAACAGGGAATGCATGCTGTTACAATGCGCTGGCGTAAGGTCGCAGAACGTGACGGAGACTATGTATAAAAAGTAAGATACGTAACAAATGTAGATTGATAGTAGCCAAACTCTAAATACAAATAAATATTTCCTGAGAAAAACAATTGCGTCCATTATTTATTGAACGACCCTCCTACATTTCTGATACACAACGCACAATAAATAAATAAATAAAATGAAAAACCAACATTTTTTCGAAACCCCGTAATTGACTTCCGCTGCCACGTATAAGTTTGAAATTTTCCTCAAAGGTACCTACAACTTTCCTCTGTAATGGTGCAACAGTTTGGTGCCCTGCGACGTCACACTCGGGCTCGGCGACGATTCAGAGAGTTAGGTGTCAACGTATTCTAAAAAAAAGGCCACAACTCAGAAGTTCATGTGACGCCTAAGGTGGGCTAATGATGTCATAATGACACGAAATTCAGCCACAAATCTGCTCGATGCGATCATGGACGTGTCACCCGATGGAAACGTCGTCACACCCCCTCTTGTCGATATTTCACCCCTTCTTTTAAAGCCTCTTCGATGGAAGTCAGAACCGCGACACTCAGCGTCGAAGTCACGAGGTTTTCTTGTGGGTTGCCGAGGAAAATATTTCATACAAGTCGTCGCTCATAACGGACACGAAAAGCCCTCAGGAGGCGGCGTCAACTGCGTCAAAGAAACCACCCCTTTCCTTGGGCCGTTGATTCCCAGATATTTCGCGGTCGAAAACGACAGTTCGCAGTGCGATCAGTAACGGAACACCATTCTTGACAACATTCGACACTTCTGACATCCCCAGACGATTCAGACCTACTCTAAGATCATCGGGGGTTACATGCCCATTGAACGTGATATGACTCCTTTGGAGTGCATCGCAGTTTTTGCTTTGGTAGGACAGAACCACTAGGGACCGTTCAAAAGCATTCGACGAAATATGAACGCGGTTCGAAGCAGAAACCTTTACGCTTTTCCAGCCCTCCTGTTTCGCGCCGTCAAAAATGGCTCTGAGCACTATGGGACTTAACAGCTATGGTCATCAGTCCCCTAGAACTTAGAACTACTTAAACCTAACTAACTTAAGGACATCACACAACACCCAGTCATCACGAGGCAGAGTAAATCCCTGACCCCGCCGGGAATCGAACCCGGGAACCCGGGCGTGGGAAGCGAGAACGTTACCGCACGACCACGAGCTGTTTCGCGCCGTCCTGTGGAGTGATAGCAGAGGGGTGCAACACTGACATGTGCTAGAATAAAACGGAAAACGCTCACTCTAACATCCCCAGTTTGACAACACCCTCAGTGCCACCCACACACCTCTGTTGAGCACATTAGAAACGTACCTGTCAGAGACTTTGACGCCCATTCTGCTGAGCGGTGCCTCGTGGTTCCTCTTGCGTCTGAGGGCAGGCAGCTCCTTCGACGCCCCTTAGGTGGACAATATCGTCTTCCAGCAGGATAACTTTCTGTGTCACCAGGGTAGAACCTGCGTCCACAAACCAACGACCTGTAACTTACGGTAATTTCGTGACCTGTGCTTAGATATCTGGTGTCACGTGTCTCTGGAAACCTACCAAGGACTTGCCAAACCCATGTCATATGGGGTGGATGCAGTACTGGGTTACGGAGAATGACCGACACGCCATTAATCAGGCAGTCATAAGGTTTCGACTCATCAGTGTACGTCGAGTATAGTGTATAAAGTCGATAAGAAGTTTACTCGTGTATAACACTGCCAAGTTGACAACAGCCGCACCAGATTGTGGCAAGAGCTGCATGCGGTTCACGAATCACACTGTAGTCAGCCCGGGCGAAAATATGTGTGTGCTGAGATGTTTCACTACACTTCGTTCTATAGAGGCTTTATTTGTATACTTATAACGACTACTGTCACAATTTATACTCGCATTGAACAGAAGCGTGATGTTAAATTATATCCCCAAGCCCTTGAAACTTCTCAACGACCCCCAAACCAATCTTAAGTATCGCTTTGTGCCTTTTTCACACTGTGTAGAAAGGTATATAGTACAATTACAGAACCCTAAACGCTAACAGAAGCTTCTTTATCATCTGGTGCTAACGAACTGAAATAGTCTCAAAATTATGGCAGCCGAAGTAGTGTTTCAACGATACGAAGCTAACTGAGAGTCATCCGTGCCGTATCAGGATAAGCGTTATTCAGCTGCTATGTAGGATTTTCCGGCTGTTATGGCGTGAGATTTTGCTCAGGCAGATAGATCACGCAAAGAAACTCTTAGAACGTCAGTGTTTAGATTCGAGGAGTGTTACAAGCATGCCATGGACAGCAGTCTCATAAATACTGCCAACTGGAGGCCATTCTCTACTATAAAACCCTAGCGACATGACATGACGACACTTAGCTAAGGAAAAAATAATATCATATCTTTACCAACGCTCTTCAAGACGTTTGTTACATCTGCAGAAACGTTGATAAGAATTTCATTCCGTCAGCGAATTTGGTCAGCTATAGAAGCAGGTATGCAAATTCTTAAAACAGTTATTAACATTAGTCATTGTCACCGTCATTTTCAAAGATCCCATCGCTCTTACGTATACAGGATCAATCATTTAAGCTGAGACCACAAAATATCTCGAAAACCATGCATTTCTCACGAAAACATTACAAGGTAAATTCAGATAAATGACAACAGGTTACAAGATTGCCTAGTCAATATAATCTAGGATGCGCTGTTTTCATTGGAACTGAGGAACGCATGAAAATCGTGGGAAACTGCTTTCGTTACACTCTTTGAGGACTTGAAGCTCTACCGCATGGTTCACTAATGATGGCTTATTTTTGGATAAAATATTCCAGAGATAAAATAGTGTCCCGTTTCCAGAAGAGGACTGTTCAAGGAGATGCCATCAAAAAAAAATATCCATATCTAGCGTTGTGAGAGTCGGAGAGTCGAATGCTACACCCCTTAACGATGATCGTAGGTCTGAGAATTTGGAAAGAAACTGTATGGGTTGAAGCTAGACGTAGAGGGACTCAGTGAAGTGTAGTGGCAGGATGAACAGACGTTCCGGTAATGTGACTAAAGGTTTATTAACACAAAACCAAGCAAGGATATGCACGAGTAGGTCTAATAATGAACAAGGAAATACGAATGCGAGTTAACCACCATGTAAAACATGGATGGTGAAGGAATATGATGATCAAGGAAGAAAAGCAGGACGCATTGCAGCAGAAGTAGTATACATTCCTAGTGGCGCCGAATATAACAAAGGGATTGAGAGAGAGGTACAATGAAATAAAATAAATTATACAGTACGTCAGGGACTTGAGAAAGAGGTACAATGAGATAAAACAAATTATCCAGTACGTCACGGTAGATGAAAATTTAATAGTGATGGGTGACTGGGACTTGGTAGTAGGGAAAAAATGGAAAACCGAAAACAGGGACTAGATGAAAAGAACGAATGAAAAGCCGCCTGGTAGGTATCGTACACTGCAGACACTTGGTTTCAGAATCATAAAACAAGGTAGTATACATAGAAGAGACTTGAGGATAATGAAAAGTTCACGTGGATTACGTATAGCAAGACAGAGATTTAGAAACGAGATTTTAAATTGCAAAATATTTCCAGCACTAGATATGAACTCTGAATATAGTTTAGTAGCTATGGAATGCAGATTAAAGTTGAACAAAATGCAAAAATGTAGTACATTGAGGCAATGGTATAGGGTTTGTTGAAACAAACAGACAATGTTGAGAGTTTCAGCTGGAGCAGTAGGCAACAACTGACAAAAAAAGGTGGAAAAAAATACAATGAAAAACGAGTGGGCAGCTTTGAGAGATGAAACAGTAGCGTTGCTGAGTCTCGAAGACGGAGCCCTTGGTTCCTTTCCCGGCCGGGTCAGGGACTTCCTGCGCTCGGGAGTGGATGTGTATGTTGTCTTCACCATCATTTCATCATCAACGAGGCGCTAGTCGCCGAAGTGGTGTCAAATAAAAATACTTGAATCAAGCGTCCGAAATCCCCAGAAGGGGACTCCCAGCCAAATACGATGTACGCACATTCCACTGAAATGAGCTGGGAAGCAACTAGGCTGAATCAAGTAGAAGGGAATATAGAACTTAAAAAGACAGTGACAGAAGTAAAAAGTAGTAAAGCATGAATTTCTAAAGATGCAATGGAAAATTGTAGAAGTGTGCAGACTGTAGGAAGGATAGATGCTCATTAGAAGGGAAATACAAGAAACCTATATAAAAAAAGAGACGTGCCTATACAAAAATCAAGAATTCGGAGGGCAAGCCGACCATAAGTGCAAAGAAAGAGACTGAGAGTACTGATGAATTTATATGCGCTAGCTAAAGGAATCACATTTCGAGACAATATTACAGACAACGATGAAAGTGGATAAAGACGATATGGGGAATGCGACCCTGCCAGAAGAATCTGACAGAGTTCTAAAAGACCTTACGACGCTAACACTGGAGATTATTATTCAAATTTGGTCAATGTGAGAATCTGTCCTGGTCGATCTGTGTATTAGGCAATTTCATAGCTGGATAGTGATAAAATGTGCAGGCCCCTCATTTGCATGACTCAATGAGCTCTAGAGGCGACCACACACTTCTGTATTAATTCCCAGATGTTCAGTCCTAAGCTGCCTGCAGCTGTCTGCAAATCGTAATTCTATTTAGGAATGTACGATCGTAACTAAATTGAGATGATGATATACTAATGTTTTCATTGAAGGTTTTGTTTATTGAATTTTACGAGTAACTCACTCCCTACGTCGGTTGGCAGACTCACTATATATAGGGTGTTACAAAAAGGTACGGCCAAACTTTCAGGAAACATTCCTCACACAGAAATAAAGAAAAGATGTTATGTGGACATGTGTCCGGAAACGCTTAATTTCCATGTCAGAGCTCATTTTAGTTTCGTCAATATGTTCTGCACTTCCTCGATTCACCGCCAGTTGGCCCAATTGAAGGAAGGTAATGTTGACTTCGGTGCTTGTGTTGACATGCGACTCATTGCTCTACAGTACTAGCATCAAGCTTATCAGTACGTAGCATCAACAGGTTAGTGTTCATCACGAACGTGGTTTTGCAGTCAGTGCAATGTTTACAAATGCGGAGTTCAAATGGTTCAAATGGCTCTGAGCACTATGGGACTCAACTGCTGTGGTCATAAGTCCCCTAGAACTTAGAACTACTTAAACCTAACTAACCTAAAGACAGCACACAACACCCAGCCATCACGAGGCAGAGAAAATCCCTGACCCCGCCGGGAATCGAACCCGGGAACCCGGGCGTGGGAAGCGAGAACGCTACCGCACGACCACGAGATGCGGGCCAAATGCGGAGTTGACAGATGTCCAGTTGATGTATGGATTAGCACGGGGCAATAGCCGTGGCGCGGTACGTTTGTACCGAGACAGATTTCCAGAACGAAGGTGTCCCGACAGGAAGACGTTCGAAGCAATTGATCGGCGTCTTATGGAGCACGGAACATTCCAGCCTATGACTAGGGAAGACCTAGAACGACGAGGACACCTGCAATGGACGAGGCAATTCTTCGTGCAGTTGACGATAACCCTAATGTCAGCGTCAGAGAATGTGCTGCTGTACAAGGTAACGTTGACCACGTCACTGTACGGAGAGTGCTACGGGAGAACCAGTTGTTGCCGTACCATGTACAGCGTGTGCAGGCACTATCAGCAGCTGATTTGCCTCCACGGGTACACTTTTGCGAATGGTTCATCCAACAATGTGTCAATCCTCATTTCAGTGCAAATGTTCTCTTTACGGATGAGGCTTCATTCCAACGTGATCAAATTGTCAATTTTCACAATCAACATGTATGGGCTGACGAGAATCCGCACGCAATTGTGCAATCACGTCATCAACACAGATTTTCTGTGAACGTTTGGGCAGGCATTGTTGGTGATGTCTTGATTGGGCCCCATGTTCTTCCACCTACGCTCAATGGAGCACGTTATCATGATTTCATACGGTATACTCTATCTGTGCTACTAGAACATGTGCCTTTACAAGTACGACACAACATGTGGTTCATGCACGATGGAGCTCCTGCACATTTCAGTCGAAGTGTTCGTACGCTTCTCAACAGCAGATTCGGTGACCGATGGATTGGTAGAGGCGGACCAATTCCATGGCCTCCACGCTCTCCTGACCTCAACTCTCTTGACTTTCATTTATGGGGGTATTTGAAAGCTCTTGTCTACGCAAACCCGGTACCAAATGTAGAGACTCTTCGTGCTCGTATCGTGGACGGCTGTGATACAATATGCCATTCTCCAGGGCTGCATCAGCGCATCAGGGATTCCGTGCGACGGAGGGTGGATGCATGTATCCTCGCTAACGGAGGACATTTTGAACATTTCCTGTACAAAGTGTTTGAAGTCACGCTGGTACGTTCAGTTGCTGTGTGTTTCCATTCCATGATTAATGTGATTTGAAGAGAAGTAATAAAATGAGCTCTAACATGGAAAGTAATCGTTTCCGGACACATGTCCAACATCGAGCAGGGTAGTATGCGTTAAGTTGCACAGTTCCTGCGAAACGTTCTGCCCATTTTGCTGTACGCCGGCCGGTGTGGCCGAGCGGTTCTCGACGCTTCAGTCTGGAACCGCGCGATCGCTACGGTCGCAGGTTCGAATCCTGCCTCGGGCATGGATGTGTGAGATGTCCTTAGGTTAGTTAGATATAAGTGGTTCAAAGTTCTAGGGGACTGATGACCTCAGCTGTTAAGTCCCATAGTGCTCAGAGCCATTTGAACCATTTAGCTGGAAGAGGTACCAGCAATCAGTGCAAATGGTTCAAATGGCTCTGAGCACTATGGGACTTAACATCTGAGGTCACCACTCCCCTAGAACTTTGAACTACTTAAACCTAACTAACCTAAGGACATCACACACATCCATGCCTGAGGCAGGATTCGAACCTGCGACTGTAGCGGTCGCGCGGTTCCAGAATGAAGTGCCTAGAACCACTCGTCCACATGGACCGGCGTGTCAGTGCATGTGGTTCCAACATGACGGCAGTCCTGCTCACTGTTCCCGCGTAGGTACAGAGGTGTTAAATGAAAAGTTCCCGGATTGTTGGGTAGGACGACGTGCTAAAGTGAGTGGCCAGCCGGTCTCCTGATTTGACCCCTCTTCATTTTTTTTTTCTGTGGGGAACAATCGAACATAAAGTGTATGCTCAAATACCAACTACGCCAGACGATATGAAGCAACGTATCATCGAAGCGTGCGCTGATATCTCATGTGACACCCTCGCAGCCGTTCACAAACCATTTGAACGGTGACTACAAATGTGCATTGCAGCAGAGGGGAAGCATTTTGAGCCCATGCTTCAGAAAAGTTTTGTATCATGTACAGTACGTATTTTGCATCTTTGCGTGTATTTGCTTCGTATTGTGACCGATAGTAAATATTTTCAAATAAAAAACAAATACGTACGAAATAATTGTGACCAATACGGGCCTCGTGATTTGCATTTTTATTTCTGTTACTTAAAATGTATTAACATCTTGTAGTACTGTGATACTGTATGTTGTCTACTATTCTGGTATCACAGTTGTCAAATAACTGAATAATATTTGCGCGACATCCTCAGTTACTTTTTGCGCAAAATATCGCTGTATGTATTACTATTGACGGGTAAATGGGCGTGTTTGTGTAAGGACAAACACGTGACGTTTACCATGTGCTCTACACAACAGGAAAGGTCGCATTGGACAACGCCACTTCGAAGAACGAACACGATACGAGAACACATCTGTGTCTCAAAAACTATTCGCTTAAATATTATGATATACACATATTTGAAACCGTCTTTTTAAACCCATCATGTTACACTAATTTTAGCACAGGGTTCCGTTTAAAAAAACCAAAGATGGCCTCATATCTCTGTAATAAAAAAATAGCAGAAACATGAAATTGATGTATTCAAGTAGGCCCTGTCCCTGTAATTCACTGTCCAAACGGCATCTTTGGATCTATTACGGTTGAGGAGATACAAGGGGTGTTGTGACTTAGCTGCCTCACCCTGTAGATGAGGGCAAACGCATGTAGTAACTGAAAATTCTTCTAAATTAACAATTTGCGGTTGCATGCATTGTTTATAAGATGTTCTGGTTCCTAGTCGCTATTGATAACAATTTAGCCAGTGGCCGAGCCGTTCTAGGAGCTTCAGTCTGGAACCGCGCTGCTGCTACGGTCCCAGATTCGAATCCTGCCTCGGGCATGGGTGTATCTGATGTCCTTAGTAGGTTTAAGTAGCTCTAAGTCTAGGGGACTGATGTGCTCAGATGTTAAGTCCCATAGTGCTCAGAGCCATTTGAACCATTTTTGGACAATGTAGCCATGGCGGAATGGGTTGACACCAACGCTGTCGAGATCAAACAGAATGACACGTACTTCTTCCTCCCATCTCAGGTCATCGCTCCTTTCCCTGGTACGAGTTCACATGGATTGACACCTGTTATAGATGGGCAAATATGTAAGTAGTAGCAACTCATATTTCTTCTACTGTAATTCTCACTTGCATGCATTGCATATGAGTGGTTTTTTTGTGTACTCGGTAACAACGTCATGATGAATGAGGAGGATTTTGATCTGTATGCAATGCTAAGAGGCAGTACGCCAGTAGACAATGGGATAAGACCCATATCTAATGATACGAACACTGACGAATTTCTATGGAACTAGCAGAAATTATTATAATTGTTGGCACTTGGATATTGCTATTGTTTCCAGATCGTGCTTTTTTTTCATTAAACTACTCTGTGGTTTCAGCACTTTTGGGGAAAAGATCTCAGATGCCCTACTGTAGGTTACTGAAATCCTACCGCTTTCTTAAATATTTTGAAAAGGGAGCTCCTCAAAATCATTACAGATCTGTGCTAACCCTCCAGTAAGTGTAGTGCAGCTCTATTCTGTGGTCTCATGTACCGGCTCCCACCCAGAAGATGGTGGGAAGGAGTGTTGAAGAGATATTTGGATGGGGAGGGGTATTGGTGTGATATTATGGGCGCCGCAATTGCCAAGAGGTTTAAAACTTTTATCTCAAGTGTCACATTGGTCCAGTTTTGCAAAATGCAGAAAGCGGGTCTGGTAAAGCACTGAGTCATATACTCCACCTAGACATACATTCCCATGTTCTTACCCATTAAATGTGAGGTCCAGTTTTAGTCCTCTGCCAGAGGGTACTGCTTCTACATAGGCCTGTATGCATGTCCAAAATTTAGATGAGGATGCCGAATTTTGCTTTGAATGGTCGCTTTTGGCTTGCAACATAAGTTATAAGAAGAAGGAGAGCGTACAAGAACATACCATACATCTAATGTTTGAGAGCACTATAGCTTCAATAGCATCAAATTCTAGACTGAAATTCAAGACGTACCGAAATTTGAGAGGAAGAAACTCTTTATATCAGTTCATGTTTATGGTCTGAATAAAGAAGAAAGCAATATAGAAGAAGAACATAAAATGCAGGATAATAAAGTTAATGATAAATCGATTGGACCGCTTCAATTTTCAAAAGTAGCCAGTCAGTAACCTAATATATAGATTTGTGGTTATCCTCTGAAGGACAGAAACAACACCTCGTATGGATTCAAAACGTGTGCTGCCTTCATTCCTCCCAAATGAGTAAAAAAGAAGAGGCAAACTATTTCTTAAAGTTTTATGACACCGACGACGTGGAGTGTTGCCCGTAGTTAATGCAAATTTTTAGTGCCTCCTTCATGCTGTGGCGCAGTGTGAGGGCGATCCCACTGCGCCCCACAGTACCTTCACAGAATAATATGTACGATAAATAGCAACGTATCTCGTTGTACGCTCATATGACTCAAATATCAATCATTTCGTTTCGTACGTCATGATAAATCCTTGGAGACAGTTGCTCTCTGACCTTGAAATACTCGCACGGCGCGTTGATGAGATTTATTTCATAAACATTCCCATGACTAATTCCCAAATGAGTAACGAATTACAAAATAAATCTGCTTAGTTTAACTGGTCAGCATGAATAGGCTGATTAGCATACTGCATCCCTTCTGCTCACTGCACAGCATTTGTCTCCCGTTATTTGCATTAGGTGACGGCATTATGCCGTGCAGAAATGATACCGGCCACACGACTCCTTGTCGTAGTGATATGTTTTGCTGTCTACTCTCTCTGACATGCAGACATTGAATCCGTACCAGGAACTTCACATACCTCTCGTAATTGTCCCTAGGTGCCAATACAAAATTCCGACGGATATAGGATGGCAATATTCGTTCTATGGCAGCAGCAAACAATTCGATAACCATACCAGGATCAACATATTTTATTCGGTTCCACCAAAATTCGCAGATTTCCGTCATAGTCCCGCGACCTGCTTGACGTTGTCTACCGCACCAGAAACACATTAGTAAGTCACTTTGAATTTCTGCTGACCAATATTCTTGTCCTTAAATTCTGCTAGATATGTACAAGCACTAGAAATGTCTTTAGCACATCTATTGGTGACCTGTCGTACATGCCATACCACAAAAGAATTGTGTTCTTGCTCTGACCTGGATACAGGCAAAACATCCATTTTTGTTCAGATCAAGCTACGAAGCCTACTCGGAAAGTAAGGTCCGATCGATCGGAAAATGGAAACCAATGTTTTATTTGCAACAGCTAGCTTCACCTTCCAGTTACTTCTCTACATAGTCGCCGCTCCGATTTAGGCAGTTGTAGCGTGTACCAACTTTACAATACTCTCGTCATTGAAGGCAGCCGCCTGCGCTTCCTGCCAATTCTCTATGCTTGTCTACAGCTCGTTGTCTGTACCAGATCATTGTCTTCATAGCCAGCGGTTGATGTGAGCGGAGATGAAACTCAGGAAGAGTCAATTACGGGCTCTGTTGTGTGTGATCAAACACTTCCCTTCGAAAACACTGGAGGAGTATCTTCATTGCCTCTGCAGAGGGCGACCGAGAATTGTCATGCAGAAGGAAACGCTTGGGAGCTATATTATGTGGGCTGCATGACAGGCGAAATCTCACACCAGACCCTCATACTGTGTGGGAGACACTATGGTTCTAAGCATCTTTACATGCTCACTGTGTGCTCATCAGAACTGAAAAGAGCGACGTGACGCGATCTATGGGCATACTACAGGCACTGCCCAGTGCATCTGCGCAAAGCTTCATCGGATTTTCACTGTGGTTTCCATTTCGCACCCCATCGCACCTTACTTTCAGAATAGTCCTCATAGTTAATTTTCCAACAGCGAACGAACTCTGTATCTGTTGAAATACCAGGCAAAGACTACACACACTTTTGTGACAACATCGAGAATGCTTCTACATTTTTAATCACTTGTGCAGCCACTGTCTGATTATACACAACCTGTTGTCTTTGAAATGATTCTCATTCTAATCGCTCTGCATCCAGCACCTGAGCCATCTGTGTCACATAGAAAAAAAAAAAAAAAAAAAAAAAAAAAAAAAAAAAAAAATCAAATGTGCGTGAAATCTTATGGGACTTAACTGCTAAGGTCCTAAGCTTACACAATACTTAACCTAAATTATCCTAAGGACAAACACACACACCCATGCCCGAGGGAGGACTCGAACCTCCGCCGGAACCAGCCGCACAGTCCATGACTGCAGCGCCGTAGACCGCTCGGCTAATCCCGCGCGGCTCTGTCACATAGCCTTAAAATTATTATTCTGTTCCAAAATAATGTTGTTACTTACGCTAGTCAGCTGATTATTAGTCATTGAGATTCATCGGAAGAATCTTAAGGAAATGCAATCCGAAAACAAAGGAAGTAGGTCACAGTACGCTTGTTCGCCCACTGCTTGAATACTGCTCAGCAGTGTGGGATCCGTACCAGGTAGGGTTGATAGAAGAGATAGACAAGATCCAACGGAGAGCAGCGCGCTTCGTTACAGGATCATTTAGTAATCGCGAAAGCGTTACGGAGATGATAGATAAACTCCAGTGGAAGACTCTACAGGAGAGACGCTCAGTTGCTCGGTCCGGGCTTTTGTTAAAGCTTCGAGAACATACCTTCACCGAAGAGTCAAGCAGTATATTGCTCCCTCCTACGTATATATATGAGGATAAAATCAGAGAGATTAGAGCCCACACAGAAGCATACCGACAATCCTTCTTTCCACGAACAATACGAGACTGGAATAGAAGGGAGAACCGATAGAGGTACTCACGGTACCCTCCGCCACACACCGTCAGGTGGCTTGCGGAGTATGGATCTAGATGCACATGTAGATGTAGATCTGTCGCTTCTGTGGAAGTGAGAAAACCATTCTGACTCCCTTGCAACGTTTCCGGGATTGCTGATATTAATTGTGGCATTCGTCACAATTATCACGTACCGCAACAGTATCAGAATCTACCTCAGCAACAATCTTTTTCAGTTGTGTCTCATTTTTTAGACTATTCGCCACTGTCGCGCTTTACTTCAGTTTTTAATCTCGTCATTTCAGAGGAAACAATGAGCATTTACTGCTTCAGTACCCTTATTTATTTGGGTTTACATGTCAATATTTACTTTGTTGATTTCGGTTTTCATTTTAGAATTTACTTATTTATTTCAGCGGTTCATTTCATTTGGACATCATCCAACGTTACAATTACTGCCAACAGCGCTACATTTTGCCCATCAGGGTTTACCTCTGCAACCAACCACTTTCCCCTTGCAACCGTCTTTATCAGAGTGTCATCAATGCTTGCCAGCATTAGAGGGCGTCAGTTGTCGCTGTGTTCCCGCTCGTTGTCGTAAGCGAGACTGCCCAGCGAGGACACTGCCTGAGAGATTATCGTCTTCCGAGAATGCGGTCTCGATAACATGGCGACTCGACATTCTCGCCTAGCGCATCGCCCTCACGCAGTCGTACTGCGCACCGCTTTCCCACTAACAAACATTCTCGAATGGCCTTCAAGACACTAGGCACCTCAAGGTCAGTTTCGCTGTCTACAGTGCACAAGCGCTAAGCGCTGTAATTCGTCCGTCTCCAAGCTTTTTTGCCGCACATAAACTTAACAGTGCAGTAGGCCAGCGCCAGCTTAAACTTCTGTGTTTCGGCACGATATCGTATGTTCACGTGTGATTTCAATCTTCCGCGGAACATTGTGCTGGCGTGTTTTTGGTAGTGAACGAAACGTAAACGCAAGGGCCTGCGTTGAGGGCAAAAAGACATTAGAAAACAACCTAAAATTGTCGTATCGAATGTACTGAAGTTTTTTTTACTGATCTGGCTAAAAATGAAGAAACAAGTAATAATAGCAATAATATATACTCTGCGTAAGTTCATAAAATGACAACAAAATCATGTGGTTTATCTGAATCCATTGTATTTGGCAATGCAGTATCGTCGGTGGAATCTATAGAAGCGAGCATGTGTTTTGATTCTCCAAGAAAGGCATGTAAATGATAACGGAATCCGGCCGGTGTCGCCGAGCGATTCTAGGCGCTTCAGACTGGAACCACGCGACCGCTACGGTCACAGGTTCGAATCCTGCCTCGGGCCTGGATGTGTGTGACGTCCTTGGGTTAGTTAGGTTTAAGTAGTTCCAAGTTCTAGGGGACTGATGACCCCAGATGTTAAGTCCCATAGTGCTCAGAGCCATTTGAACCATTTTTTGATAACGGAAATCTATGGAATTTGACGATTCTGACAAAAAGTTAGTGCGTAGAGCTATATTTAGATACCAATACCGATGACAGTATCCGACTGCCAGAAAAATACAGGGTGATCTCGGTGAAAATAATTATTCTGGCTCAGAGACCTCCGTTGTTTGTCCTCTCTTCTCACTTGGTTTTTGATCCATAGCGTTTAATGGTGGAGGAAAATTTCTAGTGGAATGCAGAGACATTGCAGCTGTAAGAACGAAGTTTTGTGTACAATGCACTTATTGCTTACTTCGATAAAACTTGGCTTGCACGAAACCATAGGCAAAAATGTATGTCGCTAGACTTCAGCGGAAGTAGTGGCTTAAAAGTACCTACATTTATTTTTCTGTACGGTATATCAGCGATATGAGTAATGAGCGCAGTAACGGAGGGTCAGTAAGTGCTGCAAAAAAATTTCGGGAGGTAGTGATTATTCTTGGTCGCACTAAGGCGAACCGGAGGAACTAAAATCCTGGCGGCGACACACGGGTACTCGCGCACTACTGCACACGATGTTTCTCGCAAATAAAATGTGTTTATAGGTTACACGATACAGTAATGATGTCTCAGATGTTACCAAAATAAATTTTACAGCCTTCTTAACAACTTTCTCGCTGGAAGTTTCTGCAATATCCAACAGAACGCAAATTCATCAGCGACGACATTTTTCGTTACGTAGGCCTACAGTATCGCACTTTTTATGGTATCGTATTTTTTATCTCGGAGTGTTATTGTGTTACCACGACAAAATTTGTGTCACATGCGTCTGTAAACTTTCAGTATATTCATAACTTTTTTCATTCAAAATATGTTAGTGATTCTGTTTTATCAAAAGGTTGAATTAAAAAATTATTTTTCTTCAAAATTTCTTGTAGAGTTAGTTATTTTTTTCGTAGTAACTGGCAACAATCATCTTTTAGAAAGTACTGCATCATATTGTAGACTCCAAATAGAGATGTCTAACATTTTTTTCGGAATTTTGACTAAGTTTGATGCTGTCGCTAATTGGCAATGTTGTAAGACTGTGAGATGGCCACAAGATGCCTGCTTCCGTGATGGCCGCTAGAGTACGGTACACGTACGTATGACATGTCGGAGTGTTGTGCGAGTAGGAATGAATGCGTTTTGGAAGCCTTAAGGCACAGTTCAACCGAACGAATCAGAATCGAGGCATTCGAATAAATCCAGACCACGTAACTGTAAGTGTAAATCTGCCCTAAGGTTTCCTGTATTTGTGCTGTCTGTCGAATCATCAATGGCGGATTGTGATTACTCAGAAACTCTTACGTAACAGTGATGAGAGATATCTTGAAACCTTGCAATAAAGCGGGAAATGGAGACTGAAAATGATTTTCCACATGAAGCTGACCTAATATGAACTATGCGATACCCACAGCGTAAGTGTGCATTCAGTACTTTTCATTTCTCAACACTGCATTTGATTATATACACAACGTCTCTGGAAACCAGTTGTCAGTTGTCTTTGCTCCTACGCGCTTCAAATTTAGCTTGATTTAGTTCTGTTATTGTTATGGATGACGAGAATGCCATTAACGCATTTGGAATCTACACAGCTTCTTCTTCGAGTCAATACCATCCCCTCTTTACTAAAATTGCTTCCACAGAGACACTACTGGCAGTTATACAGAAACTTGTTTGCTGAGTTTGCTGAACTTCGAAAGGGTACAAGTATTTGTTTTTCACCATGATAGAACTCATCGTACTGTATTAATACAGTACATTACGTGTGGGAGACGTGTGGGTGCTTCTAGAGCTTTCTTGCTGTTACCCCGCTAATGTGTATCGAATGTAACTGTCTTAGTTCCGACGACGTTATCTGTAGCTCTGCTGTTTGTTCATATATATTTCCGTAATGATATGTTCACCAGTCTTGGCAATATCAGGAAACCTTGTAGTCAAAAGTACATTGTTTTTTAGTTTCCATTTGTCCGTCGATTGATCGATACAGCTGGACGGGACAGTTAAGAAACGGATCTCAAAATAGTTGTCTGTCCACAGACCGCACGTCATTGAACAATGGTTTTTAAGAATTGCGTCTTTCACTTCTGGAATAAGTTCATTCCTGATTTGATCACGCAAATCCTTAGAAAGTTGTGCTACAGCCCTTGGGGGAGGCAGTACTTCTTGGGCAGTGATCTGTTCGTATTTTGCTCGTGCATTTATCTGCTCTTGAGCTACACTGAAGACTCCTCCACACCACTTACAATGTTAAAAGGTCGGAGGTCTGTTGCACACATTAAAACACATTTGTTCTTAATGGATATTTCACCAGCACTAGCAGCTGCAACGCTTGAC
Organism: Schistocerca americana; assembly: GCF_021461395.2. NCBI lineage: Eukaryota > Metazoa > Arthropoda > Insecta > Orthoptera > Acrididae > Schistocerca > Schistocerca americana. The sequence goes on from NC_060130.1 coordinate 546,458,426, forward strand.
AAGAGATGGTTACCCTTAAATTTCTCTCTGTTCATTCCAGTTGTGTTTCCCTTACTAACAGACAATGGTCCACAATTTTCATTTTGGCACTAACCATAACCAACTGCGAGGTATGTATCTCTTTCAAGAACCACATGAAACAGTCGCAACAAACACGTCTACATAGACGCAGTATAACGATCCTGCCTTGGAGGCGGTTAAGTGGGAGATGTGTCTCAGAGCTGGAGAGTGACAGATGATGATGCGAGACTGGATGCGCACGTAGTTTATGTGTCAGGCGATAGAGGATAATACTGGATAAGGGGACTGTGACGTTAGTTTCGATTGCGCCCACTACAGTGCACTAAAGTAATAGAATGTTTTTCATAAACTGTTCTAGTATTTTCATAAAGTGTTATGTTTTTTTGTATGTAAAATGTTATAAATGTGTTTTAGCAGTATGAAAGATGCTTGAGAGTGAATTAAGGTTAATATGAAGATAATTGTTTAACGAGTTATGTAGTAGGATTTAGTGTGGGAACATTTCGAAGAATTATGGATATGGACAAAGGGGATTTTTGTAGAATAGTTTTGTAAAGTAAATTTATGGTAAATGGAAAGTTAATTCAGGTATAAATAACAATAGCAAATAACTTTATGCATAAGCAAAACTTCAGCATATTAGATAATTACGTCGGTATAAAGTGCAGTCGTAAGGTTTACTATTTTGCGATTGGTTATTGAGGAAAAGCGCGGATTGATGCGGGAGAATGTTGTTTTGCTATTGGCTGTTGAGTAAACTGACCAATGGTAAAGTAATATTCTTCGCGCGCCTTTCTCTGCTGGTAGAGAACACTTTGAGTATTCTAGAGAGGAGTCGGAGCCTAGCCATGAAACAGATCGGACGTGTGTAGTAGTAGTTCGGATGGAAATGATAAGTTGCCGGATCCAGCACTGTTTCATACATCAAAAGTGTTGGAAAGTGACGCCATAATTATTCCGATGTGAGTGTAGAAATTTCGGACTTTTTAAGTGAATTTTGTGACGACAAAAGACATATATTCCGCGTGGCGTATTGAGCAGGTCGGTGGCTAAAAACTGTGACTGCATTAGGTACCAACAGACTTGATATTTGGGGAGTATTCTCAATCAAAAACAATCAGAATTTTTGTAGCTATTACGTTTTCGGGAAACGGAACACCATAAACTTCTAACGTGAGTGAAAGGGATTGTGAGTGACTGTGTTAAGACTAGCACGGGATTGGCAGTGAGACTTGTTCACCTAAGTTTCAAAATATATTAACTGAGGACAAAATTTCCAATCTTTCATTTGTGTGAAAACTTTCTCCCGAAACGTGGATTAGTGACTTAAATTGCAGCCTGGTTCACGTCGAAGTACAGTAGGTTTCACTCGGCTTTCCTACTGATGAGCTGCTGAGACAATGTTCACAGGTAGGTGCAGGTTCGTCGTAAAGGGACAGAAAGAACCGCCCCGCCGCACTATGTTTCGCGAAAATAATATTGTGCGTAGTTAACAGACGTAGAAGACAAGTCAATTTATTAAAAAATGTTACATTAACGAAGCGATTCGACTAACCAAATACTATCACGTCTCGAATTTTGAAGTTACATTCTGTAGGTATTTAGTAATCACAGATGGGCTTATCTTATATATCTCCCAACTGGAACTACCACATTATTTAACGAAATGTACATTCCATCAGCAAGTTTGTTCAACACATCTTTTGTAATGGCAGTCATCGCACAATGACCGTTACTGGCCCGGTTCCGTAACCGCTTATGTCCAGTTTAGTCCCGTGTAAATTTGTAGCCTACCACTATGTTACGATGATACGATACTCACGCCCATCGCGCGATCACGTTGTCTCGACCTTCCTCTGTCGGCAGCTCGGACAATCCGTCCGGAACAGTTTGGGTTCACTTCCCACCTGTCAGCTGTACTCCAAGTCCTTAGGGTCACAGAACATGTCAGCAAGGGCTTCAAATCCACCATGTCAACGCCAGCGGTTTTCTTGGTTCTGCAAAACGTGTATGACAAGATTTGGCAGGACAATCTTGTGTACCAAATGCTGACTCAGACGACTATCATCAATATCTATGTCAACTTCGTGGATACCTTCCTCCACAATAGGACCTTCTTGGTTACTTACGAGGGAACCTCCCCATCGCACCCCCTTCAGATTTAGTTATAAGTTGACACAGTGGATAGGCCTTGGGAAACTGAACACAGATCAATCGAGAAAACTGGAAGAAGTTGTGTGGAACTATGAAAAAAATAAGCAAATCATACAAACTGAGTAGTCCATGCCCAAGATAGGCAACATCAAGGGTAGTATAAGGTCAGGAGCGCCGTGGTCCCGTGCTTTTTTTTTTTTTTTTTTTTTTTTTTTTTTTTTTTTTTTTTTTTTTTTTTTAAAATCTCATTTTGTTCGCTTTCGTTCGTTGCATCTGCTCGGGGCGGACGTCGTAAGAGATCCGTTTAAGTTCGTTGTTGATCGATTAACTCAGTTTTTTTATTACAGAGGGTAGCTAACCCTCTGACAGAACACGCTGAGCTACCGTGCCGGCATGGTTAGCCTGAGCAGCTGCGGAACGAGAGGTCCTAGGTTCAAGTCTTCCCTCTAGTGAAAAGTTTAATTTTCTATTTTCAGACAATTATCAAAGTTCAGGCACTCACACGTAATCAACTTCGCTCTCCAAAATTCCAGGACATGTTCGGATTTGCTTGGACATATGCAGGATTTGACGGTCTACACACGGAAAAATTTGAAAACTTTAAAAACATATGTTTTGACAGAGCACAGGGAAAACTGTGAAACTATGCTAAAACGGTGGCGCAACAGGAATCACTCGCTTACCGGGACGATCATCGAAGAACTAGTATCAGCATCGCATCTACCCCCGGTCAGTGTCGGCCATATATCGCCCCCGTTAACGCATGTGCGCACGTTCATAGTTGAACACAGTTACGTTCGAGAGCGTTTACCGACGTCCCGACAGTCGACATCGAAGGACGTGTACCATTTACTTCCTTGACAGATCGCTCGGAACAGGGTGAAACGGAAACATCCAGCAGTTAATTGGCACGCGGCTTGGCGCAGGGTACACCACCCCCACCTACCTACAACAGTCAGGTCAACATGGTACATTGTAGTGAACCGAAAATAACGAACGAATGACAAAAAATACACAATACATTTGGCGGATTTGCCCATGTGTCTGCAAAGCGTCATGCTGGATACGGACGACCTCCGGCGAGGCGCTGGCTGTCTGGTCTCTAACAAAGGAAGATAATAGCTTTCATGCGGCACGCTATCTTGCGATATAGTATTTTTTTCCAGAGGAAATGTATTTTCCACGCCATAAGACGAACGCAGTGGCGTGGACCACAGGAATAATGGTCCATTACATAGTACAGAGACACACGTCTGAACGTACTGAACGTATTTGGTTACTGGCAATACTTGCAAGATGGACACACAAAACTGTTACGGCTACGAAAGTACAAGGACTGGTATGCCAATTTCGTAGGAACGGTTTTTGCGGACCCGCCATATACTTGGGGTGTGCCGGGTGCGCAAAGATGAGGGGCGCTGCTGTCGTTGTGAAACCGACAAAGTAAAGTGATCAGCTAAGGAAAACTACGCGAGTATGCGACCCAGGAAGAACTAACACTTGCACAGGTAGCAGTGGAATGTTTCTTCGCATTTTGTTTTAATATCTATGAATGTTTTTTTAATGGTGCCGGAGGTGGTCCTACTTTGACTTTGTTGTTATTTAATGTTGCATAGTAGGACGGCAGCGAGGTTCGTTCCAGGACAGTTATAATGTATAAGAACGTACTATGGTTTTGTGAATAATAAAGATTTCTATTTCTCTACCTTCCCCAAATAAAAAAAAAGCGGTCAGCGCGATGGAAAAAAAAGAAAAACGATACGGAGAGGCAAGCGGGAAATCCGCGTTCGAGTACCGGTCCGGCACACATTTTCATGAATGAAATTACAATGAAATATTTACAAATTTTCATTGTCGCCATTCTGTCCTACAGCTGATGGTGGTCCATATTCGCAACTCCGAATACATTTAATGTATGCCAACTGAAAAAATTTTCTGAGTTAGATTCTGATATTGTTCAGGTACGGAACAGCTGAGGCGATCAACACAAGCAATCAGTATCAACTATCTCTAAAACGTTGGGAGGGAATGAGACTGGTTACCATACCTTTGCAGAAGCGACAGAGTTAACGCAAACAGTGTATGGAACTAAGCTGATTGACGACTGATTACAGTAATTATAAAATAAGTTCGGAACAGAGTTATAACTTCAAGGGACATTTGACAGAGACGACGCAGAGTGAACAGACAACAGGTTGTACAAGTCAGACAGTGGATGAGCAACTGATTATAAATGAACAGTCAATCTTGAAGGTGTCACAAAGGGGTGTGCAAGCTTCACCTGGTACTTCAGCAGAAGCAGCGTTCATTTGCTTTAGGAAATTTAATTACTTCGATCCACACGGAAATGTACACTAAGAATTGTTCGTAGAGGAATTTCGGGATGTATTGCCTGTGTCCTGGTCACAGCAAGATCAAATTTCATTTATGGTACGACATTTACGATGGGCTAACAAGGTGTCTAATACTTGTACAGATCTAGTAGCATTTAAGGAGTTTTTAAAAGAATATCGGTCCAATTCAGAGGAAGTTGCTAGTGAATTTCTGGAGCGATAGAAAAAGTCAAGCAGATCGTGGGACTATAAAGGAATTTTGTATATTTTATGGAAGCGAGTAAAATAGCTATATTGATTCTGGTTGGCTATCGAATTCTTTTCTGCGGTCGTAGAACGAATGCTGCCTTTCTATATCCGTCACGAATTGATAGGGTGCCTACGGACAGTTCCAAGAGGTATGTTAGTGGTTCCTGGAACGGGTGGAACGTTTGCATGTCAGAGACGGCAGGTATCAAAACATGCCACCACGATGAGAAGATGCACTGCCCGTACGGATTGTACATGGTAGCAGGTGATTGAGTAAACGCACGTAACAGCCGGCAGGATACGACACACTGTGATGACGGGTCTTAATATGGTCATTAGGTTATTCTTGCTGATCAGATATACTAAAGGCTTTGTCACACAGGACGAGGTCTGTTCCAGTTGGCAGCCATCTCTGCCCGCCGCGATCTAGCAATATGTTATTTTTCTTTGACGCAACACAGCATTAGCCCTGTCACACACGAGGTGGCCTATTGCTGCGAAACAGTTTTGACCGCGGCGGCAGGCTATACGTTTGTACAAAATCACAAAAGTATCGCGCTGTCCAGTCGATTTACATCAGTTCGTCGAGAGGTTTTTACAAGATGGGAGACGAAACTGAACGGTTGATAGAAAACGTCAGAAAGTATACGTATTTGTGCGACACTTCACATCAGGTCTACAAAAATGTGATGAAAAACGCAGAAACATGAGCCATGACTGCAGAAGAGCTGAATTTTACTAATAAGTATGAATATATTTTTATTTCACAACATTATTTTATTACGTAGTTATTATTTATTATCAAGTATCCCACAAAAGTAATACACACAATGTGTACTGAAGTTATGTCCTACTGACAAAGTAATCAGCGATAGTTTCGCGGACTTGAACTGTATCACGGGTTGATGTCCAGTTGGTAGCACGCACATTGGCAACAGCTCTTGCATAGGCCATATGACTTCTTCACTTTGATTATCAGCTGAACATTCACTGTCATTCTTCATTATACTGAAGTTATGCAAACAGCAAGCTGCTTTAAGTATACAATCTGCAGTTTACTTATCTGGATCTGTGGCTTTCAGTAATATACGCCATAACTATTATACCGAACGTGTTTTCAATGACACAACGTGCTCGAGACAGCTGTGCACTGAAACATTTTTTTGGGATCGGAGATCATTCTGGCTTCTGGATACAGTCTCATTAGCTACATCTGAAGTGCAAAGCTTCGGAGGTGGAACTGTTTCTCCAGCAATATATTGTCGGTAGAGCGCTGAATTCTCAAAGACAGTACGACCATAAACTTGTAGAGTGGGTATGTTGTGTCTAGGAATACCGCATACTCGGTTCTCTAAACAAACAAACAACTCGTATTAATGAGTTTTATTACAACAAGTCAAATAAAAATACTTAACTTTGATCTGAGAATTCTTGTATTCCTTTATACATGATCATCCACAAGTACAATTACACAGATGTGTCGCAAGCAAGCAGAGACTGCTACTAACAACAATCTGCCAACTGAACTGCAGTGACTGCTGATCTCAAGCTGTGCCACGTAGAGACCGCTAATGAAGAAGCTACGATGCGTTGGCTAGCGAAGTGGCTAACGTTGAAGCTGCTATCGAAGTGGGTCGCCACGAATTTTTATATTTTTTTTATGTGGAGGTGTCAATACAACGTCACCAGTGGATCAGGGTCTTACTATCTTGGTGGATGGTAAAACTGTTCCATCCGACAATGATTTCATTCCAGAGACATCACTGGAGTGCACATTGAAGATGTGGCGATGGGACTTTAAGTCCCATATGTAATTGAAAACTACTTCTAGCATTGCCTTTTTTTAACATATATGAACGATACCATGTATCATACTGATTCTTGTGTAGGTGAACATTCTCTGCTGCTTCACTGAAACAATTTCATTTGATTTTGTATACGATGTATTATATTTCAGGCTATGTTGTTGGGACGACACCAGGTCACTATCGAGTCCACCTGCGTGCTAACAAGGGAACCTCCCCATCGCACCCCCCTCAGATTTAGTTATAAGTTGGCACAGTGGACAGGATTTGAAAAACCGAACACAAATCAATCGAGAAAGCAGGAAGAAGTTGTGTGGAACTAGGAAAAAAATAAGCAAAATATATAAACTGAGTAGTCCAAGCGCAGGATAGGCAACATCAAGGATAGTGTAAGTTCAGGAGCGCCGTGGTTCCGTGGTTAGCGTGAGCAGCTGCGGAACGAGAGGTCCTCGGTTGAAGTCTTCCCTCAAGTGAAAAGTTTATTTTCTTTATTTTCGCAAAGTTATGGTCTGTCCGTTCGTTCATTGACGTCTCTGTTCACTGTAATAAGTTTAGTGTCTGTGTTTTGCGACCGCACCGGAAAACCGTGCGATTAGTAGACGAAAGGACGTGCCTCTCCAAATGGGAACCGAAAACATTTGATCGCAAGGTCATAGGTCAACCGATTCCTCCACAGGAAAACACGTCTGGTGACGGCATGTGCGTCACATAACAGGAATATATTGTCGACCCACCTAACTTGTACACTTGGCGAATGGGTAAAAAGATTCTTCTACCACGCCCGATTTAGGTCTTCTTGTGGATGTGATAATCACCCCAAAAAAGTGATGAAAACATAAGAGTTTGTCACATAAACTGCAACAAATGAGTGCGCCACCGTTTTAGCATAGTATTAATATACATGGCACGCGCCTTCACGTGCACGTTCACTAAACCAACGCCCCCTTCTCGCGCTGGGATGGTAAGCGCGTTGTACTGTACCTTAAAGAGCTGTCCCAGGCTTACATAGAACCCAAAAGCCGCGTGAATCCTCATAGCTATCGTGCGCGTCAAGGGGAGAAGGGTTGTCAGGTGGCACATCAGGGGAGCGAGATAAAGGTTGACGAGTGACACTTGCTGCAGCATACCCATCGACAGTAGGGCGTTTAGTCGTACTGCCGTGCGAACTCTGAGCAACAGCCCTCTGTAGTCCGCAGCCGTTCCCGCCGTCTCCTTATGAAAGCTGATACCCAAACATCGAAGTGTTAGCACCACAGATAAGGGCCCTTCCGTTCCTGGTTCTAGTCCACGCCCCACATGCATGAATTGTGATTTTCGGAAGTTGACCTCGCTGCCAGCTGCTATCCCATGCGTCTGTAGCCAATTCAGTACTGATTGAGTCTCCCCCTCATTCCGTACGAGGAACTCAATGTCATCCGCGTATGCTCTACATTTGAATGATAGATGCCGCACGGAGCCCCCAGTAAGACGGCGGCGAAGGCCTGCGAGGCAGAGTTCTAAGGCGATCGCATATAGGAGGATCGACAAGGGGTAACCTGTCTGGCTGCTCTTTAAGATCTTAAAATACTCTGTTTTCCCTCCGTTGATCACCATCGCTGATCTGGCGCCGTGCAAGAGCCGCATCACTGCAGTGGTCAATAATGGCGAAACACCCATCCTATTCATCACTGCTGCGGGGTACACATGATCCACTCGATCAAAAGCATGATCGAAATCTACAGCAACCAGTGCCCCCCGGATGCGGCATGCAGCCTCGAGGGCGACGACGTCACGATAGTCTTCCATGGCTGTGTGGATATTACTGATGCCGCCAAAACAAGTCTGATCGGCATGTATTCGATCCGTCAGCGACGTTTTGATACGGCTGCCCAGTATGCGCATAAAGACTCTGTAGTCACTATTAAGGAGTGTCAAGGGGCGATAATCACAAGGCCGTTTGCCACCACTGGGCATCATGAGCCCTTCCGTGAATTTAATGGGAACCGGTACTTCTTGCCACAGAAGCCCATTAAACGCGCGTAACCACAACGGAGTCATAATAGTCACAAAGGCACGGTAAAATTCCAACAGGAATCCGTCTGTACCTGGGGACTTGTTGGAGGCACCTCGTGTAATTGCTTCCTCCAACTCCTCACACGTAATTTCAGATAACTCGTCCGCTTCTCCGTTCACACGCGTCATGTCTGGGATCTCTTCCAGGACGTTCCCCAGCTCCCTCTGGCCCTCCCCGTCGCTCGCATAGAATCTGCTAAAATGATCCGTGAACGCCTGTTCTATGCCCCTTTGTGTTGAAAGACGACGGCCATCGTCGAGATCGATGTCATGAATTAACGTCCTTAGTCTTCGTTTTCTTCCCTTTATAACATAATGCATCGAGGGAACCTCATTGGGCAGGAAATCCTGCGACCTCGCGTGTATCATCGTACCCGCCATCCTTAGCGCCGCAAGTTGTGCCAGCTTCGCCTTGACTCAGTGGACGGCCGTCTGGCGTTCTGGTGTAGGTGGCTGAGCGCAAAGTTCCCGGAGGGCTGTAAAGTAAAACTCAGTGGTCGTCCGCTGCCATTGAGAAACCTCCTTTCCATAACCTATTAACGTCCTCCGTAAAGCTGGCTTCGCGCACTCGATCCACCACTGCAGGACAGAACCGTAAGAATTTCGTCGACGGAGGCAGCCATACCACGCGTCCTCCACCATGCGTCGGCATTCTGCATCACGCAGGTGGGAGACGTTTATCTTCCAGTTACCCCTTCATCTGCATACCTGCTGTCAACAAGGTTGACCGTACGAATATATGCATCATGGTCTGTAAACGAGGTCATCCAGATTTCTTCGTCCACCTTCGACATCACTAACGTCCTTGAAACGTAGATCCGATCCAAACGGCTCACGGAGTGGCTCGTAAAAAAAATGTACATCTTGGTTGGTTGCGATACTTCAGGTCCTATGTATCGACTAATTCCATCCCGTTGACCAGCTCCCGACGTTCTTGGCTAGGAGTATAGTTATGTCCTTTCTGTCGAGCACACAATTAAAATCTCCGCCGAGTATGCAAGCCAGTCCGGAACCGTGCGACTGCTACGGTCGCAGGTTCGAATCCTGCCTCGGGCATGGATGTGTGTGATGTCCTTAGGTTAGATAGGTTTAAGTAGTTCTAAGTTCTAGGGTACTGATAACCACAGCAGTTGAGTCCCATAGTGCTCAGAGCCATTTGAACCATTTTGAGTATGCAAGCATCGTATCGTCCCCGGAACAACGGTGTAACCTAATGGGCGTAAGAAGTTACTCTGTCCCTTCTGTTATCCGAACCTGACAGTGCGTATATATTGATCAAACTTATTCCACCTATGGTCACGGCCGTACCACGGGCAGAAGGCAAATACTCTACTTCATCTGTACGTATCTCTTCCTTCAATAGTATCGCAGTGCCAACGTCTCTCTCGTCACAAGGGGAACAGTAAATATCGTAACTGTGCAAGTCCAAGGGGGAAGCACCCGAACTTCCTGTAATAGCGCTATATGTAAATCCGCAGCCTTTATCATTTTGATTCTTACTGTGGTGTCACCACCAGACACCACACTTGCTAGGTGGTAGCCTTTAAATCGGCCGCGGTCCGTTAGTATACGTCGGACCCGCGTGTCGCCACTATCAGTGATTGCAGACCGAGCGCCGCCACACGGCAGGTCTAGAGAGACTTCCTAGCACTCGCCCCACTTGTACAACCGACTTTGCTAGCGATGGTTCACTGACAAAATACACTCTCATTTGCCGAGACGATAGTTAGCATAGCCTTCAGCTACGTCATTTGCTACGACCTAGCAAGGCGCCATTACCAGTTACTATTGATACTGTGAATCATCTACCGTCAAGAGCGACGTTCACCATTAATGGATTAAAGTTAAGTATTCCACCAGCTACGTCCGTTTTTTCTAAATTCTAATTTCCTTGTCCTGTTCCAGACCTCATGCCAGCCTGCGTGGGCTAAAACGCGTGTCTTTCGGCTTCCTCTAGTAACACGGGGCCGGCCGTGGTGGCCAAGCGGTTAAGGGCGCTACAGTCTGGAACCGCGCGGCCGCTACGGTTGCAGGTTCGAATCCTGCCTCGGGCATGGATGTGTGTGATGTCCTTAGGTTAGGTAGGTTTAAGTAGTTCTAAGTTCTAGGGGACTGAGCCGGCCGAAGTGGCCGTGCGGTTAAAGGCGCTGCAGTCTGGAACCGCAAGACCGCTACGGTCGCGGGTTCGAATCCTGCCTCGGGCATGGATGTTTGTGATGTCCTTAGGTTAGTTAGGTTTAACTAGTTCTAAGTTCTAGGGGACTAATGACCTCAGCAGTTGAGTCCCATAGTGCTCAGAGCCATTTGAACCATTTTTTCTAGGGGACTGATGACCTTAGAAGTTAAATCCCAAGGTGCTCAGAGCCATTTGAACCATTAGTAACACGGTGTTGGCTCTCCTGCCAACCACAACACTTACATTCGTCCCAATGCTATTGATCTTAACAGACCCTATCCGATAAGATCGTTACATGGCTGTCAACGTAGATAGGGCACCTTACGATCACTAATTCTTCCGTACATAGGCTGCTTTCTTTCTAATGTCCCCCGCCATCCCCTCATATGGTCTGCCGTTATTCTGTGCACTCTTCCGGTCATACACTGGGAGAGTGTGTGGGAGCAGTTCCTCCAGCATCATCTGTTCCCCACGTGGGTGGGTCTCCTGACCAGTCCCTTAACGTCCCATCGTTGTCTTGCGTTGTAGGCGCCGTAGTCACCTCAGTAGCCTGTAGCCGTCTATTGAGCTCCTCTGCTGTTTCTGGAGCATCGTCATCGGAAGGTCATGCCGCCATCCCGGTGGCCACCGTTGCATCCACGCTAGGCAGTTCTTCTGTACCCATGGTAGTCTGTTCTGTACCCGAAAACGCCTCAGAATTTCCTGCTGGACCAGATTGGTTGTTCTCTACAGTGAGGCGGCGCTTCTTCCGGCCTTTCGGTGATCGCTGTTTTCGTTGCCGGACCTCGGAATCAGAGGTCAGCCTCTGGTTATTCGTGGGGGACGTTGGAATCGTGCGCCCTCGAATTATCGGCTTCTGCAAGTGCCTTATCTGAAGGGGCCGCAAGCGGCACCGAAGAGAGGGCGTCCTGTGTCTGCTCCAGGCGGTCCAGCCTAACGTCGTCGTTCCTTGACTCGTCACGATCTGCCTCTGTCTGTACTTTCTGATACGTCTCTGTCTCACGGCCTACGTCATCGCGTAATGCGGCAATGCGGTCATGGGGAGCACAGTCGGATGCGGTGTGAGTCGTGGATCATCCCGTGACAACCTTCGTTGAGTACACTAAGAACGTACGTGTCCCTCCTTCCCACACCCAGGGTACGTCCTTGGTTGTCCGTCGTAGATGACAATCGCCCTACAACCAGCGATGTACAAGTATGACGGAACATGTTTTCGGAATTCGATCCGTATTTGTCTGACGCCACTAAGGACGGGATACGTTTGGAAACTCGCCCATTTTTCAGCCAGATGGGGTAGGACCGTTCCGTAAGGACGCAAGAGTGTATGTCACCAATTCTTAAGGCATTTCGAATGGAAGCTCAAAGACGCTGATCGTTCGTAGTCACATGCCGGCGTTTTCAACTGTAACCGCTCCAACATTCCCGCCCGAATGACAGAAACGAAGTCCTTGTCGGTGTCTATGTAGTAGGACGTCACATGCTGCTTCATTGATGAGCTTGACATAGACCATGCTGCTGACTATAGATAAGCGTATTCCAGCTAGAACGTCAGGTTCGAATTTTACCTCGACCTGTACGTAACGTTCTATCTCGTAAGCCTTCGGTCGAGCATATTCGTTAACAAAACTAAATTTCAGTGATGATTTGAGGAACGACTAGACCATGATTCGTTGCCGGCTGCTTTGGCCGAACGGTTCTAGGCGCTTCAGTCCGGAACCGCGCTGTTGCTACGGTCGCAGGTTCGAATCCCGCCTCGGGCATGGATGTGTGTGATGTCCTTAGGTTAGTTAGATTTAAATAGTCCTAAGTCTAGGGGAATGATGACCTCAGATGTTAAGTTCCACAGTGCTTAGAGCCATTTGAACCATGATTCTTTAAATGTACACTCATGGAAATGGAAGAAAGAACACATTGACACCGGTGTGTCAGTCCCACCATACTTGCTCCGGAGGGCTGTACAAGCAATGATCACACGCACGGCACAGCGGACACACCAGTTACCGCGGTGTTGGCCGTCGAATGGCGCTAGCTGCGCAGCATTTGTGCACCGCCGCCGTCAGTGTCAGCCAGTTTGCCGTGGCATACGGAGCTCCATCGCAGTCTTTAACACTGGTAGCATGCCGCGACAGCGTGGACGTGAACCGTATGTGCAGTTGACGGACTTTGAGCGAGGGCGTATAGTGGGCATGCGAGAGGCCGGGTGGACGTACCGCCGAATTGCTCAACACGTGGGGCGTGAGGTCTCCACAGTACATCGATGTTGTCGCCAGTGGTCGGCGGAAGGTGCACGTGCCCGTCGACCTGGGACCGGACCGCAGCGACGCACGGATGCACGCCAAGACCGTAGGATCCTACGCAGTGCCGTAGGGGACCGCACCGCCACTTCCCAGCAAATTAGGGACACTGTTGCTCCTGGGGTATCGGCGAGGACCATTCGCAACCGTCTCCATGAAGCTGGGCTACGGTCCCGCACACCGTTAGGCCGTCTTCCGCTCACGCCCCAACATCGTGCAGCCCGCCTCCAGTGGTGTCGCGACAGGCGTGAATGGAGGGACGAATGGAGACGTGTCGTCTTCAGCGATGAGAGTCGCTTCTGCCTTGGTGCCAATGATGGTCGTATGCGTGTTTGGCGCCGTGCAGGTGAGCGCCACAATCAGGACTGCATACGACCGAGGCACACAGGGCCAACACCCGGCATCATGGTGTGGGGAGCGATCTCCTACACTGGCCGTACACCACTGGTGATCGTCGAGGGGACACTGAATAGTGCACGGTACATCCAAACCGTCATCGAACCCATCGTTCTACCATTCCTAGACCGGCAAGGGAACTTGCTGTTCCAACAGGACAATGCACGTCCGCATGTATCCCGTGCCACCCAACGTGCTCTAGAAGGTGTAAGTCAACTACCCTGGCCAGCAAGATCTCCGGATCTGTCCCCCATTGAGCATGTTTGGGACTGGATGAAGCGTCGTCTCACGCGGTCTGCACGTCCAGCACGAACGCTGGTCCAACTGAGGCGCCAGGTGGAAATGGCATGGCAAGCCGTTCCACAGGACTACATCCAGCATCTCTACGATCGTCTCCATGGGAGAATAGCAGCCTGCATTGCTGCGAAAGGTGGATATACACTGTACTAGTGCCGACATTGTGCATGCTCTGTTGCCTGTGTCTATGTGCCTGTGGTTCTGTCAGTGTGATCATGTGATGTATCTGACCCCAGGACTGTGTCAATAAAGTTTCCCCTTCCTGGGACAATGAATTCACGGTGTTCTTATTTCAATTTCCAGGAGTGTATTACCGCGGCACACCGCTACAAACTTCACGTAAACACCTCTCGCGTACACGTGCGGCAGGGACGTAAACACCGTCCGAACCGCTGAGCCGTTGAAGGCTTACTAGTTAGGCTGTTGGTTCACGACTCACGGCTACACCCAAACTTCCATACGTCGTTAACCATGCGTCTACAACCTGTACTCGCACATCCATTATGTACATTTCCGTACAGGTGAGACATTTTACTTGCCAGTCGTTTTCCCGGTGCCGGCGGATAAATACGATGTTGAAGTGCAAGTGTTATCCCGAATTACGGTGCAAAGTTCCTTTGAACATTCAAGAATTTCCAAAGGAACTTTGCATCGTAATTCAGAATAACACAGGCACTGAATGTCGTATTTTTTGTTGTATCTTCACCTGGCGTTGTAATTGCAAATTATATTTTGAAAATTATTCGACTGTGTCGCGCTTTACTTCAGTTTCTAATCTCATCATTTCAGAGGACACATCAGAATTTACTGCTTCATTACACTTATTTATTTGGGTTTGCAAATTGGCATTTACTTCGTTGATTTCGGTTTGCATATTAGAATTTATACCTATTTCGGTAGTTAATTCCGTTTGGAGATTACCTGACGTTGCAGTTAGTGACAACTGAAAGACATTTTGCCAACCTTTTTTTACTTCTGCAGCCAATTGCTTTTCCCCTTCATCTGTCATTATTTGAGTTCATCAACGCCATCAGTCAATTGCTCAAATTAATTTCCAGTTGTTCTACTTTTACTCCTGCTAACTCTACCATACTGGGAAATTCTACTGGCATCTCCTCGTCAAACAATACTTGTGTTGAAAACATACCAGGGATAAAAAAAATTCTGTACTACCCGTGTCTCTCATAATACTATGCGCCGTAATTAGCTCATCACCTTATAACTGCGTATCCACTGAGTGTTTTATTTCATCTGACATTTTCCGTTCAAGAGTCATTAATGTGCCCAACAGTCGGCAAAGAAAATGAGAACTGCCTCGCTGCCTGCTGTTGAGCCGTGGTGCACTGAACCTGCTGCACGGCTGCCTTTCCCCCACCACGCTCTCCGCCTGCTTCCCGGCGCTCGTGTAGCCACACGCCGCCCTGCTTTATGACCGAATACCACTCTTATCTGTGCCTGCTACTCTGCTTCGGGCGCCCCTACATTCCGCCAGTGTGACGAAAGCAGGGTGCGTCTCCTTCACAGCTGCTAGTGTTGCTTCTACCTATCTTACCTTTGGAGAAAATCTGACAAAACTTCCTAAGTACCCTGTTATTAACTGTTTCACAACATTCCATATCGAGCTTTGGCTCCCGTATACACCATTTTGAAACAGAATTTCACAGTATATTCGGCTTTATTTCATAGCGATTCTTGGCTGCTCATGCACAATTTTGCAACATTTCCTCTCGCAATCAGATTAATTTTCACTGTGAGTCTAACAGCTGTGTTGCTGCCAAACACCACAGATCTACATCGGCTGACGATGAGAGAATCTGGAGTGACTAACCCTACATGACAATATAGTGTGCGACATAATTCACTGTTACAGTAGGCAGCAGTTTACAATGAGCATGGCACTACACTAATACTGTCCTACCTGACAGTCCTGACTGCTTGAAGGCCACTCACTCTGCTCCAACCTGAGAAACTCACCTTACCTTGCCTCTAATGCAGTTACCAGTATGCTTCGCTCTAACATGTGAATTCTGCGTGACTTAGTTTTTAACACAACAACGCTTGGGAAGTATGAATATAGCCACCCATAAAGTGAAACTAATTCTTGTAGGAATGATCTATATTGTAAAGACCTAGTGTCTTCAAAATAAGTGGTAGTTCATTTGTCATTAGATCGAAACAAATTGAAAGATGGCGCCTATCAGAATTCATACAGTGTGCCGTTACCAGTGGTACCAAGACCACATACAAAACGTCAGTCACGTAAGAATTGATGTTTTATAAATACCACAACACAGCTAATCTATGTTAGTGCTCTTGGCCACGTAGGACTTCTCACACCCTGCCATGATAGGTATGAAAGCCGTAAACAGCTAATCTGATGTTCTCCAAGTCAACAAATATTACACATTATGTGCCACGACCAAAGGATCATAGGCGGTGATAATACCACAACACTTGAGTAATTAACAGCTCACCAGTATGCCACATTCACCTACCTTCAAACATGGAACCACTGTTCGCACATACCGTAGCTTTGCTCATGAACTATTAATGTCTAAGTCTCAGCAGTTTGTCACCAGCAGAAATGTACCCCAACACATTCTTGAAGCTCAATGCCTGCACGATTTGGGTACGTTCCCAAACGAAGCTTATTCTGCCACCAAGATGGAATGACACTCGCCACATCTCCGTCCAGCCGGCGAGCTATGTATTCTCTTACAATGGAGTGTCTCCCCCCTGCTCCTGATCCTTGATGGCGGTGATGCCAGACACCACAGTTGCCAGACATTACCTCTGCCTATAATTACATCATTCTCTACGATTTACGTGCATGGAGATGGCCTCTAAACAATGCTTTAATAAATATGGCGAATTCAATACGATTTGCCACAATAAAACGTAAGGTTGACTATGTTTCTCTTCGGCTGGGCCTGCTGATGGAACCGCCCATAGGAACCAAAGTGAAAGGGTATTCACCCCCAGGAACAGCGTCTTAACTTTGACGTCGGGTCCTTTCTCTGTATCCTTCCACGTACTCCTACCCCTTCCGGGTCTCGCTGGTTCCGCCTGCTATGACAATTTGCGACATTAGGGGCTGCCGGTTGTGCCTGCCACTGAAGGTGATATCTATCCTAGCTCCCGCCATCTCTGATTTACTCCTGATAGGTTCAAAAAATGGCTCTGAGCACTATGGGACTTAACTTCTGAGGTCATCAGTCCCATAGAACTTAGAACTACTTCAACCTAACTAACCTAAGGACATCACACACATCCATTCCCGAGGCAGGATTCTAACCTGCGACCGTAGCGGTCGCACGGTTCCAGACTGAAGCGCCTAGAACCGCTCGGCCACTCCGGCCGGCAGTCCTGATAGGCTCTGTTAATTAAACTCAAATATCTCCACTCTACGTACTCCAGTCGTTAAGCTGTTTTTACCATTCTTATTGCGATAAAATCCTGCATCGTGTAACAGGTTTTCCAATTAATTATGTTCCTGAATTCTTGTTCCGAATTCAATAAATTATTAATTAACAGCTTGAGCGTGTACGTTGTTATGACAGCACGCACCCATGTCACATTGCCACCAGATATACCTGTTTTCTTCCACAATTTGACCGGGTATAATGCTCATTGCACGCACTTAGATGACTTCGTCTTGAGAAACGATTCGACTGGTTTCCTGCGTGAGAGCGTTGAAAAATACGAGTATATAACATTCTCCAAGCGAATCATGACGAGAATTAGGCTTCATTTAGTGGAGTCGCTTCGATTTGTACACGCACTGCTCCAGAAAGTTTCTGAGGCAGTGCATCAGAAGGACATGCACTTCACTCGTGTGGCAGCTCCTGGTGTTGGAAAGTTTCAGCTTGTGACGAAGAAGGGGTTCTTCCCATATAAATATCTGGCTTCGATGGAGATATGCAACAAATCTCAATAAAACTATATATAACTGTATTCAGCAGTATTCTTATATAGACAATGATATAGTAGATGTGGGGAATGGGCGTGTGGTGAATGTTGGGCAGGAATTCAACATCCTTCATTTAGAGGAGTGTTAAAGATTTTACACGAGCGCAGACGTACTCTTGCTTTCAGATATTTTTGGGAAATTCTGGAGTGTATGCGTGGACACATCCACTACAGATCTTGCATTCTATTATAATGAGCCATTGCTTTCATGGAACATCGTGTTGATAAAGACACGAGTCAACATCAAACTATTGACTGATATTGACATGCTGCTCGTTTTTGAATGTGGGATTCGCAGCGGACTTCGTCTGTTTGTTCCTAGAAATGCAAAGGGAAGAGTACAATCTACGAATGAGTGGGGAAGAGTACACAGCATGAAACGATTTAATTACATCTTATACTTGGATGTAAGCAACTCATATGGGCAAGCCCTGCAGCAATCTCTGCCAACTGGAGGGTTTTGATGGCTGTCCGAAGATGAAATTGCCAGACTGGATAAGTTCGAAGATGTGGCTGTTATTCGAGTGTAGGAGATGCCACGAAAGCAAAAATGTGACATCCAAATAGCCTGTATGACGTACAGTAGAATGGTTGGTTTGTTGGTTTGGGGAAGGAGACCAGACAGCGTGGTCATCGGTCTCATCGGATTAGGGAAGGATGGGGAAGGAAGTCGGCCGTGCCCTTTCAGAGGAACCATCCCGGCATTTGCCTGGAGTGATTTAGGGAAATCACGGAAAACCTAAAACAGGATGGCCGGACGCGGGATTGAACCGTCGTCCTTCCGAATGCGAGTCCAGTGTCTAACCACTGCGCCACCTCGCTCGGTACAGTAGAATGAGATTTTCACTCTGCAGCGGAGTGTGCGCTGATATGAAACTTCCTGGCAGATTAATACTGTGTGCTGGACCGAGACTCGAACTCGGGACCTTTGCCTTTCGCGGGCAAGTGCTCCACCATCTGAGCTACCCAAGCACGACTCACGCCCCGTCCTCACAGCTTTACGTCCGTCAGTAACTCGCCTCCTACCTTCCAAACTTTACAGACGGTCTCCTGCGAACCTTGCAGAACTAGCACTCCTGAAAGAAAGGATATTGCGGAGACATGGCTTAGCCACAGCCCCAGGCTGTGCAATATTCTTTCTTTCAGAAGTGTTAGTTCTGCAAGGTTCGCAGGAGAGCTTCTGTAAAGTTTGGAAGGTAGGAGGCGAGGTACTGGCGGAAGTAAAGCTGTGAGGACGGGGCGTGAGTCGTGCTTGGGTGGCTCAGTTGGTGGAGTACTTGCCCGCGAAAGGCAAGGGTCCCGAGTTCGAGTCTCGGTCCAGCACACAGTTTTAATCTGCCAGGAAGTTTCATGACGTACAGTAGTTTGCAGCTATCTCAAGAGTGACTAGTTCCATGCTATAATTGATGACAACACTGGGGGACAAACAAAAATACATAATTCACTTCAGAAATCCCCAGCAGTGTCTGGGTTACGGATGGAACTTATTAAAGCACCTGTGCTGTCTCCATCAGTGAGTCAAGTAGGCTGAAGGAGTATATTGGCGTTAACATTCATAAGATGGCTCTCACAACATGTGATTTTGACAAAGATCTGTGTACACTAATGACTAACTCGATTTTCGGCAAAACCATGTGGAGTTTAAGAAACCACCGCGAAATTCATATATTAAAGAGATAGGAGAGGCGTTTTGGCACAACCGATTATATGACTAAATTCAATCTTTATTGGAACACTATTTTCAATGAAGAAATAGTCGCTATGATGATAGCTAACGTTTTCCTAGAGTTCACGAAAGCAGGTGACGTCGGTGTGTGTATATTAGACCTATCTAAATTCCACATGTACCACTTTCATTGGTGTTGTTGTTGTTGTTGTGGTATTCAGTCCAGAGACAGGTTGGATGCAACTCTCCATGTTACCCTATCCTGTGCAAGCTTCATTATCTCGATGTACCTACATCCTTCTGAATCTGCTTAGTGTATTCATCTCTTGAGCTCCCTCTACGATTTTTACCCTCCACGCTGCCCTCCAGCACTAAATTGGTGATCCCTTGATGACTCATAACATGTCCTACCAACCGATCCCTTCTACTAGTCAAATTGTGCCACAAACTCCTCTTCTCCACAATTCTATTCAGCGCCTACTCATTACTTATGTGATCTATCCATCTAATATTCAGCGTTCTTCTGTAGCATCACATTTCGAAAGCCTCTGTTCTCTTCTTGTCTAAACTATTTATCGTCCATGTTTCAATTCCATCCATGGCTACACTCCATACAAATACTTTCAGAAAAGACTTCCTGACATTTAAATCTATACTTGATGTTAACAAATTTGGCTTCTTCAGAAACGCTTTTTTGCCATTTCCAGTCTACATTTTATATCCTCTCTACTTCGACCATCATCAGTTATTTTGCTCCCCAAATAGCAAAACTCATCTACTACTTTAAGCGCCTCATTTCCTAATCTAATTCCCTCAGCATCGCCTGATTTAATTCGACTACATTCCATTATTCTCGTTTTGCTTTTGTTGATGTCCATCTTATATCCTCCTTTCAAGTCACTGTCCATTAACTCTTCCAAGTCCTTTACTGTCTCTGACAGAATTACAATGTCATCGGAAAAACTCAAAGTTTTAATTTCTTCTCCATGGATTTTAATTCCTATTCCAAATTTTTCTTTTGTTTCCTTTACTGCTTGCTCAATATACAGATTGAATGACATCGGGGATAGGCTATAACCCTGTCTCACTCACTGCTTCCCTTTCATGCCCCTCGACTCTTATAACTGCCACCTGGTTTCTGTACAAATTGTAAATAGCCTTTCGTTCCCTGTATTTGAACGCTGCCACCTTCAGAATGTGAAAGAGAGTACTCCAGTCAACATTGTCAAAAGCTTTCTGTAAGTCTACAAATGCTAGAAACGTGGGTTTGCCTTTCCCTAATCCATCTTCTAAGATATGTCGTAGGATCACTATTGCCTCACGTATTCCAATATTTCTACGAAATCCAAACAGATCTTCCCCAAGGTCGGCATCTACCAGTTTTTCCATTCGTCTGAAGAATTCGCGTTAGTATTTTGCAGCCGTGACATATGAAACTGATAGCACCGAGCGAGGTGGCGCAGTGGTAAGACACTGGACTCGCATTCGGGAGGACGACGGTTAAATCCCGCGTCCGGCCATCCTGATTTAGGTTTTCCGTGATTTCCCTAAATCACTCCAGGCAAATGCCGGGATGGTTCCTTTGAAAGGGCACGGCCGACGTCCTTCCCATCCTTCCCTAATCCGATGAGACCGATGACCACGCTGTCTGGTCTCCTTCCCCAAAACAACCAACGAACCAACCTTATTAAACTGATAGTTAGATAATTTTTATACCTGTTAACAGCTGCTTTCTTTGGGATTCGAATTATAATGTTCTTCTTGAAGTCTGAGGGTACTTGGCCTGTCTCATTCATCTTGCTCGCCAGGTGGTAGAGTTTTGTCAGGAGTGGCTCTACCAAGACTATCAGTAGTTCTAACGTAATGCTGTCTACTCCCAGAGCCTTGTTTCGACTCAGGTCTTACAGTGCTCTGTCCACCTCCTCACGCAGTATCGTATCTCCCATTTCATCTTCATCTACCTCCTCTTCATTTCCAGAATATTGCCCTCCAGTACATCGGCCTTGTATAGACCCTATATGTACTCCTTTCACCTTTCTGCTTCCCCTACTTTGCTTAAAACTGGGTTTCCATCTGGGCTCTTGTTATTCATGCAAGTGGTTCTCTTTTCTCCAAAGGTCTCTTTGATTTTCCTGTAGGCAGTGTCTATCTTACCCCTGGTGAGATGTGCCTTTACATCCTTACATTTGTCCTCTAGCCATCTCTGCTTAGCCATTTTGCACTTCCTGTCGATGTCATTTTTGAGCGTTTTTATTCATTTCTGCCTATCTCATTTACTGCATTTTTTATATTTTATCCTTTCATCAATTAAATTTAAAATCTCTACTCTTACTCAAGGATTTCTACTAGCCCTCGTCTGTTTACCTACTTGATCTTCTGCTGCCTTCACTATTTCATCTCTCAAAACTACTCTTTCTTCTTCTACTGTATTTCTTTCCCCTTTATTTGTCAATCGTTCCCTAATGCTGTCTCTGCAACTTTCTACAACCGCTGATTCTTTCAGTTTATCCACGTCACATCTCCTTAAATTTCTACTTTTTTGTGGTTTCTTTAGTTTTAGTCTGCAATTCATAACCAATAGATTGTGGTCAGAGTCCACATCTGCCCTTGGAAATGTCTTACAATTTAAAACCTGGTTCCTAAATCTCAGTCTTACCATTACATATTCTATGCTAAACCTTCCGGTGTCTCCAGGCCTCTTCCACGTATATAACTTTCTTTCATGATTCTTAAATCAAGTGCTAGCAATGATTAAGTTATGATCTGTGCGAAATTCTACCAGGCGGCTTCCTCTTTCATTCCTTACCCCCATTTCATATTTACCTATTACTTTCGCTTCTCTTCCTTTCCCTAATGTCGAATTCCAGTCCCCCATGACTATTAAATTTTCGACTCCCATCACTATCTGAATGATTTCTTTTATCTCATCACGCATTTGTTCAATCTCTTCGTCATATCCGGAGCTAGCTGGCATATAAACTTGTACTGTTGTGGTAGGCGTGGGTTTCGTGTACAATAATGCGTTCACTATGCTTTTCGTAGTAGCTTACCCGTGCTCCTATTTGTTATTCATCATTAAACCTACTCCTGCATTACCGCTATTTGATTTTGTTTTTATAACCGTGTATTCACCTGACAGAAAGTCTTGTTCCTCCTGCCATCAAACGTCACTAATTCCCACTATATCTAACATTAACCTACCCATTTCCCTTTTTAAATTATCTAACCTACCTGCCCGAGTAAATGATCTGACTCTCCACGCTCCAATTCGTAGAACGCCAGTTTTCTTTCTCCTGATAAAGATTTCCTCCTCAGTAGTCCCCACCCGGAGATCCGAATGGGTGACTATTTTACCTCCGCAATATTTTACCCAAGAGGACGCTATCGTCATTTAACCATACAGTAAAGCTGCATGCCAGCACAGCAAGCCCATTTTGGTTAATTTTACAAGGCCAGATCAGTCAGTCATCCAGTGTCTTGCTCGTGCAACTACTGAAAAGGCTGCTACCCCTCTTCGGGAACCACACGTTTGCCTGGCCTCTCAACAGTTACCCCTCCGTTGTGGTTGCACCTACGCTACAGCTACCTTTATCGCTGAGATCCGCAAGTCTCCCCACCAACGGCAATTTCCATGGTTCATGGACACAAAGGCACGGTAAAATTCCAATCAAAATTGTATGTCTACAGTGCAGACAAAGGTGCCAATCCAAGGCAGAATGAGGGTCTGCGTCGTGTAGCGTCAATGGCTCTCAGAATTAATGACTCCAAGGAGTGCCTTGTCAGTGGTGTTGGTGGTACTCTGCCTCAACCTTCGTATGTTGTGCGCGAAGTAGGCATTCGATCAAGAGACCATGTGGTACATAGTGTATGGCAAGTGAAAGTCAGTCTGTCACTCCTTAATGACAAACGGTTCATTTGAAAGGATGAGATGAAAACTCTCTATCTACTTGTAAATAATGTGTAAGTGCGAGAGTATGGAGAATAGTATGTACCATTTTCCGTCGTGTAAATAACTGTGCATTTATGTGTGTGTCTGCGCTAGTTGATTGCCCATTATGCGTGTGTGTGTGTGTGTGTGTGTGTGTGTGTGTGTGTGTGTGTGTGTGTGTGTGTGTGTACATACTATGCACACGTCTGACTTTATTGTACTTGTATGTATCGTATAACTTTTTCACCAGCTGCTAGTCGTCCCAGCCAGTATTATTAGTAAATATACGTCACGCTTCCCATGTAAATACGAGTATTAAAAGCCTCTATACTGGAACAGTGATATAAAAGAATAAGAACTGTATATTAAAAAGTCTCTATTATTTAACAACTGCACCATACCAGAAGTGAATGCTGCAAAAAACGGTTTGGAGTAGGAAATATAGAACATAGATTCTTTTCTACTAG
Organism: Schistocerca americana; assembly: GCF_021461395.2. NCBI lineage: Eukaryota > Metazoa > Arthropoda > Insecta > Orthoptera > Acrididae > Schistocerca > Schistocerca americana. Next base: position 546,482,233 of record NC_060130.1, read on the forward strand.
TAGTAGAGTAAAAACGTATCTTTGTGAGTATAAGTGTGATTGTTTCTAGTCATTATTAAAGCATCCCCCTTCAAAAAAATTGCTAGTATTAGTGTTTTGCTACATTTGTATAACTTTCTGTTAATTACTAAGAAGCTATATACAAAAATCTGTTAACAAAGATTCATACTTATTTCACAAATCTTTGTTAGCAACGAATAAAATATGTGTACATATTGCTTAAAGCCAGATGTATTTAGCAAGGAACTATATTATATGTACATATTCTTAATAATGTAGAAATTAGTATCATATACATATATTGCACTATTTATGAATAAAATCCTGATTCCCACCAAACCACATCAGATACACAGTTCAGCTGCAGTTGATCTCTCTGATGATCCTCGCAACTGGCCTAGAGAGAGAAGGAGGAGTGGGAGAGGGGAACTTGTCTTCCTATAGTATTTAAGTCATCCTCTTGGCCTAGACAGAGATGGAGGAGGGGCAAGGGGCACTGGTTTTCCTGCTATTTTAAGTATTTCTGTTGATCTAAATCAATAGCAGTGGGTGGTCTTGATTCCGGCGCTCGTACCGGCACAATGAATGGATACCTTCATTTTCCCACCAATTTTATGTGATACAATTCGTGTAGAGGTGGGGGCAGTGGAGGAGAGAAGCCTTACCTTGACACATGGTATGTATCAGGTTATGTGCACTGATCAGCCAGAACATTATGACCACCTACCTAACAGTCGGTATGTTCACTATCGTCACGGATAACAGCAGAGACGCGTCGTGGCATGGAAGTAATGAGGCCTTGCCAAGTCGCTGGAAGGAGTTGGCACTACATCTGCCCACACAAGTCACTTAACTCCTGTGAATTCCGGGGAGGGGTCCATGAGCTTGTTGTCTGCCTAGCATTAAAGTGTGATGTTAGTTCCGCCACAGTTCGCCCCCTATCCTACTTTACCAATCTACCCTGCCTACGACGTCCGACATCTGTAACGAGCGGGCGCCGCCCAACCTTCAGTGTCTGGACGTGGTTTCACCACGTGTTCAAGACACTCACCACAATATTCCACGAACACCCGACAAGTTGTGCAGTTTCCGAAATGCTCGTGCTTATCCTCCGAGCCAACACAGCCTGCCCTCGGTGAAACTTTGATCGTGCGCCTTCCCAAATCTACACACGGACAGCACGCTCACTGATACTACATGCACCGTGCGTGTGCCTGACTAGCAGTCTCTCCTTGCCAGGTGACACTGCTATCACCTGGACGAGTTTATATCGGTAGTAGGTCGGTAGTCATAATGTTCTGGCTGATCACTATAGTATCCTTGAATTAACCGCACAGTTTTCTGAGAGGAATTGGTTGGATATCATTTTACGTCAGTTTCCATGCCCACTGTCTTCTCTCCAATTTCTGTTTTGATTATTGTTAAAACTGATCCATGACTAAGAGCCTAATTCATCATATAAGCGAAATCAATGAATGTTTCTACTAAATCCATGTGACTATGTATCAATTACCACCAACAGATTCTCGAGTGGAGGTCTTCTTGAAGTTAATATTCCAATTAGCTCACCCAGTGCACTTAAAGTGAGCTAACTTATATAGTTTGTGTTAGAAAAATTCTCGCATACTTCCGCACCCCTTTGATATTCAAATCCATTAAAACATTCGTTGTGTCACTGAATTTACTTTCGTTGTACACGCTGGTTTCACAAGTGCATTGCTTCAAATGTACTAAAGTCTTTAAATATGTCTGAACTATGGTTTGCTCATATTTGAGCAGATCCACGCAGATTTCGATTTACACATTTTATTTTTGGTTCTTCACTCATACTGACACTGAATTTATCTTTGCATGAAACTTCCTGGCAGATTAAAACTATGTACCGGACCTTTCCCTTTCGCGGGCAAATGCTCTACCAACTGAGCTACCCAAGCACGACTCACGCCCCGTCCTCACAGCCTTACTTCTGCCAGTACCTCGTCTCCAAACTTCGAAACTTTACAGAAGCTCTCCTGCGAATCTTGCAGAACTAGCGCTCCTGAAAGAAAGGATATTGCGGAGACATGGCTTAGCCACAGCCTGGGGGATGTTCCCAGAATGAGATTTTCACTCTGCAGCGGAGTGTGCGCTGATATGAAACTTCCTGGCAGAATAAAACTGTGTGCCGGACCGAGACTCGAACTCGGGACCTTTGCCTTTTGCGGGCAAATGCTCTACCAACTGTTTTTTTTTCACTCAGTTTCTTTATTGCAGAGGCCAACCAGCTCTCTGACCGAACACGCTTTTTTTTTTAGTGGACCAGTGGGGGCTCGGGGGGCAAAGTGGGCAGGGGTCGAAACCCGAGGCCGGGCCACAGTGTCGCCCTCACCACCACCGAGCCTGTGGTGCTAAGGGAAATGGGAGACACAGGAATCAACAGTAGTGGAAGGCGTTGTTATTTATTTATTTGCATGTGTTTTTGTAATATTCACTAATATCATGAAATTATGTGAACACATCGGCGAAAGGGAAAAGAAATATAAATTCTGGTTAAAGAAAAAGAAAGGAAAAGCAAAAAGAAACAAAATCCACGCAATCTGCGATGCGCTCTCCCATCCACGGAGGTCAGAAGTAGAATAGATCGTAGGCGGTTGAAACTCAGACACCGCCGGGGGAGGAGGGGTAAGTGCCCTCTGAGCCAGGCACCCCCCAACTCAGTGGAGGTCTAACAAAGACCGCTCGAAGATAGTTAGCAAATAATGTTCGGTAACGTGGCGTGTTTTCGAGAGCTGCATGGGCTGTTCGTAAATAGATCCAGAAGTCAAGGCGGGATTTAGGTCCCTCATGAAAGAGATAAGCGACTGCCCACCCTCTGACCCACGTAATAGCGTGACATTTGGCGGCGGGAAAATGTCTGTCCTCCGGGTATAGAAACATTCCAGGTTCGATTGTGTCTGGTGGCACCCGGAGATAGCAGGCAATGATTTGCTGCACGAAGCGCCATACATCTTGCGATGAGGTGCATGTCAGACGGTCATCATCAGTGTCCAGTTGCTGGCAAAGGTGACAAAGAGGGGATTCTGATAAGCCAATGTTGTGCAGTCGCTGCTTCGTGGCAAATTTCCTGTTGTCTACGTGATACCACAGTGCCAGGACTTTCGTAGGGAGGAAGGGCTGGTGGACGGTATTCCACACTATGGGCCACTGGATGGAGGGATGTTTGGTCTCCATCACATTCCGGGGAACACAGCGCAGCAACAGGCTATAAAAATCCTTAGTCCTGGGTGGGCGTGTATCTGGGAGGCTGGTATGTATGTAACTGTAGTCGACGAAAAAGGTCGAAAGATGGGACAAATGAGGCACGATATGGCCGACAGACACCGGTGGTGAGGTGGAAGCAGGTAGGAGGACCTCAAGCAAGCTGCGTGTTAGAGATGTACCCTGGCCCATCCACTGTTTTGTCATGGTACTCATGTACAAGGCTGCAGCTCGCATACGAACATTGACGAGCCCGACGCCACCATACCGTGGGGGCAGGGTAAGTGTCTCATAACGGACATTGAACATTGAACCAGCCGTGAGATAATAGCCAAAAGCCGCCTGAAGGTTGCGCCCAATTGCAGTTGGCAGAGGGAGAACTTGCGAGATGTGAACTAATTTGATGCCACATAAAGATTAAGAAACTCAACCCGTTGAAGTGTGTCCTGGCGGCGCAAGAGGTTCTGGCGGACGTCGTTGCGGATGACGTGTAACAGGCGACGGAAATTCGTTGCCGCTGTGCGTGTGACCGTGGGGGTAAAGGTAATGCCCAGGTACCGGAAAGTCCGCTCAAGCGGCAGGGGTGCCACTTCACCCTCCGGGAGGCCTCGTCCAATGTGCATTGCAGAAGGTTTGGCGACATTCATGGCACTGCCAGCGGCAGCCCCGTAATGGGTAATCAATTCGAGGACTTCTCGAATCTCAGAGCCGGAGCGAATGAGGAGGAGGAGGTCATCAGCATATGCCCGACAGCGAAAAGTGTGTTGGCGTAGGGTGAGGCCAGAGAGCTTGGTCGTCAAGCCCCCAATAAGGGGCTCAAGGGCAATGGCATACAGGAGGTTAGAGAGGGGGCACCCCTGCCGTATCGAACGGCAGATAGGTACCGGCCCTGCTAAAAGTCCATTGACTTGGACACGTGAACTGGCACTGTCGTAAAGACGCCGGATGACGTCGAGAAACGGAGGGGGGATACCGATTCGGGCTGCCACCGAAAACAGGAAAAGATGACGCACTTATTAGAAGGCGCTGTCAAAGTCTATAGCGACGACCGCTGCACGGAGTCTGCAGGCCGCCGCCAACGCAATTAAGTTGCGGCATTCCCCTGTGACAGTCTGTATGTTAACCTGTCCTCCAGGCGTCGTTTGCTCTGGCGAGAGGATATGAGGGAGTATTATTCGGAGCCGCATTGCCAGTAAGCGCGCGAAAATCTTGTAATTGGCATTGAGTAGGGTGAGCGGTCTGTAACTCGTGACCATCGAACCACGGGCTGGTTTGTGGACTGGTATGATGATGCCCTCAGCAAAGGCGGGTGGAATTGCGTGGTCAGATGTCATCAGTTCTTGATACATAGTCGTCCACAGTGTTGCCATGAGGTCCCGAAAGGTACGGTAAAACTCAATCGGTAAGTCGTCAATGCCGGGCGATCTGTTGACAGCACCCTTAGCGACTGCGTTGTTGACTTCGTCTAGGGTGACCGCGACTGTCAAAGCATCCGCCTTCGTGTGGGGGAGGGTGCGCGTGACGAAATGCAAAATGGAGTCGTCTGCTGCAGTTTCAGCGTCTTCTTCACTATAAGTACGACGGTAGTGCTCGACGAATGCGTGGACGATGTCATTCTGAGTGGTCACCTGCGTGCCATGAGGCGTGGTCAGAGTGCAGATGATCTGCCGACGACGCCTTCGTTTGTCGGACACTATATGATGCATGGATGGAATTTCTAAATCCGCGTGATCGTGGCGTCGCGTCCGTATCACTACCCCTTGCAGTTTCCGGCGTTCCAGCGCAATTATCTTCGCCTTAGTTCTTTGCCGTTCCAACTGGTTGTCCGGGGTTGGCGTTTGAGCGTCCAGATCTCGGAGAATCGCATAATAGAAGTCAACAGTGGTGCGATGCCAGTCGGCCATGTCCTTCCCGTATCTTATCAGTGTCCTCCAGATCGCCGGCTTGGCGCAGTCCAACCACCATGTCAATGTCAAGTGGTAGGGGGGAAGGCGTCGGAAAAGGCCAGCGGCGAGAGCTCGGCGCCCCGTATCGCAGATCTAAGAGTTTGTGAGACATATATCCTGTCTAGTCGGCTTGCGGAATGACTGGTAAGAAAGGTACGGCCAGAACGGTCACCGTGTTGAACTTTCCAGGTATCGTGAAGCAGGAGGTCTCGCACCACTATACGTAGTTCCTGGCATGTAGTATAGTGGGGAATCTGATCAGTTAAAATCACCTCCTAGTAGGTAATGGTCATAACGCCCTAAAAACAGGGGAGCGATTTCCTCGGAACAAAACTGGGCTCTTTCGTGCCGTCGGTCGGTGGTGCCTGAGGGAGCGTAGACATTAATGATGCGTGTCCCCATGGCAGTGAGTGCCATGCCCCGAGCCGATGGAAGGAAGGTGACATTGGTCACAGAAATCCCGTGGCGGACGTAGATGGCCACTCGGCGGCCCATAGGATGACTCGCGGAGGCATGGGCGGTATAGCCATTGATATCCTGGAGACTAGCCAAGTGAACTTCCTGCAGAAGGGCGAAATCGATATCCGAAGCCCAGAACATCTCCTGCATAAGGCGGATTTTCACCCTGGAACGGATGTTGTTGGTGTTGATGGTTGCTATCCGGTAGGCCTGGTGTCGGATTGCTGGAGGCTGGTCCACTCCACTGTCCGCGCAAGGGTGTGGGCGTCGCAGCGGAATGTTATCCCGCTGGCCCGCTGGGGAGTCTGGGGAGAGTATGATTAGTGGTGCGGCCGTGACGGCACAGGGTCCCGTAACGGGTCCTGCTCCTCGACCTCCTCCACGTGCCACGCCGTGGAAGCGGACACTGGTATATCTTCCATTTTGTCTGCAGAAGATGTTGTAATGGTGCGTGGTGTAGTGTCGCCTGTGATACGTTCATGATTTAGTTCAGCGTCAGCACGGGGTGCAGGCACACCGATAGATGTCTCCGCGCTCATAACTTCTTCGTCAGCAGTATCTGGTTCTGAGGCCTCGTGCTGGTCGACGGTTGCGTCCTCCTCGACTTGTAACGTCTCCTCTTGGCCGGAAACTGTGCGACGTCTTCGCTTGCGACGTTTCGGAGAACGTAGTTTCCTTGTGCAACCCTCCGTGTCCGACGACGGAAGGGAGTCGCGTCGTTCTGGCAGAAAGGCCGCTGTAGGAACGATGAGCGAGTCGATCTCCATCGTGTTTCCGAGGTCAGAGTCAGCGTCCGGTTGCGTCGGCATCGTCGCAGCGGCGTCGATGGCCGGCCGAGGCGGCGGGCCGTCCGAGGCGCTCTCCGTCGGTGTCTGGTCGGGCTCGTTGGTGGCGTCGTTTGTGGTGCCCGGGCGACGTTGCAAAGCGGTAGGAGAAGCTAGAGCAGCGGCTTAGGTCACCGGTAGCACTGTAGGTTGCGACGTGGGTGTTTCTTCGGCAGCTGGAAGTTGAGTAATACGCCGTTGTAGGCATTCGGATCTAAGGTGGCCTTCTTTGCCGCACCCGGAACAGGTCCGAGGCTGGCCGTTGTATATAATTATAGCACGGCATCCACCGATCTGTAAGTAGGACGGGACGAGGCTTCGGAGATCAATGGTGACCTGTCGGACCCCGTTTAGGACAGCATACGTCCGAAACTGTGTCCACTTCTCCGCAGTGTGGCCATGGACTATGCCGTATGGGCGTAGTGCCGCGACGACTTCCTCAGCAGGAAGTTCGAATGGCAATTCGAAAATGCGTATCGTTCGCATACCTAAGCCTGCGTGGTCGACGGTTACCTCTCCCACATTGCCATCAGCACGACAGAAGCGGAGCCCCTGTTTAGTCTCACGTAGTATGCGTTCGCACGCCGCGTCGTTAATGATTTTCACATAGACCGTGCTGCTCACGATTGACAAATGTATGCCGATAATATCGGTCGCCGGGATCTTCACTTCCTCTCGCAGAAAACGCTCCACCTCGAGTGCTTTGGGTCGGGCATAATCGGTGCATAAAGTAAATCGGAGTGTTGATTTACGGTAACGGTTCGCCATGGATCGTACAAGGTAAGCCGGCACTTAGGCAACGGCTGTCAGAATGCAAACAAGGCGAGCTCGCGCTCCGCACGCAGTCAACACGTACGCGTCCGCTCTGTTTCCCTGCCGAAGGCAGACTGCGACCAACTGAGCTACCCAAGCCCCGTCCTCACAGCCTTACTTCTGCCAGTACCTCGCCCCCAACCTTCCAAACTTCACACAAGCTCTCCTGAGAACCTTGCAGAACTAGCACTCCTGAAAGAAAAGATATTGCGGAGACATGGCTCCGCTGCAGAGTGAAAATCTCATTCTGGTATCTTTGCATGCATCAAAAATATCAACCATATGTCATCTGCTTTCAACTGTACTATGGGGCGTTGTCGGATTTTTGGCCATAACATAACTCATCATTGCACCAGCCCACAAAACTGCAACACTATTTACTACTTTCTTCAGTTCCGTGATTTCATTTTCCCGACATTATTTCTCTCCCTCTATCTGATCTTACAAAGGGTGATTTCTTAAAATTAATTGATTCAGCCAGCGTTCCAAGAACCGATTTAAATTCCTTTTCTCATTCTGAGCACAGGCAACATTTTGCATGAATGCGTCCTTCAAAATACTTTTCCATTGCTTAAACATTAATCTATCCGTTGTCTCTGGCGATATTAAGATTATTCCTTTTAAGAGATTTCTGTTAAATTCTAAAACAGTTCACCTACCTGATACTTAAATCCGGTTAGCCCAGTATAAGTCCTCTTTAATGAGAAATGAGTTCATTAAATTTGTCATTTATACTCATAATTTCTTTACTCTGGACGGTTTCCATTTTATCAACTCATTTTCATAATTTTTTTTATCCTGAGGTTGAACAGTGCGTTACAATTTTGAATCGGATAAGACTGCTTGATAAATTCGTGAGAGAATTCGTTATCGTTGTGCACTGATTTTCTGGTCGCATATACCTCGCTCACCTTGGAGTACCCATAACGTTTATATCCCACTCTGATCCTCACTCACGCTCCATTTCCCTAAACAAGTTTCTCACGGTGACCATTTCCTCAACAGCGATAGATAAATTGTAATTATTAGCAAAAAAACGCCCATTTTTGCATGTTGCAAATGAAATTTTTTATTCGTGCGCAGAAGGCATAAAGAAGTGTATTTGCTTACAACGACAATTAAGATTTCTTAAACATCAGTTCGTCTGCCACGGACGTGCGAATCTACACTACAGGCTATTAAAATTGCTACACCACGAAGATGACATGCTACAGACGCGAAATTTAACCGACAGGAAGAAGATATTGTGATATGCAAATGATCAGCTTTTCAGAGCATTCACACAAGGTTGGCGCCGGTGGCGACACCTGCAACGTGCTGACATGAGGAAAGTTTCCAACCAATTTCTCTTACACAAACAGCAGTTGACCGGCGTTGCCTGGTGAAACGTTGTTGTGATGCCTCGTGTAAGGAGGAGAAATGCATACCATCACGTTTCCGACTTTCATAAAGGTCGGATTGTAACCTATCCCGATGCGGTTTATCGTATAGCGACATTGCTGCTCGCGTTGGTCGAGATCCAATGACTGTTAGCAGAATATGGAATCGGTGGGTTCAGGAGGGTAATACGGAACGCCGTGCTGGATCCCAACGGCCTCGTATCACCAGCAGTCGAGATGACAGGCATCTTATCCGCATGGCTGTAACGGATCGTGCAGCCACGTCTCGATCCCAGAGTCAACAGATGGGAACGTTTGCAAGACAACAACCATCTGCACGAACAGTTCTACGACGTTTGCAGCAGCATGGACTACTGTATCAGCTCGGAGACCATGGCTGCGGTGACCCTTGATGCTGCATCACAGACAGGAGCGCCTGCGATGGTGTACTCAACGACGAACCTGGGTGTACGAATGGCAAAACGTCATTTCTTCGGATGAATCCAGGTTCTGTTTACAGCATCACAATGGTCGCATCCGTGTTTGGCGACATCGCGATGAACGCACATTGGAAGCGTGTATTCGCCATCGCCATACTGGCGTATCACCTGGCGTGATGGTATGGGGTGCCATTGGTTACAAGTCTCGGTCACCTCTTGTTCGCATTGATGGCACTTTGAACAGTGGACGTTACATTTCAGATGTGTTACTGCCCGTGGCTCGACCCTTCATTGGATCCCTGCGAAACCCTACATTTCTGCAGGATAATCCACGACCGCATGTTGCAGGTCCTGTACGGGCCTTTCTGGATACAGAAAATGTTCGGCTGCTGCCCTGGCCAGCACATTCTCCAGATCTCTCACCAATTGAAAACGTCTGGTCAATGATGGCCGAGCATCTGGCTTGTCACAATACGCCAGTCACTACTCCTGATGAACTGTGGTATCGTGTTGAAGCTGCATGGGCAGCTGTACCTGTACGCGCCATCCAAGCTCTGTTTGACTCAATGCCCACGCGTATAAAGGCCTTTATTACGGCCAGAGGTGGTTGTTCTGGGTACTGATTTCTCAGGATCTATGCACCCAAATTGCGTGAAAATGTAATCACATGTCAGTTCTAGTATAATGTATTTGTTCAATGAATACCCATTTATCATCTGCATTTCTTCTTGGTGTAGCAATTTTAAGGGCGAGCAGTGTATAAGTAAATGGTCGTAACTCAGCTTATAGTTATCCTTTAAGCTGCGTCCACCGTTCCTTGCGTGACAGCTGCTGCCCTATCCTCCTGAAGGATGTGTTAAGTCCTGCTACCTATTTGCTTCGTCGCTGTCCAATTGAACTGCCGAAGACGTGTGTTGCTATCGTGTCACCTTGCTGCTCTGTCGATGTCCACTGCAATATCAATGACGTTTGCAGAAATCTTGCCAATTTTCTGCTCTATCGCTGTCTGCTGAACTTCCGAAGACGTGTGCTAAAATCGCGCCGCCTTGTCACCTGTTGATGCCCGCTGAACCGCCGACAACGAACGCTGACATCGTGTCGCCTTGTATCCTCGTCACTGCCGACCGATCTGCTGTAGACGTGTGCCTCCTTTCTGACCTGTTGGTGTCCACTGAACCGCGGAAGACACGTGCTGAACTTGTGCCACCTTGCTGCTCTGGTGCTGACCACTGAACTGAGGAGGTCATCTGTTGAAAAAGTTGTGCGTCCTGCTGTTCCTCCGCAGTCCTATGAACTGCCGAAGACGTGTGTTGAAAACGTGTCGCCTCGCTGTTTTTTCGCTGCCCGGGGAAGTGTCAAAAACGTGTGCTGGCGTGCTGCTGCGTGCCTGCTCTCCTGCCGACTGCTGAATTGCAGAAGACATACGCTGAAATCATACCGCCATGCTTCTCCTTCTCTATCCGCTGTAATGCCGAAATGAACTGAGATCCTGCTGCCTTGCTGCTCCACTGCTGCCTGCTGAATCGCGGTGGCTGCATCCTCCCCACACTCCCCACCCTCCCTCCCCGAGAATTCCGACGTACAGTATCGCCTGTAACACCTGTGTCTGTTCCAGAACTCACACTTCATTAATTTCCTGTCTTCAGTAGTGCTAATACTCCAGACCAAATGACGGACAAGTCACCATTTCAGTTCCATCAGAAGAAATTAAACATGAAATATATTCGCATCTGCGAATATGGACAACCATCAGCTGTATAGTGGAATGACGACACTGAAAATTTGTGCCATACCGGGTCTGGAACCCGTATTTCCTACTTATCGCGAGCTGTATCTTTAGCATTAGGCTATCTGAGCATACTCACAGCCACTTCTAAACTTCCATATGTTGTCAGCCGTCTGTCTACAATTTTCACTCGTGTATTCATTATGTATATTCCTGTACAGGGAAGACATTTTAACTGAAAGTCGAGAAGTACAATGCAAAGTTCCTTCAGACATGCAAGCATAATTCCTGCACATTTAGCGGTCTAAAACGACAGTTGTCAGTGTGATGAGCAACAGAAAGACGTTCTTGTCAGTCTTTGACTCTACTGACACCTTCTGATGTTTCAGCCTTTCTGTATGGATAATGTGGGGCTACATCCCCATTGAATGTGATTGTACCCCTTTGGGGTGCCGTAAGACCTTAATGTTGGCTCTCTCGTGCAAGTTGGATCCATTAGGGACTGTTCAAAATCATTCGACGAATTCTGAATGTGATCCAAAGCAGCAAAGACTGCTTATGTTTTTTCAGGCCTCCTGTTTCACTCTCTCCTGTTGCTTGATCACAGGAGGATATGACATTAGCACACATGTGAATGATATGGCAATCAGTCCCTCCAAGACCTCCCGGCTCATCAACACCTTCAATGGCACGTGCCCACATTTACTGAGAATTTTAGAACTGTGGCTTTACCGTGGAAACCTGGAAAGTAGTCCTAGACGCCTTGAGGCAGGCAAATGGCATCAGAGGGTGTCAAGTAGCTGCCTGCCTGCAGGCGCTTAGAGTTATTTTGCTGGCGTTCTCAGAAAAGGCGCATTTTTAAAATTTTTAATAAATGTGGAGAGTGTGACGGAGGATACAGCCGAACTAGGAGAGGTGGGGGTTGTGAGGGACCCTTTACCATTATATTCACACAAGTGTCAATGTTGCTCCCCCTTGTTTGTGCTACATAAGGGCACAAAACACTAGGACTGATAAAGCGTAAGCACCCTCTGCTGTTTCGCACCACGTTCACGTTTCGTCCAATGATTTTCAACGGTCCCTTGTAGTTCCATCCTACAGGTGAGAGCAAAAATTGCGGTTGCGGTCGCACGGCACTCCAAAGGAATGAGATCATATTCAGTTTTAACGAAGCCTCACAGTGTCCTTAGAGAGGGACTGAAACATCCTTTTATGCTACCCCCTGAGACCGTTTCTTATCGATTCTGAACGGTGGTGTCTCTGAAACCTTTTCCTCGACCACCCGTAAGATAAACGCGTGATTTCAATGCTGGGAGTCGCCGTTCCGACTTACAAAGCAGAGGGGTTAAAAGAAGTCGTGAAATGTGGGTAAGAGTGGGTGTGACGACCTTACCACCATGTGACAAGTCCACGGTGGTGCTGGGCAGAATTGTGGTGAAATTTGGTACCCATCTTACACGTCACATAAATTCCTGAGATCCTGCCTTTTTTTTCTCATGTGTCGATACCTTGCTCTGTGATGTGTTTTTGACCTCGAGGGTGACGTCGTAGCGCCCCATGCTTTTGCACAATTACAGAGGAAGCTTATAGGTGCGTTCGTGCCAAATTTCAAAATTATACGTTGCAGTGGGACACAATTACGCGTTTTTGAAAATGTGATCCTTTAATTGTGCTGCGCAGTGTAATTATAGTCGGTTCAGAGAACGTGTGATCAAACGTAACGGTGCCCTTGTGATTTACGAGTACAACGTAGCTGCGGCGGAAACCGCAAATCGTGTTCTTGTTATGGACTATACCGAAACTGAAAACGGATGAGCTCAGATTGCAATAGCTGAAGCCCAGCTGTCAGAAACTCCTATTGAATTTCTTTACGACCATCAGGTAGAGCAAAATGAACATCCAAGATCTACAACAAATGGCACACCCATTAAGCCGTCACATTGCCGAATGTTTATTGTTTTAGCCAATGAATAAAATTAGGGGGAAAAATCGTGTAGTCGCAAAATTTTGCACAGTGCTGGAAGGGAATGCCATTAGCAACATAGTAAAATTCATGACCGTAGAGGTGTGACCGTTGCGTTCGGGAGGAGGCGTTCAAGGGTCACTTTTTCATGTTTTTGTCGAATAACTCGAAAACCGCGGCACCTAGCGAAAATATTTTCCAGTACGAAATTAAACTACATTAATTTTACTACATAAAAGGTTCTACTCCTTTTCCTTTGTAGGTGTTATAGCTTCCTCATTGCAGGGGATAGAAAGCCCGCCGGTTACAAGAACTGTCTTGATGCTATAAAAATTGGTATTTATTGTTAAATGCAGTAGATTGAGAACAATTTTTTTTTTTACCACAGCTAACTGCAGTAGACCGTATTAAGGGCTAAATTGCGTTCTGGGTGTGTAACAGGATGGAAGATAGAGGTGGAGGTTAGAAGCGTGAGGAAAGGTAGCTCACGAGGTTGTGATCATCCACTTCCCTCCTTCATAGGTGTGCAAAATGAAGAGCAAGCTAGCAGTTCCCAATTCTCTCTAACGCATTACGTCACAAAAACCAACTACGGAGTATCTCACAAAGTTATACCGACCCTTCCGCAGCTCGCATTATGAATCACTGGCGACATAGTGCATAGACTCTCCTGGTAAGACGTGTGTGTGTTTATTTTCCCAAAAGTGTGTTAATAGTATATTTAGTTTGGTGTTAACTCAACATTGAATATAGATATGATTTGCTAATGATATAAACGCAAGAAAGGTATATGGACAGTCTCGACGTAAACCTCTGCACACTGTTTAACACTGCTACAGGGGAAATTGATTCTCAGTCATGCTGTACAGCAGTTCCAGCGTTATTCTGCGAAAGGTAACTTCTCCACCACGAGTGTTGCTCGCTCTTGAGTTTGCAGCCAGACCATATCTCATCAGAATTTCCTGTCCAGTTCTCTCATGTAAGTAGATAAAATAACTTCACTGAGTTTGTGTTTATACTGGGAATCTATTTTCAGGTTTTAAGTGAGTAATTACTTGCAGGTGCTAAGTGAGAGTTTTTAAAAAATATATCCGTATACCCCCCTAAGAACCATGGACCTTGCCGTTGGTGGGGAGGCTTGCGTGCCTTAGCGATACAGATAGCAGTACCGTAGGTGCAACCACAACGGAGGGGTATCTGTTGAGAGGCCAGACGAACGTGTGGTTCCTGAAGAGGGGCAGCAGCCTTTTAAGTAGTTGCAGGGGCAACACACTGGATGATTGACTGATCTGGCCTTGTAACACTAACCAAAACGGCCTTGCTGTGCTGGTACTGCGAACGGCTGAAAGCAAGGGGAAACTACAGCCGTAATTTTTCCCGAGGGCTTGCAGCTTTACTGTATGGTTAAATGATGATGGCGTCCTCCTGGGTAAAATATTCCGCAGGTAAAATAGTCCCCCATTCGGATCTCCGGGCGGGGACAACTCAGGAGGACGTCGTTATCAGGAGAAAGAAAACTGGCATTCTACTGATCGGAGCGTGGAATGTCAGATCCCTTAATCGAGCAGGTAGGTTAGAAAATTTAAAAAGGGAAATGGATAGGTTAAAGTTAGATATAGTAGGAATTAGTGAAGTTCGGTGGCAGGAGGAACAAGACTTTTGGTCAGACGAATACAGGGTTATAAATACAAAATCAAATCGGGGTAATGCAGGAATCGGTTTAATAATGAATTAAAAAATAGGAGTGTGGGTAAGATACCACAAACAGCATAGTGAACGCCTTATTGTGGCCAAGATAGAAACGAAGCCCACGCCTACTACAGTAGTACAAGTTTATATGCCAACTAGCTCTGCAGATGACGAAGAAATTGAAGAAATGTATGACGAAATAAAAAAAATTATTCAGACAGTGAAGGGAGATGAAAATTTAATAATCATTGGTGACTGGAATTCGGAAGTGGGAAAAGGGAGACAAGGAAACGTAGTAGGTTAATATGGATTGGGGCTACAAATGAAAGGGGAAGCCGCCTGGTAGAATTTCGTCCAGAGCATAACTTAATCATAGCTAACACTCGGTTCAAGAATCATAAAAGAAGGTTGTATACATGGGAGAAGCCTGGAGATACTGACAGGTTTCAGATAGATTATATAATGGTAAGACAGAGACTTAGGAACCAGGTTTTAAATTGTAAGACATTTCCAGGGGCAGATGTGGACTCTGACCACAATCTATCTGTTATGAACTGTAGATTAAAACTGAAGAAACTGCAAAAAGGTGGGAATTTAAGGAGATGGGACCTGGATAAACTGACTAAACCAGAGGTTGTACAGAGTTTCAGGGAGTGCATAAAGGAACAATTGACAGGTATGGGGGAAAGAAATACAGTAGAAGAAGAATGGGTAGCTTTGAGAGATGAAGTAGTGAAGGCAGCAGAGGATCAAGTAGGTAAAAAGACGTGGGATAGTAGAAATCGCCGGCCGGTGTGGCCGTGCGGTTAAAAAGCGCTTCAGTCTGGAACCGCGTGACCGCTACGGTCGCAGGTTCGAATCCTGCCTCGGGCATGGATGTGTGTGATGTCCTTAGGTTAGTTAGGTTTAATTAGTTCTAAGTTCTAGGCGACTGATGACCTCAGCAGTTGAGTCGCATAGTGCTCAGAGCCATTTGAACCATTTAGTAGAAATCCTTGGGTAACAGAAGAAATACTGAATTTAATTGATGAAAGGAGAAAATATAAAAATGCAGTAAACGAAGCAGGCAAGAAGGAATACAAACGTCTCAAAAATGAGATCGACAGGAAGTGCAAAATAGCTAAGCAGGGATGGCTAGAGGACAAATGTAAGGATGTAGAGGCCTATCTCACTAGGGGTAAGACAGATACTGCCTACAGGGAAATTAAAGAGACCTTTGGAGAAAAGAGAACCACTTTTATGAATATCAAGAACTCAGATGGAAACCCAGTTCCAAGAAAAGTAGGGAAAGCAGAAAGGTGGGAGGAGTATATAGAGGGTCTATACAAGGGCGATGCACTTGGGGACAATATTCTGGAAATGGAAGAGGAGGTAGATGAAGATGAAATGGGAGCGAAAAGCTATTTACAATTTGTACAGAAACCAGATGGCAGTTATAAGAGTCGAGGGGGATGAAAGGGAAGCAGTGGTTGGGAAGGGAGTGAGACAGGGTTGTAGCCTCTCCCCGTTGTTGTTCAATCTGTATATTGAGCAAGCAGTAAAGGAAACAAAACAAAATTCGGAGTAGGTATTAAAATCCATGGAGAAGAAATAAAAACTTCGAGGTTCGCCGATGACATTGTAATTCTGTCAGAGACAGCAAAGGACCTGGAAGAGCAGCTGAACGGAATGGACAGTGTCTTGAAAGAAAGATATAAGATGAACATCAACAAAAGCAAAAGGAGGATAATGGAAAGTAGTCGAATTAAGTCGGGTGACGCTGAGGGAATTAGATTAGGAAATGAGGCACTTGAAGTAGTAAAGGAGTTTTGTAATTTGGGGAGCAAAATAACTGATGATGGTCGAAGTATAGAGGATATAAAATGTAGACTGGCAATGGCAAGTAAAACGTTTCTGAAGAAGAGAAATTTGTTAACATCGAGTATAGATTTAAGTGTTAGGAAGTCGTTTCTGAAAGTATTTGTATGGAGTGTAGCCATGTATGGAAGTGAAACATGGAGGATAACTAGTTTGGACAAGAAGAAAATAGAAGCTTTCGAAATGTGTTGCTACAGAAGAATGCTGAAGATTAGATGGGTAGATCATATAACTAGTGAGGAGGTACTGAATAGGATTGGGGAGAAGAGAAGTTTGGGTCACAAATTGACTAGAAGAAGGGATCGGTTGGTAGGACATGTTCTGAGGCATTAAGGGATCACCAATTTAGTATTGGAGGGCAGCGCGGAGGGTAAAAATCGTAGAGGGAGACCAAGAGATTAATACACTAAACAGATACACAAGGATGTAGGTTGCAGTACGTAATGGGAGATGAAGAAGCTTGCACAGGATAGAGTAGCATGGGGAGCTGCATCAAACCAGTCTCAGGACTGAAGACCGCAACAACAACATATCCGTATAAGCAATGGCTGAGTAGTGCTTAATTTGTAAGTGTGATGTAGTCAGTGACCCACGTACTGTTGGTACGAAAGAGTGTGTATTGTTGAAAGTAACATCTGCAGCTGCCTGTCGTTGAAAGCACATTGTAAAGCTATATTACCGTGTTCTAATCACTTGGTAACGAATTAGTGAATGACGAGAACGGTACTGTACTTCTCTCACCATCAATTGCGTTGCTGCTAGATTGCATAAATCGCTTCCATTCAGGAGGTGCTGGGACTTAGTGGGCCAAACTGAGTGAAGCCACTTACCACACAACTACAGTAGCTCTTCCAAGGTGGATGTCAGTACGTCTGGAAAAATAAGACTTATCATGCTTAAATCTGGAACATTAATATGTTGTAATGCATTTCTTGGCTTGTTTTGAAATATCTGGTGTTTCTTAACATCTAGCTGACCGAACTCTGCTACAGAAGAAGCCAGTTTAAATCTCTGGGTCTCTTCACAGAACTGAACCTGTGGTGAGGCATTTGATACCCACAAGGTGAGAAAAGAATTCCAGCCATTGATAGTGTAGACAATGGAATCAAAATTGCCGAATACATATTCATAGCATGTTACACTTAGAGCGAGTTCTTCAGTATGGTAGACAGCTGACAGCTCCAGCTGTTTTGACTTTTTACATAAAACGCCGACTTAACAACTGCAAATAAGTGTCCATTTAATAAACTAAAGGTATCTCCATTGTATAAACCACGAGCTCGGTAAAATTATTTTGTCTGTTCACAAGCGAGAAATGGACAATAAATTTGAGGATGGTGTGTCTGCTTGTAAAGTCGAAAGCGAGCAGCACTGTTGGTGGGGAAATTGTCATTCCTGGAAGAACGCTACAACTGCCATACAGGATGACTAAAATGAATTTTCCCATTAGCAGTGTAGAAAATAGTGCAGAGATTACGAAGAATCCGTCCATATGCTTGTCTTGCGTTTGTATTATTAGCAACTCATAATTGTATTAAACGTAATAATTAACACGCTGTGTCTTTTTCCCGGGAGGGACGGACCAATGCGTCGCCAGTGCTTCATAAGGCAAGCTGTGGAAGGGGCGGTACAACTTTATGAAATACGCGCTATTGCTTTTTGTGAAGCAATACAGTAGGGAGAACGAGGAACTGTCGCATTTCATTCTGCAGACTTACAAAGGAGGGAAATGCGCGACCAAAATCCGGCGAGCTACCTTCTCAAAAAAAATGGTTCAAATGGCTCTGAGCACTATGGGACTTAACATCTATGGTCATCAGTCCCCTAGAACTTAGAACTACTTAAACCTAACTAACCTAAGGACATCATACAACACCCAGCCATCACGAGGCAGAGAAAATCCCTGACCCCGCCGGGAATCGAACCCGGGAACCCGGGCGTGGGAAGCGAGAACGCTACCGCACGACCACGAGATGCGGGCAGCTACCTTCTCCCACACTTCTAACCTCGACCCCCACTTTTGCATCTGGTTACACTCACAAAACACAAATTATCCCTTAACACGGCTGTACTGCAGTAAGATATGGTGCAAAAATATATTTGTTCTTAAACCACTTCACTTAACGATAAATATCAATTTTATCGCTTTAAAAGAGTTGTTGTAATCGGAGGTTTTTCTATCCCCTACAACACTGGAACTATTAGTCCTAGAGAAAAAATGAATAGGACTTCTTTTGTAGTACATTTAATGTAGTTTAATTTCGTACTCGAAAACATTATCGCTGGGAGTTATTCGATAAAATCGTGAAAAGGTGAATCTGACACACTTCAGAAGAGCTGACTGCCCGCTTGGCTGAAGCTGCATCCATTTTTCATAAAACACCTGCTTGTTTTGAGCATCTTAAAAAATCATTAGCACGCAGAAACTAGTTTTGCATTAAAGTAAGCGGACGACATTTTTAGTAACATCACTAAACTAAACTAGTATCAAAATTGTCATCGGCCCCTAACGGTAAAACAGTGCACCTGTGACATTTTTGACCAATAAATAATGTTCCGTTATCCCCTCTAAACACTCAAATATTTTGTGTTCGCAGTATTTTTACATGGTGGAAAATGTATTCAACTTAATCAGTACTGACGTCTCACCACGTGATCAAGTTCGTCTTATGATAATTTTGGAATAGTTTACAACGAAATTGCACAGTAATTGTTATTCTATAATTATGTTCAACGGCTAAACAGATGTCAAAATATGATCGTTTCTGGATACAGCAGCCGCAGGTGCAGCTACCGCCAGAAAAGATAACATCGCAACGATCTGTGGTGAACTTCAAGGAGAAATGTTTAGACAGCGTTACGCTAGTCTGTATTAGACAGAGACTTGAAATGTCTACCAATACTGAAAGCACAACATTAAATAAGTTTTACCTGAGTAATTCTTCAGGGTTTTCCCGGCGATCTGTTGACATCTAGAGGTGTCGCGTGTTCTGCCGGATACCAGTGCCGTCTGCCGGCCGATGTGGCCGAGCGGTTCTAGGCGCTTCAGTCTGGAACCGCGCGACCGCTTCGGTCGCAGGTTCGAATCCTGCCTCGGGCATGGATGTGTGTGATGTCCTTAGGTTAGTTAGGCTTAAGTAGTTCTAAGTTCTAGATGACTGATGACCTCAGATGTTGAGTCCCATAGTGCTCAGAGCCATTTGAACCAGTGTCGTCTATGCACAATGTTTCGACAACGTGACTCGTTGCCGTGATCAAGTGCTACCTGGGACTGCTAGTCAAATGGAACGGATCGAATATTTACCATGATCAGCCAGAACATTATGACCCCCGACCTAACACCGATATTGGCCAGTCCATGGCTACAGCAGCCTCACCTGGGGAAGAACGACTGCTTGCAGACACACGCACGGTTCATGTACCGTCAGTGAACGTGCTGTTCGTGTGCAGAATGAGTTTAACTGAGGACAGTTTGTGAGGGCCCTGAGGCTCGGCACGAGTATTTCTACATATACATCTACATCCATACTCCGCAAGCCACCTGACTGTGTGTGGCGGAGGGAACCTGCAAGGCCTGTTGAGTGTTCGAAGAGTGTTGTGGTGAGTGGCTTCAACACGTTGCAAAACCAAGGTGAAACCACATCCATACGTCCTGAGGTTTCTCGGTCACCCCTCATTACAGATGTCGTACGTCGTAAGCTGGGCAGTCTGGTAAAACAGGACAGGTGGCGAAATGTGGCGGAACTAACATTAGAACACAGTGCACCGAACACTACTAACTATGTGTCTCGGCAGCTGATGACTCATGCATGTGCCAATGTTAACAGTTGGTTCAGTTGGCTCTGAGCACTATGGGACTTAACATCTGAGGTCATCAGTCCCCTAAAACTTAGAACTACTTAAAGCTAACTAACCTAAGGACACCACACACGTCCATGCCCGAGGCAGGATTCGAACCTGCGACCGTAGCGGTCTCGCGGTTCCAGACTGTAGCGCCTAGAACCACTCGGCCACCCCGGCCGGCCCAATGTTAACACCACAGCATCATGCAACTACAACTGAAATAGGCACATGACCATCAGCATTGCACGTTGGCGCAGCGGCAGCTTATAGCATGGTCTGATGAATTGTGGGGGCAGGAGTGAATCCGTCGTCTACCAGGGGAACAGTTCCTTGACACCTGCACTGCAGGATGCAGACAAGTTGACGGTGGCTCCATTATGCTCTGGGGAACATTCACGTTGGTATCCGTGGGTCCAGAGGAGCTCGTGCACGGCACCATGACGGCTACGGAGTATGGTACACTGGTTGTAGACCACGTTCACCCCTTCATGAAGATCATGTTTCCTGGCAGCAGTGGCATTTTTCTATTAGATTACGCGCCATGACACAAGGCCAGGAGTATGATGGAGTGGTTTGAGGAACACACTGGAGAGTTCCAGTTGATGTACTGGCTCTCAACTGGCCAGAACTGAACCCAAGCGAACATATCTCGGATATGACTGAACGTGGCATCAGTGCTCATGGGAATTTACAAGAGTTAGATGACTTGTGTTTCCAAATGTGGAGCCAGCTCCTTCCAGCGACCTACCAAAACCTCACTGATTCCATGCTACGACGCGTCACTGCTGTTATGTGCGCCATAGATGGAATACCGATTATTAGGTAGGTGGTCATAAAGTTGTGGCTGATCAGTATATGTCTGCTAACTTCCCCCTTTATGGTCCGTTCTTCGCGTTCCGTCTGCGATTCGTTTCCGTTAAGAGGGTATTACACGACAAACCGCCGCGATCGGTACTGGTCAAGCGCGACAGCCATCTAGTGGTAAAACGGGTGAAACTACGAATACGAGGTGCATTCAAGTTCAAGGGCCTCCGATTTTTTTTGTAATTAACTACTCACCCGAAATCGATGAAACTGGCGTTACTTCTCGACGTAATCGCCCTGCAGACGTACACATTTTTCACAACGCTGACGCCATGATTCCATGGCAGCGGCGAAGGCTTCTTTCGGAGTCTGTTTTGACCACTGGAAAATCACTGACGCAATAGCAGCACGGCTGGTGAATGTGCGGCCACGGAGAGTGTCTTTCATTGTTAGAAAAAGCCAAAAGTCACTAGTAGCCAGGTCAGGTGAGTAGGGAGCATGAGGAATCACTTCAAAGTTGTTATCATGAAGAAACTGTTGCGTAACGTTAGCTCGATGTGCGGGTGCGTTGTCTTGGTGAAACAGCACACGCACAGCCCTTCCCGGACCTTTTTTGTTGCAGTGCAGGAAAAAAATTCGTTCTTCAAAACATTTTCGTAGGATGCACCTGTTACCGTAGTGCCCTTTGGAACGCAATGGGTAAGGATTACGCCCTCGCTGTCCCAGAACATGGACACCATCATTTTTTCAGCACTGGCGGTTACCTGAAATTCTTTTGGTGGCGGTGAATCTGTGTGCTTCCATTGAGCTGACTGGTGCTCTGTTTCTGGATTGAAAAATGGCATCCACGCCTCATCCATTGTCACAACCGACGAAAAGAAAGTCCCATTCATGCTGTCGTTGTGCGTCAACATTGCTTGGCAACATGCCACACGGGCAGTCATGTGGTCGTCCGTCAGCATTCGTGGCACCCACCTGGATGACACTTTTCGCATTTTCAGGTCTTCATGCAGGATTGTGTGCACAGAACCCACAGAAATGCCAACTCTGGAGGCGATATGTTCAACAGTCATTCGGCGATCCCCCAAAACAATTCTCTCCACTTTCTCGATCATGTCGTCAGACTGGCTTGTGCAAGCCTGAGGTTGTTTCGGTTTGTTGTCACATGATGTTCTACCTTCATTAAACTGTCGCACCCACGAACGCACTTTCGACACATCCATAACTCCATCACCACATGTCTCCTTCAACTGTCGATGAATTTCAGTTGGTTTCACACCACACAAATTCAGAAAACGTATGATCGCACGCTGTTCAAGTAAGGAAAACGTCGCCATTTTAAGTATTTAAAACAGTTCTCATTCTCGCCGCTGGCGGTAAAATTCCATCTGTTGTACGGTGCTGCCATCTCTGGGACGTATTGACAATGAACGCGGCCTCATTTTAAAACAATGCGCATGTTTCTATCTCTTTCCAGCCTGGAGAGAAAAAATCGGAGGCCTTAGAACTTGAATGCACCTCGTATTATCAGACAAATTATCCGTGCATCAGAATAGAGAGCAGTTCTAAGCTGCCGTCAATCCGCGCATGTGCAGAAGGCTGTACAATAGTGCTTTCTGCTTGTTATTTGGCCTTTAACCTAACCTAACCCTAACCTAACCTAAGCAGTGGCTAATTTCAGATTTTCGTGTTCGGAATTTTTCGCGTTGGGTTATCTTCCTCTTTTTTTTCAGTAACCAGGTTTCCTAAATGCAGCAAAGAAACTTTTCTTTGTAGTAGACTCTCTTATACTAGCTGTTTGTGAAATGAAATGGAGCAATGAGGGGTTAAGCGTCTTAATTTGGGCACACAGCGAGGAAAGGAGTACATGTGACTCGCTGTATAATAATACGACACGTCGGCAATTGTTTCCTTCTGAGTAATGTGCATATAACGCCACACGGTGATTTTCGATTTGTATCGTAATCCCGTAGCTTACGAAAGTTCGTATGTGTTGTGATTGCATCTCTTGTTTATTTCAGGATGTCAGAAAAGAGAAACTGGCAGCGATTGGCGACAAAGTCCGTGCAGTTTCGCCCAGTGCGATAGATGAGGACTGAAAAACTCTGAGTAGGACTTACATACCGTATATTCAAAACTTGGAAAAATAACACAAGTACACCTTGAAGTATTGGTCTTTTTAAGTGCTGCAAATTGCAGTGCATACATCCACAACAACTTTTGAAATGGTTGGCTGTGCTATTCTGTGGCTAAAAGCCAGACTCTTAAAAGATTCCCCATTTGGCAGCAAACGTAATGTTACAACCAGCCTGCAACATTACAGGGCGTTCACCAGTATATTATAAGTGGTCTTGGCTGGTATGATCACAAAACGTATAAACATATAATTCTCACTTTTGAGAAGGTGAGATAGCATCCCTCATGACTGTGCCACACTTTCTGATTCCATCTTCTAACATAGACAGCAGCTTCTCGAAACAGGCCGTGTCCATCCTTACGGAGTTCCGAAATTCTTGCGGATCTTCGGGCCTCAGTTCTTTCATTAACAGTCAATATATTCCCCTGCTTCGTCCCTTCTTTTCAGCCCCAGTCGAACCTAACAACGTCTGGCTTTTCGTTTTCGTCGCCGTTCTGCCCTAGTCCGAAGATTTACTGTCACTGCCAGGGCAATAGCTCCAAAAACAAGTCGATCCTCCATGTGCAACATGCTGTATAAATGTAAACTTCGATATACATATGCCTGTGTAACCAAGTGTCGTAATATAAAGCTACATGAGAGAAAAACAATTACTTAATAAATAATGGTAAAAAACAATTTCTTATTAAATAGGATCCTTGAGCTCACAGAAATCATTTGAACGTATGACGTTCCAGTGTATCATACAGTCGCCCTTGAGTTGCGCGCGGTAGAACGAATGACTTTACAAGACATCAGACAGTTCCATTTTCTTTTCGCGCGTATCGTCTGCTGCTCGCGCTAGGTATATCCCGCGTGGATGGTGTAATAGGTCGGAAGTGAACCAGTCTGTAGTTAGAGGTATGCACGTTAGGGGCGCTGATGCACAGGTGTACGGTTTAGGCTCATCGTGTAATACTGGCTTTAGAATCATCGTGAGACTTTCTGTTTTTGGTCCGATGCGTCTAGCAGCTATCTGGCGCTCTGTTCTCTGTTCTCGGTATGGTGAACCTGATGCTCTCTCTGGGTTCGTTTCTCATGTCTACATTGTCGTTTCTTCTTTTTGTTGAGTACTGCTGCAGCAACCATTCAATTTATAGCAGTTTCAGAGAAAGATCCATGGCTTTGCTGAGTTGGTACACAGTAACACGATTAGTGAAATTTTCTGACACCTCACCTCCCCAGTACTTTGGAGTCTGCGACAGAACCGCAGTTTTTTTATTTTTATTTATTTTATTTTTTTATAGATTATAGACGATTAAGTTCCAGCCCCTGCTCGGCAATGGCTGATTTGGTTGCCTGTCTCAGTGAAGTGTGCCTCTAATGTTCTTGAGATCTGATGCCCGCTGTCCCAGTTGTTTGGACAATGTCAAGCTTCCAGATTTGCAAGGTATGTTATAAATTTCTGGTTTTCGTAAACAAAGGTCATATTTCACACTGTCCAGTAGCAGTCTTATTATGGTAGGGGGACAGGACTCACATTTGATATTATGCTTCTTGAGAATCCTGTTGAGCTTGGCAGAAATAGATCCTACGTAGATCAAGTAACCAGATTCTTTGCTTCATCTTGCTCTTCTTCTTCTCTATCATAGTAGCATAGTGGCTGCTTGAATAGCCAACGAATCTCTTTGACCATCTGTCCATTTTTGTAGAAGACAGCGTAGATGCACGATTTCAGATGTAAAATTATCTTGGTCTGACAAGGTTTGTGACTTGTGGAACAGTGTTGTTAGAACTTATTCTTCTCCACTGGGTGATGACAGCTGACAGCTTGAAGATATAAATCAGTGTGTGTTAATTTGCGATACACACTGTGGCTAAACAGCCTCTCTGTTTCCTTTTTTAGCAGAACATCCAGAAATGTAAGCTGACCATCCTTCAGCAGTTCCATGGTGAACTTTATATTTGGGTTGCGTGAGCTGACTTTCCAAAAACTCACTGAGCCTGTGCCTACCACGAGGCCAGGTCACATAAGTGTTAGCCACATACCTCAAAAAACATGTGGATTAGTATCTAGCCATTTTTAATGCTTCCTTTCCAAATTTCTCCATGAACACATTGGCAACCAATGGGCACCAGGGGATGCCTGTTGATATTCCTACTGTCTGCTCAAAATATTGGCCACCACAGAGAAGATACGTTGAAGTCGGTATATGCCGGAACATGTCCACAAGAGCATCGTCAAATTTCTCTGCAGTCAGTTTCAGTGCGTTTTTCAGTAGTATCCTGGCAAACACGAGTACTATCAAAATTGACAATTATATCAGATTGTGTGTTATGTAGTTGCTTGAAACATTGGGTGAAGTCCTACAAGTTGTGGAAGTGGTGAATACACCTCTCCCGATGTGGTCACAGCAGCCTCTTCAAATTCTCGGCTGCTTAGTACGCTGATGCATCAATGTTGCTGAAAATTAGGCTTAGTGGCACACCCACTTTTTGTAATTTAGGCCGTTCATGTAGTGTAAGTTGAACTGGCACTCTTGATTTTAATTGTTTGATGGCCTTTCCAGGCATGCCATTTCGCTCCAAGAGAGCCCGAGTCTACTTGTAAACTATGTCCGGAGGGTTACATTTTACATACACTATGTGATCAAAAGTATCCGGACACCCTCAGAAAAATAAGTTGTTCATATTAGGTGCATTGCACTGCCACCAGCTGCACAGGTACTCCATATCAGCGACCTCAGTAGTCATCAGACATCGTGAGATAGCAGAATGTGGCCTCCGTGGAATTCACGGATTTCAAACGTGGTCACGTGACTGGGTGTCACTTGCGTCATACGTCTGTACGCGAGATTTCCACACTCCTAAACATCCCTAGGTCCACTGTTTCCGATGTGATAGAGAAGTGGAAACGTGAAGGAACACGTACAGCACAAAAGCGTACAGGCTGCCCTCGTCTGTTGAATGACAGAGACTGCCAACAGTGGAAAACGGTCGTAATGTGTAATAGGCAGACATCTATACAGAACATCACACAGAATCACTGCATCAGGATTTACTGCAAGTACTATGACAGTTAGATGGGAAGTGAGGAAACTTGGATTTCATGGTCGAGTGGCTGCTCATAAGCCACAATAACGCAGATAAATGTAAACGACACCTTGCTTGATGTAAGGAGCGTAAACATTGGACGATCGAATAATGGAAAAACGTTGTGTGGAGTAACGAATTACAGTATACATCGTGTGGATCCCATGGCAGAGTGTGCGTATGGCGAATGAACAACATCTGCCAGCGTGTGTAAAATTCGGAGGCGGTGGTGTTATGGTGTGGTCGTGTTTTTCATGAAGACGGCTTGCACCCCTTGTTGTTTTGCGTGGCACTATCACAGCACAGGCCTACATTCATGTTTTAAGCACCTTTTTGTTTTCCATTGTTGAAGAGCAACTCGGGGATGGTGATTGCTCCTTTCAACACGATCGAGCACCTGTCATAATGAACGGCCTGTGGCGGAGTGGTTACACGACAATAACATGCCTGTAAGTGACTGGCCTGCATAGAGTTCTGACATGAATCCCGTAGAACACCTTTGGGACGTTTTAGAACGCCGACTTCGTGCCAGGCCTCACCGACCGACATCGATACCTCTACTCAGTGCAGCACTCCGTGAAGAATGGGCTGCAATTTCTCAAGAAACCTTCCAGCACCTAATTGAACGTATGCCTGCGAGAGTGGAAGCTGTCATCAAGGCTAAGGGTGGCCAACACCATATTGAATTCCAGCTTTACCGATAGAGGGCGCCACGAACTTGTAGGTCATTTTTAGACAGCTGTCCGGATACTTTTGATCACGTAGTGTATCTGTATTTGATTCTATCAGAAGTTGACGAACTTCCTGATCATAGTCAGTATGGTGCATAACGACTACGGAATTTCCTCTGTTTGCTGGAAAAATCACTATGCTGCTGTCTTCCCGCAATTTCTTGAATGTCAACCTCTCATCACTGGAAATGTTCTAATTTGGAGGTTTCGTCTTGGTAATCGCCTTGCACGTCTCCAAGGAGATTTGTTCTGACACGTTTTGTGGAAGTTTTATGGTACCTTGCTCAAATGCACTGATGAAACGTGAAATAGAGACAGTACTAGGAGCAGATGCGAAGTTGAAGCCCCTGCTAAGCACCTTGGAGGTGGTGTCACAATCTGCTTGCCACTTAGGCCAATCACAGAGAGAGTATCTTCCTTCTGCTGTGATTTTTTACTAATATGGTCAAACTTCGCAGAGTGGTAAATTGAGGCATTCTTCATGGCACTCTCTGCGATGGACCAAGAGACACTGTCTACTCAGTCGCAGTCTTTACTTTTCAGGGAGGCTGACACGTACAGGTGAAGG
This sequence comes from Schistocerca americana, assembly GCF_021461395.2. NCBI lineage: Eukaryota > Metazoa > Arthropoda > Insecta > Orthoptera > Acrididae > Schistocerca > Schistocerca americana. The sequence continues at coordinate 546,509,721 of NC_060130.1, forward strand.
TGAAAAAGCCACCTGGCCACCACATCCAGACTGTAGAGCATTTCTCAAATCCTTTCTTTCGCAAATGTGATGCTCGCGGGACGATTTATCCTGTACACACTCTGGAATTGATGTGAAGTTTGATCCTGGCTAAAACCAGTAATACGTATTCCTCTTGATATCCCAACAGATAGCTCAGAAAACTCAGCAACTTCCGCTTTCTTTGTCGAAGCTTCTTCAGATTCTTGACATCGCAGTACAGCTCCTCTGCATAACGTCTAATGATGTAATTATTCGGACTTTCCCAACGATCCGCTGATATCTTGAAGTGTTGGTGTGCTGCTGGATATCTGTGTGGCCCATGCACAATATTTTGACAACGTGACTCGTTGTCTTTATCAAGTGCTACAAGAGAGACTGTGCCCCACATGTTGTTATGGTTGTTTTGGGTATGGCACAGAAGATTCGATGGAAAGCCCTTACACATCCTCCATAGATTCCCGATCTGTCCCCATGAGATTTCCACATGTTTGGACTCCTAATAGAAGACATTCGTGGTCGTCGATTTGCTTTGGCTGAAGAGCTGCACACCTGGATACAATCATAGTTCCATAGATAATTGCAAGTTTTTTTTGTGAAGGCACTGACCATCTTGTCTCACAGCGGGGTAAGTTTATTAACAGATAAGGTGATTACTTTTGAAACAAAAACTGTTTATTTGCTTTGTTCTATTTGACTGTCGGTTACACACTCCTGGAAATGGAAAAAAGAACACATTGACACCGGTGTGTCAGACCCACCATACTTGCTCCGGACACTGCGAGAGGGCTGTACAAGCAATGATCACACGCACGGCACAGCGGACACACCAGGAACCGCGGTGTTGGCCGTCGAATGGCGCTAGCTGCGCAGCATTTGTGCACCGCCGCCGTCAGTGTCCGCCAGTTTGCCGTGGCATACGGAGCTCCATCGCAGTCTTTAACACTGGTAGCATGCCGCGACAGCGTGGACGTGAACCGTATGTGCAGTTGACGGACTTTGAGCGAGGGCGTATAGTGGGCATGCGGGAGGCCGGGTGGACGTACCGCCGAATTGCTCAACACGTGGGGCGTGAGGTCTCCACAGTACATCGATGTCGCCAGTGGTCGGCGGAAGGTGCACGTGCCCGTCGACCTGGGACCGGACCTCAGCGACGCACGGATGCACGCCAAGACCGTAGGATCCTAAGCAGTGCCGTAGGGGACTGCACCGCCACTTCCCAGCAAATTAGGGACACTGTTGCTCCTGGGGTATCGGCGAGGACCATTCGCAACCGTCTCCATGAAGCTGGGCTACGGTCCCGCACACCGTTAGGCCGTCTGCCGCTCACGCCCCAACATCGTGCAGCCCGCCTCCAGTGGTGTCGCGACAGGCGTGAATGGAGGGACGAATGGAGACGTGTCGTCTTCAGCGATGAGAGTCGCTTCTGCCTTGGTGCCAATGATGGTCGTATGCGTGTTTGGCGCCGTGCAGGTGAGCGCCACAATCAGGACTGCATACGACCGAGGCACACAGGGCCAACACCCGGCATCATGGTGTGGGGAGCGATCTCCTACACTGGCCGTACACCACTGGTGATCGTCGAGGAGACACTGAATAGTGCACGGTACATCCAAACCGTCATCGAACCCATCGTTCTACCATTCCTAGACCGGCAAGGGAACTTGCTGTTCCAACAGGACAATGCACGTCTGCATGCATCCCGTGCCACCCAACGTGCTCTAGAAGGTGTAAGTCAACTACCCTGGCCAGCAAGATCTCCGGATCTGTCCCCCATTGAGCATGTTTGGGACTGGATGAAGCGTCGTCTCACGCGGTCTGCACGTCCAGCACGAACGCTGGTCCAACTGAGGCGCCAGGTGGAAATGGCATGGCAAGCCGTTCCACAGGACTACATCCAGCATCTCTACGATCGTCTCCATGGGAGAATAGCAGCCTGCATTGCTGCCAAAGGTGGATATACACTGTACTAGTGCCGACATTGTGCATGCTCTGTTGCCTGTGTCTATGTGCCTGTGGTTCTGTCAGTGTGATCATGTGATATATCTGACCCCAGGAATGTGTCAATAAAGTTTCCGCTTCCTGGGACAATGAATTCACGGTGTTCTTATTTCAATTTCCAGGAGTGTAGATTAGCTCTTAGCAGAAAGTATAATACGATATAACATGAGCAAATGAGGGAAGGCAACATGTCGTGAGCCACTCTCCTCCTTCCATTCATCAAAATTAGGGAACCTTAACTCACTTCTCTCATGTAAATTATGCTGAAAGGAAAAGAATTATGTGAGTCTAGAACTAAATAACATATGAGTATCACATGTATGAAAGTGTTCCGGCATATTATCCTTCTTACCTGCATATACATCACCATATGTTATATTGAATATATAATTATCAGTAACTTCACAACACATCTCAGTATTTCAGTCATATGTAGACTTCATTACCATTGTAATGGCAGTTAAACATAAACTCCTTTGACATCCCCGTTATACAGATACCAATGTAAATAAGTTTATTATTGTAACCAATTAGATTCACTGAATTTTCATACTCTATGTATTCTAGATAAAATTAATCCTAATTTCATATATTTTGTTTTAAATTTCCATAATGCATCACTTATTCGTATGTATTATTTCATGTAGTTAACAGTCTATACTTATTCTCGGGTGCTAGAGGTAGACTCTTTGGTTATCAAGTGGCTCCTTTCGAAATTCCAAATTAACTTCAAGTATATATACAACAGTTGAATCATCTGGTATCTTTTTCCCATTAACATTTATATTTCCTTCCAGTCAATATGTGGCATAACAGCGAACCAGTGCTTAACAGTATCGGTTAAAAACAGTCTTGGTTGCGATTTTAGTTTTTTTTATTTTTCAACGACGCGTTTCGCCTTATTTAGGTATCTTTGGGTTATCTAAATAGAAAACAGAGAATCGCGATCGCGTTGTGCAGACTTGGATAACCTATAAGAATGTATAAACAGATCACCTATTGAAAATATAAACACAGCAAATACCTTAATTTGGTATTTCTTAAGAATCCTTTAGTCAGTGTAGCCAAAGGGCATCGTCGAATATATCAGACCAAAATCGCCTTCGTTAAACTCAGTAAAAATTAGAAATATAAAACAGTAAAATCATTACCTTTCCTAGATGGACGCGAGAGGCACCAAGATCTGCATAACGCGTTCCGGTTCACAGGAGCGAGTAACAGTAAAATGGGGGCTCAGGTAGTAAGCATAATGTGCCACAGCGTCGTGTGGCAGTACTGAAGCTTCTGATTCTGTATTAGGCTTCAGATTGTTTTTAACCAATAAATTTATGTTTACTTCCCATCTAAGATCACATTATGATACATGCTGTAACTATGCCCACCCATATAAATTATTTGCATCGAAATACATAAGATAATATCATTCTTTCTTAGGATCATAGTCTCACAAATATTTATTATTTGCTGTAACCTCATATGCCACCTCTTATCCCCTTTTCCCCATTATAAATGTGTTATATTCATATAGTATAAGTGGCTGCTTAATCATTATCAGCACTGCAATGCCATCGTTAGGTGATGCCACACAGAGGCCTCCCTCATTGGTGATTCGGCCATGAGGTCACTCTAATTGAGTTTCTCGTCCCTGAGGTCGCCATCATTGGCTAATTCAACTCTGAGGTCGCCCTTGTAGGGTGCTTTGGGCCTGAACCCCATCTCGTTGGATGATTGGACTCTGATCCCAACTTCGCTGGGTGACTGAACACTGAGGTCGCCTTCATTGGGTTATTCGATCCTGAGGTCACCCACATTGATGATTAATACATGAGGTCACCTTTGCTGGGTATTTTGAGGCTCACATCACCCTTGTTGCGTATTTGTATCCAGGGATCGTCTTCAGTAGGTGACTGGATCCCAAGGCTCCCTAATTGGGTCTTTGAATCTGAGATCACCCTCCTTGACTAATTCGATCCTGAGGTTGCCTTCATTGGGCAGATCGACACTAAATCGGCGTCAATGGGTAGTTCGATCTTTAGCTCACATTAACTATGTGATTAAACCCTGAGGTCACTCCTGTTCGGTAAATCAATGCTCTCATTGGTGATCGACCTCGATGCCTCCCCATTGAGGAGGTCGCGCTCATTAGATCATTCAACTCTGATGTCACCATTTTGGGTGATTCGACCCTGAGATCACCCTCATTGCATTATTTGTGCCTAAGGTCGTCCTGATGTTGTATACAGCCTTTAGGTTCCAGTCATTGACTGATTAGACTCTGAGGTCACCCTCATTGGGTGACAGCATCCAGGGGGCACCTTCATTGGATTATTACGCAATGAGGTAGCGTTCAGTGGGTGACTGCACACTGTGGTCACCTTCATTCAGTGATTCGATCTGAGGTCATTTGAACCAGAGTTTATTGTCGTTGGGTGACTGGACCGTTAAATTGCCCTTGTTGGGGACTATAAACTTGGCACAACCTCATTTATTCATTCATTCAAGCCTCAGGTCATCTCCATTGAGTGATTGCATCCTGAGGTTACCCCCATTGGGTTACTCGAACCAGAGGTCAACCGCCTTGTTTAATTAAACCATGAGACCACTTTCATTAGATTATAACAAACAGAGGTTGCTCTCATTGTATGATTCAACTCTGAGTTCGCCCCCGATGGGTGATTTACACAGAGGTCACATTCATTGTGTGATTATGTAGTGAGGTCCTCTTGTTGGCTAATTGAACCATGAGGTCATTTTCGTTGAATTATTCGATGCTGAGCACACCCTCATTGTGTGATACGATGCTGATGTTGCCCTCATTACCTGAGTCAATACACAGGTCACATTCGTTGGAGAATTGGACCATCAGGTCATTCTTGATGGGTGACTGAAACCTGAGCTTTCCCTCGATGTGTGTTTCGAAATTTTAGACATGCTGGTTGGGTGATTTAATACTGTGGTCATTCCATCCAGAGATCATCCTGCATATGTCATTCTACTCTGAAGTCACCCTCATAGGATGACTCGATCATGAGGCAGTCCTCATTGCACAATTCAGCACTGATGTCGCCCTCATGGTGTGATTCGATTCCAAGATCCCGCTTGTTAGCTGATGAGACCCTGTGGTCGTCCTTGTTGGGTGACTGGATCCTGTGATCGCCTTCACAGGGAAAATGGATGCATCATCACCTGCATTGGGGCTTCGAAACTCAAGTCATCCTCCTTGACTGCCACGACTGGATACTGATGTCGACCATGTTGTGTGACTGGACGCTGAAGACGCCCTCTTTGAGTGATTTGATCCTGAGGTTGTTCTCATTGGGTGATTTAACCCTGATGTACCCCTCATTGGGTGTATGGACACAAAGCCTGTTTTTGTTGATGACTGGTATGTGAGTTCATCTTCATTGGGTGATTCATCCGTGAGGTCACCCCACTGGGTGATCAGAAACTGAGGTCGCCCTCATTGTTTGATTTGACCCTCATACGGCCCCCATTGCATGATTTGACCATGTAGTAATCCACATGGGATGCATTGACCCTGAGGCCTTGCTAATCGGGTGATTCGGCACTGAGGTGGCCTTCTTTTGTGACTGGATACTCAGGCCGCTCCTGTTTGGTGATTGGACACTGAGGGTATCTTCATTTGGTGATTTGAGTCTGAAGTTACCATTAAATGGTGATTCGACCGTATGATTTTTCTTGTTGGGCGATTCGACCTAGAAGTTGCCCTCAGTGGGTCATTTTACCCTGATGTGACCTTTATGGGACCATGAGGTAGTCCTTTTAGGGTATTTGGCCCATGAGGTTGTCTTCTTTTGGTGATTTGATACTCAGGTAGGCCTCAACAAATTATACGACATTGACGGGCCCCTGTTGCATGATCCATCCCTGAGGTCACCTTTGTTGAGTGATTTGATACTGAGTTCACCATCATTGTGTTCTTCAGACCTGAGGTTATGGACCTCTTTGAGTGACTCAATCCTGATGTCAGTTTTGTGCCATTTTACCCTGATATCGATCTGCTATGACGGAGCCTGTGGTCGACGTTACTTCTTGAATTCACCCAGATGGTGGCCTCAGTAGGTAATTTTAAACTGAGATAGCACCCAATGAGTGATGCAACCGTGAGATTGCCAAGGTTGGGTGATTCGAGTATGAGATCGCCCTCAATAGGTTGATTCAATTCTGAGGTCGTCTTCGTTCTATGATTCGACACTGAAGTCGCCCTCATTGGGTGATTTGACCTGAGGTCACACTCAAATCGTCATTCTAACCTGAGTTCTTCCTTACTGGGTAATTGGACCCCTAGGCCACCTTCATTAGGTGATTTGTCAGTGAGGATTCAACTAACATTAGAACTTATGGTCAAATTCATGTGTGACATGATCCTGAGGTCACCCTCGCTGGGTGACTGGAAATAAGGTCACAGTTTTTGGGTGTATTGACCCTGAGGTGGCAATCGTTGGGTGACTGGACTATGTCATCTTCATTGGCTGAGTGCACCCCGTGGTTTTCGCGTAGTGTGATTTGAGCTTACTTCGCCACTGTGGAGTAACTGGACACTCAGTTTGCTCACACTGGATTATGGACCCTGAGGTCACCCGAGTTGAGTCATTGGATGTAGAGGCTGCCCTCATTGGTTGAATGGATCCTGATGTCACCTTTGTTAGGTGATTGGAACTTGAGTTTGTCATTAGTTGGTGACTGGATGAGGGGCTGCCTGCATTGGGTAATTGATCATGAGGTCGTCTTGTTGGGTGATTCGACCCTGATATCTTCCTTGTCGGGTGATTCGACCCTGAGGTAAAGCTGGTTGGGTAATTCGACCTGGAGGTCGCCGTCAGAACATGATTCGAATCTGAGGTCGACCTCACATATTAATTTGGCCCTGAGGTCCCCCTCATTGCATGATTCGAACCAGAGTTACTCTGGTTGGGTTATTTCTCTGGTGGCAACTTCATTGCGTGATTTGGCTCAGCTTTCGACCTTGTGTGTAATTCAAGACTGATGTCACCCTCATTGGGTGAATCTACCTTGAGCTCATCCCCTATGGCTCATTGGACCCTGAGGTTACACTTGTTTGGTGATTCGACCCTGAGTACACCTTCATTGAGTGGTTTGATTGTGAGGTCAATCTCATTCGGAGACTCAATGCTGAGGTTGCTCTTGATGTGTGGTTCAACACTGAGGTCCCCATGGTTGGGTGAATCAACTTCATTGGGTGATTTCAAAAATGACTGGTTGTATTCCATGGAATTATAATTGAAACATGTTTTTTGACCACCATCTAAAATCAGGGTCCTTGGAGGCTCCATAAAGGATGATCTTCATTTGTGTAGAGTGGATGACTGCCTTATTTCTTGCAGTTGTGGCATATCACATACTGGTCAGACTATCAGGACTGTGGAAGAGTGGTACTCAGCATAAATGTCACACACTTTTACAACAGCCAAGAAAATCTATCATTGCAGAGCACTGTCTTCACACTGGTCATTCTATGGAACATACAAACACAGAGTCTGGCATGCACTTCCAGCTATTGGAATAGTGTTATCAAGTAATCTGTTGAAATTAAATCAGCAAGTAGCCTTATCAATAAAGATGGTGGTTTTTGTTTAAATTATGCATAGAATCCTGCTCTCTCTCTCTGTCTCTTGTCAAGAACCAGAGGAACAGAGTTCGTGCTATGTAATCTATTGATTATTAACTTCACTAGCGATAACTACTGATGTCTGTCTAGCCAGCCATTGTGTCCGAGCAGTTATAGGGGCTTCAGTCCGGAACCGCGCTGCTGCTATGGTCGCAGGTTCGAATCCTGCCTCGGGCATGTCTGTGTGTGATGTCCTTAGGTTAATCAGGTTTAAGTAGTTCTAAGTCTAGGGGACTAATGACCTCAGATTTTAAGTCCCACAGTGCTCAGAGCCATTTGATGTCTGTCTGCTTTGTGATGGCGTTACAGTTAACAGTGTCTGTGTGTGTGTGTGTGTGTGTGTGTGCGTGTGTGTGTGTGTATGTGTTTTAATTCCGAAGTTTCTCTCCAGACCGACGCCTCATTCGGTGATTGTACCCCTCGTTATGTGACTGGACCATGAGTTCTCTTTCGTTTGGTGGTTGTAGGTCCACCCTCATTGGCTGACTGCACCCTCAGCCCACCACATCATTTGATTGACCTTGAAATTGCACTGAAATGATAACTGTACCCTACAGTCACCCTCGATTTGTGACTCAACCCTTAAGTTTCCCAAGATGGGTGATTCGACCCTAAGGTCACTCTCTTTGTATGATTTGTCCCTGAGATCGCCCTAGATGTGTGATTCGATCCTGTGGTCGCTCTCATTGGGTGACAGAAACCTGGTTTCGTGCTTATTGGTCAGTTGGAACCTCAGGCCACCCACACTACATGGTTGACCTAGATGTCGCACTTCATTGGTAACTGGACTCTGAGGTCACCCTCAACATGTGACAGGATCCTTAAGTCACCCTGGGTGGGTGATTCCATCCTGAGGTCACCATTATTCGTTATTGGAATCTCAGATCCCCTCCCATTACGTTACTGGATGCTAAGGTCTCCTACGTTGAGTACTGGACTCTGAAGTCGCCTTTGACCGGTTGATGCACACTGAGGTTGCCTTCATGGGGTGACTGGGCTCTGAGGTCACTCTTGTTCGGTGTTTTGACCCAGGGGTGATTCAATCCTGAGGTCATCATTTCTGTGTGATTTAAGCTGGAGATTGGCCTCCTAATGTAATTGGGAACTGAATTCCTCTCCTTGGATGACTGGACCCTGAAGTTGTCCTGCTTGTGTGATTGAAACCTGAGGTCACCCTCAAAGTGTGATTGGATCCTTAATTCATCCCAATTTGGTGTCTGGACCATAAGGTCACCCTCATTTGCTGGTTCAAATCTGAGTAATTCGACTCACAGACCACCCTCATTAGATGATTCGACTCTGAGTTCATCTTCATTGAGTGATTGTTTCCTGAGGCCACCTTTGTTAAGTAATTGGATGAAAAGATCAGCTTCATTTGGTGGCTGGAAGCTGAGGTCGCCCTCAATGGGTAATTGGACCCCTGTTTCGTTAATCGACCCTGAAGCTGACTGCATTGGGTGATTCATTCCTGAGGTCCACTCAGCTGCGCTATTCGACTTTAATATCACCACAGTTGCATGACTGGACATTGAGATCACCCTTGATAGGTGGATGAGGCCACCTCCATTGTGTGAATGAACCCTGTGGCTGACGCTTTGGGTTGTTTGACCCTGATGTCGTCCTTATTTCATCTTTCGACCATGAGGTCACCATAATTGGTTGACTCAAACCCAAGGTCACCATCATTAGATGACTTGACTTTGAGGTTATTGTGATTGGATGATTTGAACCTCAGGTAACCCTCATAAAATGGTTCAATTCTGAGGTTGCTATCATTGGGTGATTCGACTCTGAGGTTACTGTTATTGTGTGATTTGAATATGAAGTCTCTCTCATAAGGTGGTTTGAACCAGAAGTCGCCATATGCATGATTAAGCCTGAGGTTGCCTTTGTTGGGAGACTGGTCACTGAGGTTGCCTCCATTGCATGATTCAAACCTAAAGGTGCCTTCATTGGGTGATTGGACCATGAAGTCATCCTCATTTAGTGAAACGACTCTGAAGTCACGTTTGTTGATTGATTTCAGTCTGATGTCCACCTCACGGGGTGACTGGAGCATGAAGTCATGCTCATTGAGTGATTCAAGCTTGATTTCACCCCTGTTGGGTGGTTTGATCCTGAGGTCAACCTTGTTGGATGACTGGACCCTGTGGCCACTCTCATTAAGTGATTCGATCATGAGGTCGCCCTTCATTGGATGGTTCGACACCAGAGGTGACTCTCATTGAATGATTTCAGCTTCAGTCACCCTCGTTGGATGACCTGACTCTGAAGTCTCCCTTGTGTCTCTGGACCCTGACGTCACAATCAATGAATGACATGGACCTGAGGTCGCCATTGTTAGGCTATTCGACCTGGGGCAACACCTTTGTTCAATTATTTGTCTGTGAGGTCGTCTTTCTCGGATTATTGTTCACTGAGGTCACCTTCAGTAGGTAATAGAACCATGAGATCACCTTCTTTAGGTGGTTAGATCCTGAGGTCGCTCACATTGGGTGATTTGACCCTGAGGTTACTCCCTTTCCATGATTCTACATTGAGGTGGCCTTTGTTGGAAGCACTGGTCCCTTAGGTTCGCCTTTTTGAGTGATTCGACTCTGAGGTCGTCTCCATTGGGTGATTCGACGATAAAGTCAACATTGTTGTGTGACTGACACTGAAGTCGTCCTCAATATGTTACATGACTCTGAGGTGGCTTTGGTTGGGTGATGCAATTGATGTCGACCTCTTTGTGTGAGTCGACTCATGTATGATTCAACATTGAAGTAGCTATCGTTGGGTAATTGGACCTCTAGACCACACTCAATGGGTGTCTGACCCTGAGGTCGATCTTGTTGGTGCTGAGGTCACTCTCGATTAGTGATACAACGCTGAGGTCGCCCTGGTTGGGTGAATCGATTCTGAGGTTGTCCTAATTGTGTGATTCGTCCCTACGATCGCCATCGTTGAGTGATTAGAACCTGGGGTCATACTGTTGATTGGTTTGATCTTGAAGTTGTTCTCCTTGGTTGACTGGACCTTGAGATCATCTTAATTGGATGATTTGAACCTGATGTCGCCTTCTTTGCTGATTTCGACCAGTATTTGTAGTCTTTTATGGAAACATAACATCAAATATGTTTTTCCACAACCATCTAAAATCAGGGTCCTTTTAGGTTCCATGAAGGATTATCTTTGTTTGGATAAGGCGGTTGTCTACTGTATTTCCTGCAAAAATGAAATGAAATGATCGTATGGAATTGCTGGCCAGAAGGCCCCATCCAGGAAAATTCGGCCGCCGAGTGCGAATCTTATTGCAGTAGACGCCACATAGGGCGACTCGCGTGCCGGTCCCCGAGCGGAGAAAAATCTCCAACCCGGCCGGGAACCGAAACCAGGCCCAGTGCATGTGAGGCAAGCACATTACCATGCAGCTAAGGAGGTGCACACATTCCTTGTAGTTATGGTATGACATATTTTGATGAGACTATTAAGGCTGTGGCGGACACATTTACATGAGCCAATCAAATTCGCTATTGCAGAACATTTTCCTGGCACAGGTCATCCTATGGAATATAACAACACAGAAATTCTATCATGCAGTTCCAGCTATTGGGATAGTGTTATCACGGAAGAATTGAAACTATATTAGCAAGTAACCTTATAAATATAGATGGTTTTTTGTTGAAATTCTCCATGGAATCCTGCTCTCTCTCTGGTCATAAAACAAGGAGACCCATTGATTACTAACTTCACTATTAATAACTTCTCACGTCTGTCATCTTTGGTTTGCGCTAGTGTTTACAGTGTGTGTGTGTGTGTGTGTGTGTGTGTGTGTGTGTGTGTGTGTGTGTGTGCGTGTGTGTGTGTTATCTTTCTGGCATTTCTCTGTGAACCAAGGCTTTACATACCATTATACAATACAGGGTTTACTCGTTGCAATTATACCGTATTTATTTACAGTACAGTACAGTACATTCCATTATCTTGAGGATCTACTGCAGTCCTCGAACTAATCGTTAATGATGTACATGAATTTCTAATCACCTGTGGTTACGGAATTCCTGTTGGTTCTTACCGTGAAGATTTTCAAAGAACATAGATTTTCTACTACTCTGTTAATGTTGTTCTATGGGTTAGTGTAACTGAGGTTACTTTACTGAAAGTTACACAGCTTTTTTTGTGACCTGACTGTAGCAGAATAGGTTATACATTTGGAAAAATGGTTCAGATGGCTCTGAGCACTATGAGACTTAACATCTGAGGTTATCAGCCCGCTATAGCTTAGAACTACTTAAACCTAACTAACCTAAGGACATCACACACATCCATGCTCGAGGCAGGATTCGAACCTGCGACCGTAGCAGTCGCGCGGTTACAGACTGAAGCGCCTAGAGCCGCTCTGCCACCGCGGCCGGCTATACATTTGGAGCCGTCATTCGAAGACGCATATTTCCTCCAGAATCATTATACGTCCACTGAATAACATCAAAGTACGAGATACTTCTCTATTACTTGCGAAATCTTTCCTTGGGTATGGTAAAAAAACACTACAGAAGGATGCGCATTAATAACATTTTTTATAGAGGGTATACACTAACGGAAAAAATCGCATCACAAAAAATAATTAAAAAAGAATATTGAAATTTCGAGAATGCTTTATTTCTAGGTAACATATTTACGTGATTAACATCACAAGATCACAGGTTAATGTAAGCACGAGATAAGTCATTGCAAATGTTAAATGCTGATACATCAATAAGCGATGAGCGATGTAACCACAAGAATGTTGCACGCAATCATGCAAACGTGCCAGCATCGTGCTGTACATGTGCAGGATGTCAGTTTTTGGGATGCAAGTCCATGCCTGGGGCACTTGGCCGGTCAACACAGGGACGGTTAATGTTGAAGTTGTCGTCCGATGGTGTCCCATATGTGCTCGATTGGAGACAGGTCTGGTGATCGAGCAGGCCAAGGCAACATGCCGACACTCTGTGGAGCATGTTGGGTTACAACACAGCTATTTGAACGAGCGTTATCCTGTTGGAAAACACCCCCTGGAGTGCTGTTGACAAATGACAGCAGGACAGATCGAATTATCAGACCGACGTGCAAATTTCCAGTCAGGGTGCTTGGGATAACCACGAGAGTCCTTCTGCTGTCATACGAAATCGCACCCCAGACCATAACTGTGCATCTAGTACGCAAACAGGTTGAGTGGAGGTCCTCAACTGGCCTCCTCCTAACCAACAGACGACCATCAATGTCACCGAGGCAGAACCAGCCATATGCCGAACGCCGTGGTCTCGGTAGTGCCACGTGGCCGTTTAGAGCCCGATCTTCTTGCGACCGTACCTTGTCGCGACCACCGCTCCCAGCAATCATGTACAGTGGCTACATTCCTGCCAAGTCTATCTGTAGTATCGCAGAAGATATATCCAGCTTCCCGTAGCCATATTATACGACCTCGTTCAAACTCAGTGAGGTGTTGATAACGTCGTCTTTGTCGCCTTAAAGGCATACTTGACTAATATCAACGTGTCGTGTCCAGTCTCAAAAGTAACTAAGGCTCACGACAGTTATAGAGTATAGCCGCGCGGGGTAGCCGTGCAGTCTCAGGCGTCTTGCCATCTTTCGCGCTGCTCCCCCCGTCGGAGATTCGAGCCCTTCCTCGGGCATTGGTGTGTGTGTTGTCGTTAGCGTAAGTTAGTTTAAGTTAGATTAAGTAGTGCGTAAGCCTAGGGACAGATGACTTCAGCAGTTTGGTCCCATAGTCCTTACCACAAATTTCCAATTCTTCCGTTACAGCGTTTATTTAAAGCAAATCTGATTTGTATCCTCATAGCAGGGCTACTAGCGCTACTCTTACGCGATTGACGCGAAGTTGGAATAGACATCGTCGTTCAGATGTAGTGATATGCCAATCAACTTTCGTTTATGTCGCATGTCTTCTTCTTGGTATTGTGATTTTTTTTTTCTCGTCAGTGTATTTGCGGTATTGCTATAAAAAGGACACAATGGAATACTAATTTTTTCTGGGCGAATTATAACTGTTAGAGAAATCGATAGATAATTTAGAAGGGAAATAGTTTTACACGATTTGTGATGCATTAAATCACATATTCTCATTGTTCTGCGCGTTGCATGGGATAAATGCAGATTAAATTCAGGGGACCATATGGTAAATCTGCTATAGTCGTTTACAGCATCAGATATTCAGCCTTTCAAAAGTGTGCATTATGAAAAGTATGTATAAATAATGTGAAAAAAGATCAATGCAAATTTTCAGAAACTTCTGAAAAATTCGTAAATACATATGACTATAGTAAAAATAAATTTTCGATCTACTCCTAAAAATAAGCGGATTAACGTGACTGTAGCTTTGTCAGAATTTAAGACCTCTTTACAAAAGAATAAAAATCATGTGTTGAGTATTCAAGTACCTTGATCTGCATGAACTTTGAAAAAATTGCGGCAAACAGGTGTGAGTACTGTTTGAAGACTGCAGGGTGCTGCGCTTAAATCCGAACGAATGAGAAACTTTTTTTAAAAACAAATTTATTAAAACGAATTACAAATGAAAATGGAAATCATTTTACATATAAGTAGTGGTATCTTTCAGGAGTAACATTACTCGATGTAACCCCTTCCACCGCAATGAGCGCCTCAAATCTTGTCCTGAAGCGATCGCACGCACTCTTTATAACAGCGCTGTCCGTATTCGCGAATGCTGCTTCGATAGCGGTGAGTACAGATGCGACTCAGGGTGCGTCGACTACTTTTTCGACTACGCTCCAAACATAGTAGTCAAGGGCGTTCAAATCCGGGCAATTCGCAGGCCAGAACTCATTTGACCACAACATGTCAACGTCATCCGAGAGCCAGTTTTGGACTAAATAGCTCGTATGAGCTGGTGCACCGTCCTGTTGAAAGACATATTGTCTCCCCGAGATTACAGTTACCATCCACGGTTTCACGACATTCGTCAAAAGCTGCAGATAAACTTCTTTCGTGTCAGTTTGTCCCTTTACAAAGAAATGTGACGGTATGACATCACCGTCACTGGACACAACACCTAGGACGTGAACTCCAGACTTCTCCGACGTATTATACTTGTCCATAATATCGTAAACAGTTGATCTCGGGTACACGAAGAATCGAAATACTTCAGTGGGCGAACGCCCAGGGCCGAAACCATCGATAATCGCGGCTCTTCGGTCGTACTCCGCGCTTGTCCGTAACATCTCGGCCATTTTGAGGTTCTGACTGTTTACTAGATACCTTTGGCTTTCAAGAACGGCAGTCGCGACCTCCGGCGGAACTAGGAAGTGGCGGAAAATTCAAATTCAAAATTGTCCGGATTTAAGCGCCGCACCCTGTATACTGGTGAAAAACGTTAGCAAATTCATAAAATTAAAAATGCATGAATGTTTATCATCACTTCTACATCTACATCTACATCCATACTCCGCACGCCACCTGACTGTGTGTGGCGGAGGATACCTTGAGTACCTCTATCAGTTCTCCCATCTTTTCCAGCCTCGTATTGTTCGTGGAAAGAAGGATTGTCGGTATGCCTGTGTGTGGGCTCTGATCTCTCTGGCTTTATCCTCATGGTCCCTTCACGAGATATACGTAGGAGGGAGCAACACACTGCTTGACTCCTCGGTGAAGGTATGTTGGCCGGCCGGAGTGGCCGTGCGGTTCTAGGCGTTACAGTCTGGAGTCGAGCGACCCCTACGGTCGCAGGTTCGAATCCTGCTTCGGGCATGGATGTGTGTGATGTCCTTAGGTTAGTTAGGTTTAATTAGTTCTAAGTTCTAGGTGACTGATGACCTCAGAAGTTAAGTCGCATGGTGCTCAGAGCCATTTGAACCATTTTTTTTTTTTTTTTTTTTGTTGAAGGTATGTTCTCGAAACTTCAACAAAAGCCCGTACCGAGCTACTGAGCGTCTCTCCTGCAGAGTCTTCCACTGGAGTTTTTCTATCATCTCCGCAACGCTTTCGCGAATACTAAATGATCCTGTAACGAAGCGCGCTGCTTTCCGTTGGATCTTCTCTATCTCTTCTATCAACCCTATCTGGTACGGATCCCACACTGCTGGGCAGTATTCAAGCAGTGGCCGAACAAGCGCACTGTAACCTAATTCCTTTGTTTTCGGATTGCATTTCCTTAGGATTCTTCCAGTGAATCTCAGTCTGGCATCTGCTTTACCGACGATCAACTTTATATGATCATTCCATTTTAAATCACTCCTAATGCGTACTCCCAGATAATTTATGGAATTAACTGCTTGCAGTTGATGACCTGCTATATTGTAGCTAAATGATAAGGGATCTTTCTTTCTATGTATTCGCAGTACATTACACTTGTCTACATTGAGATTCAGTTGCCATTCCCTGCACCAAGCGTCAATTCGCTGCAGATCCTCCCGCATTTCAGTACAATTTTCCATTGTTACAACCTCTGACAAAGTCTCGTGGACGAATAGCGCGAGCTAGGTTTCACACGATCGTCTTTTTCGAAACCCATGCTGATTCCTACAGAGTAGATTTCTAGTCTCCAGAAAAGTCATTATACTCGAACATAATACGTGTTCCAAAATTCTACAAGTGATCGACGTTGAAACAAGAAACTTAGACATTTTCACTACTAGTAATTGTCATGATTGAAACTAGCAAAATGTAGAACATTGGAAGGAAAAACGTCAAATTCAACAGATGTAAATTCTCTAACCTCCCATACTATAGGTACAGGCATGGGTCTTCCAGGCACGACTGAGAATAAATAAATAAAAGTACGAGACGCGTTCAGTAGGTAATGCAACATATATTTTTTTCTGAAAGCAGGTTGGTTTTTTATAGGATTCCAATACACCATATTATTCCCCACTTTTTGGCTACAAAACCATTTTTTTCAACATAATCTACGTTCAATGCGGCCACCTTACGCCACCTTACCGGGAAGGCCTGTATGCTCTCATGGCGTCACTCTACCGGTCGACGTCGGAGCCAGCGTCTTGCTGCTTCAACAACCGTCCCATCGTCCACGAACTGCTTTCCGCGAATGCATCCATCATTAGGCCAAAGAGATAGAAGTTGAAAGGTGCGAAATGAGGGCTATAGGGTGAATATGGAAGAAGAGTCTAATAACGTTTTGTGAGCTCTTCTCCGGTGCACAGACTTTCGTTGTGATGGGAAAAGTTCGTTTACGTTTTTGTGGCGGCAAAGGCACTGAAGTCGTTTATTAAATATCACAGCTGTATGCGACAGGCTGGCGCGTGTGAGATCGGACAGGTTTGTGCGACATTTTTGCAATGACGAATGACGCCTCACGCACTATTCACCGTGCTTTTGGTCACTGGCAGGTCTCCGTAGAATTTTAGCAGGACCCTATGAATATCTGCGATGCAAAAAAAGAAACGCAATGACATATTTCTGTTTGGAACGCACCTTGATTAAGACGTCATTTTGAAGGCTACGTAAGCGCCGCCACCTACCGGAACATCATGGAACTAGCGGTGCTGAAGCGGGTATATGCCACAGTGTTGCACAACAAATTACGCATTTTTGTAACCGAAATTGGTCGAAAAGAAAAAGCGTTGTGTGCTAGGTTACAAGAAGATCGGCATAGGCCAAAAGCAGACTCGCTGGTAACGGCCCGCCAACGCCCTCTCGGCCGCCAGTATTTAGGATCGCCGCCACGAACCGGAGAGTCAGTTCGTCCGAGTTAGTTCAGTTAGTTTGAGCCTGTCACGCCAGTTAGTTCGGGGCTGTACGCCTTGTGAGTTCCAGCGTTTCATAAAGTCGGGGCCGCAGACTTAGCCTCTAGCACAGAGACAAGTAGCATACAAGGTGCCCCATTTCTCTTGACCACCCTAAATAACTGTTTGTCCAGAGCCAAATAACAAAATGTATCAAGCAAATGTTCTTTAACCGTCAGAGGGACAGTAAAATGGCTCTGAGAACTATCGGACTCAACTTCTGAGGTAATTAGTCCCCTAGAACTTAGAACTAGTTAAACCTAACTAACCTAAGGACATCACACACATCCATGCCCGAGGCTGGATTCGAACCTGTGACCGTAGCAGTCTCGCGGTTCCAGACTGCAGTGCCTAGAACCGCACGGCCACTTCGGCCGGCGTTCAGGGGGACATCAATCAGCATGATTGCCTTCGTTGTAGCTTTGTTTTTTACAAAAATATGAACAGCGGTCTGACTTTTTAAAAGGCACCCTGTATTTCTTACTCGGTAATTCTTTTCCTCTCCTAAAAATCAATTCAAAAATGTATCACAGTGTACCATTCACTCAAACACAATTAATTACGTAACACAACAATGGCTTTAAGCCCAGGATCACAAACTCGTCCACTTGCCAGAGTTGTCAGAAATAAATGAAAACCAAGTAAAAACGTAACACAAAATTGACTTTGACTCTCCTGCACCATTGGCCAGGAGTAGAGCATTCAGAGGTGCTCCGAGTGGTGACCCTCGACACCGATACACCGGTGCACTCGTTCAATGAAAGAATATTTTACAGCTTCCAGTGTTGCCTGCTGCAGAGAATTACAAGCAAGCACGATGAGTTCCTGCATGTCCTCTGAAGATGTTGGAATATCGCGATAGACAACGTCTTCAATGCATTCCCAATGCAAAAAAATCTAGAGGATTTAAATCAGGAAACCTAGCAGGCCAAGTAACTGTTCTTCTTTAACCAATCCATCTTGCAGGATACCTTCGGTTCAGAACATGACGTGCACGGAAGGCATTTTGTGCTGAACATCCATCGTGTTGATACCAGCATTCTGGTTCTTAGCGGCACTTTATTCAGAAGAAGAGAAAGAATTCGTCTGAGGTAGTCGGCATATGCTGTGCCGTTTAGACTACCATTGACGAAATAAGGGCCAATAATTGTAGTACCAAGCATCCCACACCAGACGTTAACTCTCCATTGGCGCTGATGTTCCACCTGTCTAAACCATTGTGGATTGTCACTGGACCAATAACGCATGTTCCTTGTATTTACCCGTCCTTTGTTTGAGAAGGAGCATTCATCGCTAAATAGAACATTGGAGAAGAAGTTCGTGTTGGCGAGGATTTGCCGCCGTGCCCACTGACAGAACTGTACACGATTCTGGAAATCATTCCCATGCAATTCTTGATGTACGTGTACATGGTAAGGATGGAACCAGAGACGTGTAAGAATACAATGTACGCTGGTTTTAGGAATGCCAATCTCGTGTTAAAGCTGTCGTGTGCTCACACGTGGATTCATAGCAACGGAAGCGAGAACAGTAGCCTCGGCAACCTCGTCTGTGCGAGTGCTACGACGATTGCGTTGTCGTCGGCTGAAACTTCCCGTTTCCTGAAGCGTAGCAACAAGACGAGAAAACATCCGTCGGGAAGATGGGCTCTTGTCAGGATATCATTCTCTGTACAGTTCCGCTGCCTGCGTAGCGTTTCGCCTACCTTCAACAACTACAACAATATAAGAAACGTTAGGTCGATGCAGTTTACAGGAAGGACAGCCTTTACTGTATGCCTACTCTACACAACAGTATTTAAAAGAACTCAACTATTGTACTAAATGTACCTGTACATAGGAAAACAGTATTGCAGTTACTGTTCTGCTTACTTATATTTCCCACAGATGAGTGGCGGCATTTCTACCTTCTCTTCGTTGGTGTACATTATACTCACACAAATCGTCAGCAGACGATGGTTGACGGAATGACGGGTGTGCATTCTACTTATGTTTACATTTGTCCTCCGTCGGCGTGAGTACGTAAATGAGTTCCATTACCCCGAGTATCTGCACTAAGCTCTGGGAGCGTCAACGTCATTGTTGTGTTATGTAGTTAATAACGTTGTGTTTCAGTGAATGGTACACTGTGATACACTTTTGAATAGGTCTTTAGGAGAGGAAATGAGTTACCGAATAAAAAATACAGGGTGCCATTTAAAAAAGTCATTCCGCTGTTCATATCTTTGTGGGAAACAAAGCTACAACGAAGGCAATCATGCTGATTCATGTCCCCCTGACGGCTAAAGTACATTTGCTTGAAATATTTTGTGATTTGGATCTGGACAAACAGTTATTTAGGGTGATCCAGATGAATGGCACTCCCTGTATAGCAACTGTTGTCTCTAGACAAGACAGCCTAGACACAATGAGAGGAAGCCGAAAGGCACGCGCTACGCTCACGCAGATGGGCGTGAGGTCTGAAACAGGATACGTAATGAATGCTATAAAGAAAAGTACGTAGCTTCTAGAATACTTAACTTTAATCCATCCTCTTGGTACATCTGGAGATTGTGGCGATACAAGTGAGACTCTTTAGATACATGCAATGTTACTAATGGCGCCTTGCTAGGTCGTAGCCATTGACTTAGCTGAAGGCTATTCTAACTATCGGCTCGGCAAAGGAGCGAGGCTTCGTCAGTATAGTCGCTAGCTACGTCGTCCGTACAACTGGGGCGAGTGCTAGTCCGTATCTCGAGACCTGCCTTGTGGTGGCGCTCGGTCTGCGATCACACAGTGGCGACACGCGGGTCCGACATGTACTAATGGACCGCGGCCGATTTAAAGCTACCACCTAGCAAGTGTGGTGTCTGGCGGTGACACCACAGCAACCTTTAAGTGTTCATAGCGGACTTTGTACTTCAACAGTAGTGAGGCGAAAGTGGACTGTATAGGAAAGATTGCACCACAGCACATGGAAGTTTTAGTTAAGTAACTTTTTTATGAATAAAGAACCCAGCTGATAATTGCGTGCAGTTTGTTTATAGATCGAGGACATCGGCCACCAACCAGCATCCTCTCCTTGCTTCCTATGGTACAGCTCTACAGAGACAACGATACGACATAAACCGGCTAACGAGGATTCAACATGTTGCATTACTTACTGATCGCCCCTGTAAATATAAAAGTGAATTATAGGTTGTTTATTCTGAAGTAGCATGTACTGCAGTCTTCATGCAGAAGACTAGAAAGCAAAGAATGTGGAATAGCTGGCGTAATGCTACTCCATTCCTCCAACCGCCTAACGTAAACAAAGAGTGTCATCTCCAGCTGCACAGGTCGTCGAACCTGCAGCGCCAACGCCGCGCCGTGTTACGTAATGAGAGGGAAGCCGTCGCAACGCCGCATCCACTGTCAGTAAATGGCGTGAGCAAACTCACAACAGCTGCGCAGGCTGACAGCAGCGCTTGCCAATTTGCCGTGGACAATCACTGCTGCTATCAATAGCAGCCATTGACATTCAGCGCGACCTATCAGGTCGGGGAACGACATAACTGAGTAGGTGGAAGGAACTTAAGGCTCATAGGACACTGCAGTCGCGCGGAGTGGCCGCGTGGTTTGAGGCGCCATGACACAGATTGCGCAATCCCTCCCACCTGAGGTTCGAGTCTTCCCTCAGGCATGGATGTGTGTGTTGTCCTTAGCGTAACTCAGTTTTAAGTTACTTTAAGTAGTGTGTAAGTCTAGGGATCGATGACCTCAGCTGTTTGGTCTCTTAGGAATTTACACACATAGAACAGTGCACGTTGGACTTAAAACATCTTCTTAGAGCTTCGACAATTCCTAGAGGATGCCACTATCGTTCTATCATTAGAGACTGAAACACATTATGTAAATACTCCGCAATAAGCCGCAAACAACAGATGTTAGAGGAACGACCACGTGACCGTGATCTACATTCAACATAAGCTCTCCCAGTACTGACTTCAGAAACAGCTGCTGTTGCCAGGTCTCCCGTATTTTACATAGATTTTCTCCTGTCTCCCCTTATTTTTGACATGTCTCCCGTATTTTGCAGGTGTAACCGTATTTTACCCGTATAACGAATCTGACGTACTTAATCATTTTTTTTTCTCGTATTTCATATATATACTAACATTTCCTTACTATTCAAGGATTATCGTTCCGTAATCAACAATAAATATTTCCAGTTTATCATCTTTGAATTCTCCCTTTTTCATGTTGGCAAGCTCGAAGCTTTTGTGACGAAACTTTCGTCTTGTCCTTCGGTAGCGCGTAGACTTGGAGCTCTATCTCAAAAAATGGTTCAAATGGCTCTGAGCACTATGGAACTTAACGTCCGTGGTCATCAGTCCCCTAGAACTTAGAACTATTTAAACCTAACTAACCTAAGGACAACACACACATCCATGCCCGACGCACGGTTCCAGACTGAAGCGCCTAGAACCTCACGGCCACACCGGCCGGCGCTCTATCTCAGATCAATGTGCAATTTGTATTGTATTTAGTTCATCTATTTAACAATGGGTATGGAAAGTTAAGGCAAGGATCACTCAGAGACATAAAGAAGAAGACAGAAAGTAATTTCATTGGATTCTATAATACTTCGCACTTTTACTTAAACATGTACTTCGATGCTCAACAAAATATGCCTGTTAATAATTTTCTTTTCCTTTGCCTCAACAAAGAAATTAAGTTCAATGCATTACGGGGTATTTTGAACACGTCTGAATTTGAACAAAATGATGAAGTGTATAATTGATACCGTAGTGTCAGACAAATTTTTTATTGTAAAGTTAATCTTCTTCGTAATGTTTGTCAGAGGTGGGTGGCGCTTTTTTGTGAATGTAAGAACAAAGAAATTCACGTGCCAAATTTGAAAAAAAGTGTTGTGCTTCGTAGTAAGCATTCCAGAATCCAATACCCATACTGAAAGTGTGTTTTCATTGATGACCAACAAATGTACTGATGTAAGAAACAGAAATCCTGTTGACCGTATTGAAATTAATTGCAGATTGTTACAAATTTCAACTTCTGTTTGTAGAAATTTGTTCAGATGTGTAAAAGATGATGTCACATTTGTGAATGAGGGCAAAGCAAATGCTAAATATGAATAGAGCTAGGATCCTATGAAATTTGACGTAATTAAATTTTTTGGTAAATATGGATTGTCCTATGATGCTATGAAAGTTGCTGTAGTTAAATGTTACGGTACATGTGGATAGTGCTATAATGCTACGAAAGTTGTTTTAGTAAACTTTTTCAGTATCAGGTACAATGATAAATTCTCGTTAATTTTAAACCTGTTTTGTAAAAGATGTTCCAATGTATAAACGTTCCGGGGAAACATTCATTATTTATGTACGCTTTTGTGTACAGTTGTATATAAGGGTCTCCTAAAGGTAAAACATGCCGATAATACCACGATGGGACCGGCCGCGGTGGTCTCGCGGTTCTAGGCGCTCAGTCCGGAGCCGCGCGACTGCTACGGTCGCAGGTTCGAATCCTGCCTCGGGCATGGATGTGTGTGATGTCCTTAGGTTAGTTAGGTTTAAGTAGTTCTAAGTTCTAGGGGACTGATGACCACAGATGTTAAGTCCCATAGTGCTCAGAGCCATTTGAACCAATACCACGATGGGATTATTTTGGCCATAATTTCCAGAACCCCAATATTTTTAGTTAGAAAATGTGGCAACCCTAGGAACAGCTAATTCACTGCGTGGAGGCGATGACAGATGCCGTGGAAGGATCCAAAATATCGGTATTTTCACTCAATTACACGAACCTCCCTGTGAAGAAGAGGCTGAATCTATGCGGCGGAAATAGATTAATTTGACAATCTTAAAACTGCAAAGGTAAGACTATGGATTCATCAAGCGTGAAAAAACATTGTGATTAACTTGAGGCTAAAATTTCAATTTAGATTTAAATAGCGTTGAGAATAGGATGCTAATCCGCTTTGGGCACATGCAATATTTCTGCGGCTTTACTTAGATAAATGGCATCCGACCCAACCTTCAGTTTAGCTTTCCTCCGCAGATGTCGCCCCTACCTTGTTTATTCTTCAAATGGTTCAAATGGCTCTGAGCACTATCGGGCTTAACTTCTGAGGCCATCAGTCCCCTAGAACTTAGAACTACTTAAACCTAACTAACCTAAGGACATCACACACATCCATGCCCGAGGCAGAATTCGAACCTGCGACCGTAACGGTAGTGCAGTTCCAGACTGTAGCGCCTAGAACCGCTCGGCCACCCCGGCCGGCGTTTATTCTTCACTGTACCACTGCATGCATCCGCCCTTGTTACTCTGCTACATTTAATTGTATTAGTAATGCAAAACGACAAATCTGGAATCCTTTAGTTATCCGTTCAACATGAAGTTACCAATCTTCCACGTCCAAATCACCAAAACCGGCTAAGCTTCCAAGTTGTTAGGAAAATGCAGTGACCCGTTATTTAAATCATTTGTAAAAATTGAACAAAAGTAAACTTTTCAATAATCGTTTTTGGATTATAATTCGAAACATGGAAAAAGCACAGTCGTAATTCGCTCCTATGTATGGTAAATTCAAAACATGGAAAAGCCATAGTCTTAATTTGTATTGCTTACAACAGTAATGTGGTTCCTTTTCCATTAATTACTTGCTTACCAGTGCAAAGAATACTTTGGCTTATTTGGCATAAAGAATGTGGCTTCAGCTAGTAGCCGAAAACAAGAAACAAACGTCTCCATAGCAAGGAAATGTTGGACTTACTGAATTGCTGTCCACCATAGTCCAATCCGAATCTCCTTATTATGTCCTTTTATACGTCCATATCTCTCTCACATTTCAATGCCCTGTATTCTTTCCCTCTTTAGTCTCCCTTCGTCCTCCAATTTCCACTTTTCTTTTTATTAGTTCAAAGCGATGTTCCCATGGAAGTGGAAGAGAGGGCACACGTCTGCCATAATCTATTTACACCGCAGCAGAAATAACATCTCAGAGGTAGATGGCGAGTTTGCGATGCCAAATGTGATTGTATTTAGCGTTCCATTCCTGTGATTGACAGCTGACGGAATTTACGTCTTGATTAAAGGTACACTGCTGCCAGGTTAATAATATGCAGGCTGAGCCCAAACTCGGTCGACAAAATTTCAGAGGCCATCAGAGGTATATTGGTATGGCGGATCCGAAGTTACCGGTGGCTCTTTACAGAGCAATAATGAAATAAAGTTTTATACGGTTTGGTACCCCATATACCTTTGTGTCTGTAAAACACCATTACAACAATGAAAAAGCCCGTAATATGCAATCAGCAAAACATTCTACACAACATGGAGAGTAATGCAACACAGCAATGTGGTTACCGTTGCAATGTGAACAGACCAGCGCAGTGCGTTGTGCCGTTTCTCCCTTGTACTCAGTAAACCATACACGAGGTGAAACTTCCTGGCAGATTAAAACTGTGTGCCGGACCGAGACTCGAACTCGGGACCTTTGCCTTTCGCGGGCAAGTGCTCTACCAACTGAGCTATCCAAGCACGACTCACGCTCCGTCCTCACAGCTTCACTTCTGCCAGTACCTCGTCTCCTACCTTCCAAACTTTACAGAAGTTCTCCTGTGAACCTTGCAGGCAAAGGTCCCGAGTTCGAGTCTCGGTCCGGCACACAGTTTTAATCTGCCAGGAAGTTTCATATCAGCGCACACTCCGCTGTAGAGTGAAAATTTCATTCTACATACACGAGGTGCTTGTATGCAAACTCTTCATGTGTAAATCTAAGCATAACGCTGTGTATCACTGTTAACGTACGACTAACATTGGCGAAGTAGCTAAACACAGACAGAGCTGAACAGTAACGCGAACTTGAAGACGAGGAGTAAAGTTGTTGTCAACAGCATGTACCATGAGTTCTTTGTTAACGAGGCATTTGCACAGTTGTGCAACTATTTACAGACCAACACAGATACAAAGATAAAAGGGGACGGAAAAAGAAATCAAACCAAATGCAGTTACCGTACTATGTCACGAACCACTAGAGATCACGTGTCCCTCAAATCAAAACACTCAAATCAAGCTTCGGGCTTCATTTGGAAAATCATAGTAATTCCCAGATCGCGGCAGCTTTCCGTCTCGAGAATTCCTCCCACAGTCGGCGCTTAATGTGAATTTGCATTTGGTTCCCATCCATTTCAGTAAGAAGAATACAAAATTGTGCGCTTGATAGGAATTCTTCTGAAGAAGACATACACCATGATGCCAAGGTTTCCGGACCTCAATCTATTTTTGTTCATAAGACATCAACTGATGCTTTACTCTTGGATTTTCTACGGACTGAAGTGCAAAAACATGGAATTGACATGACATCTGGTTCTCACTAATTTTCGTCGACAAACAGATCATCCTCGCCGAGGACGAAGAGGATGTGTCTTATATGTTAGGAACGCGTAAAGAGGCTGATGAGCAGTGGGCTTGAAAATTAACTTTACAAAGACTGAATAATTGGTTGTCGGAGGTATGGGAAGGAATCCTGTTATGGATGATGAATCTATAGCATAGTGTAGCCGTTCATATATGTATTTAGAGATAATCATTTCTGATAAAGGCGGAAGCAACTAGGAAATAATCGGGAGGACGACGGTTCAATCCCGTCTCCGGCCATCCTGATTTAGGTTTTCCGTGATTTCCCTAAATCGCTTCAGGCAAATGCCGGGATGGTTCCTTTGAAAGGGCACGGCCGATTTCCTTCCCCATCCTTCCCTCACCCGAGCTTGCGCTCCGTCTCTAATGACCTCGTTGTCGACGGGACGTTAAACACTAATATCCATCCATCCATCCAACTAGGAAATAAAACCTATAATAAGTAAAGAACAGATGACAGTTAAGCAGTTACACTTCTTATTTGGAATAAAACGACAACAAAAAATATGAAAAGGAGGATACACGAAACCGTAGTTTAGGAGACAAAGATGTGAAGAAACAAGGAGAGACAAAGTAAAAAATCAAGTTCTACGAGAGCTGATGGGAGCAAGAAAAGATATTATAGTCGAAATTGAAAATAAATGGCTATCATGGTATGGACACCTTAGAAGAATGCCATAGGAAAGATGAACCTCTAAAATATGGCACTGTAGACCTCCACGACATAGAGAACGAGAAAGATCCGGACTTTATTGGAACGATGGAGTGAGGCGTGCGGTGCAGGACAGGACCAAGCAAGAACAGGGATGGCAAGATAGAAGAAAATGTAAACTTGGATGCGAGAGACGCTGCATGGTGTAGAAAAAAAGGTTTCAACCATTTAATTACCGTGTAGGACCTCCTCTTGTTACTAACAGTCTTTGAGTACAGTTTTCTCACAATTTTTTTATACACTGAAGATGAGATTTCCTTCCATACCACCCAAAACTGTGGAAACCATGTTACTGGGTGCTGGCACAGATTTATTCAGTACACTAGCGTTGATGCAGCACAACACGCCTTTCGATAAGTTTCACGTCGGTGCTTTGGAGAAACCACTCAAGTGTGTCCACTTGCTTCTCTGTGAACCTCTGTGGACACAGAAATGTTATTGCTGTTGTAGACTGCATTTCGAAGATTTTTAAGTCTCTGCATCTCACCATGAGTTCTACAATCCACACCCATTTGAACCTGCTAACTATATTCAAGTATTTTGTCTTCCTCTATAGTTTTTATCCTTTACAATTCCTTCCTCCGATACATGAACTATTTTTATTTGATGATTCTGCATCTGTCATATCAACCTGGCCGTTTTATCTTGCCAGGTTATGCCATAGAATTATTTTCTCCCCTATTCAGTAGCTCCTCTTTCTCATTATACAACCTAATTCTCGCTTGCAGCTGTCAAATATTGTTTTTAATGTAATACAAAAAATTTCCACCTTTCGTCGTTCCCAAACAACTCAAAATATACCATGGACTGGCTGTATATAAATGGTCACATAAGGAAATAGCATTCCTTGAAAATACAGCTGCTCTTCCGAACTTCAGACGAGCATAAGCGTTCTCCAGACGACACAATATACAAGATCTTACAGCAGCGTAGACGCCTCAGCACAGTTCTGACCTGAGTGGGTATTGGAGTTATATTTTTGGCCATGTTCCTCCCTGTAACTTATATTTGCTTTCGGCAGTTTTAGTTAATTCTTTTTAACGTCACCATGATATGTCATGCATGCATGTTATCCTTCCTGCCGATCATGTTTTTGTCGTTAGCATCACGCCACTCTTATGTAAGGTGGGTGTTATCTGATTCAACTTTTATTTTAAATTAAAATATTAGATTTTTTTAATGTTTTACACTGAGGAAACGTGCTGCTACATCATTCTAGCAGTTCATTTTGTCATTGGATGCGCGTTTTACCTTTACCACATGCTACCTTCTAATAACGTACGCTTAATGCGATGTTACGTTCATTGTTGCCTTCCAGATGCATTCCACAACCCGGTTGTATACATTTAGATCTTAGGTGTTTAAACCACTAACCTTATTTTGTTACATGCAAGATACTGTAAAACTCTAAGATTTCTGAACGATCTGAATTTCCCTGCAATGCACATAACGGAGTCTCCACGCGGGTTTCCTAATCATTTAGGAGATACAGTTATGTGACTGTGTTAGACTGATACCACCATATAACTCCTGGAAATATTGGCCCCTATGGTAATCAACGCACATGTAAATTAATACCACAAGATTTTCGGTTATTAGGAAACGCGCCATTAGATATGAAACGTTTGTCTACTCATTTTTCTTACAACTAGTGACATTTTAAACATTTAACCTCTCTGATTAGTATCTTCTGAAGTCTCTGAAATACGCAATGCCCGAAACCATGTTACACAATTAGTTCAGCACGCTTAGTGAAAACTTTTTTTTTTTTTTTTTTTTTTTTTGTAATTTATAGATTTAGCCAGAATATCTGTGCTCCCTAAGGGCTGCGAAAATTCGAAGTATTCTTGCTTTAGAAAAGATATGGCGTCTTTCAGCACAGCTTCAGTAACATCGTTTTTAGTCTATTTAGTAAGGAAATTCTTCGTACCGAAGACTTCTACCCTGTGACTACAATTCGAAAATGATCTCGCCACAAAAACCACACATGACTATAACACCGAAACTCGTGTGATAATTTTGCTGTCTTCGAGTTCTTTCTCAGCACTTACTAGGTATCAAGAAACAGCATGATTTAAAAAGACTTTTTACTGTGACGTGACATTAATATTGCATCCAAGCGCTTTCTAGAAAGATATTGCAATAAGAAATGCCGTAGTTTTTTTTTTTTTTTTTTTTTTTTGCATTCTAATCGTCTCAGAAAATTTGGAATTTCACTGACATCGATTTATAAATCAAAAGCTTTGGTAAGAATGGTCACGAGTCACAATGATACATACAAAATCTATAGACTTGCATTCGGATCAGAGTAGAATCGGATGAGCACTCTTACACTATTACAGCGTCACGTTTAGAATTTCTATCTCTGTCGAGTCACCTCGCCGAATACGAACTCTTCCTGTTAGTAACAGGAATTCGTTACACGAGTGACGTTTCTAACATTCTATCATACTGAATATAACTACTGTAGTATCTAAGAGAACTAATACCCGCAATACTACCACATAAAGCAGCACCACAGAACATACGCAGCACAATATTTATGTGAACGAGCATTTAGTTCGTGTAGTGATAAGCGCAGGTTTCGCTAACTTTTTATGAAGCATCGTAGCAGATTAAGTCCATTTAAAGTGACCTAACTTGCAAAATTTCTTATTCACATATTATTTTAGGTTTAATTGAGTGTACGGACGAATTACGTGGCAGAATTACAAATATTAGTTTTCCCCATATACTTCTGTCAGTCTTGTTCTGAGCGGTAGCATGTTGGAAATGTTATGAATTATGAGAAATTCCTATTACTAATATTAAGAGTTCGTATACTCTGATGTGGTACACCTCCGCAATTGAGTGGCCAGTGCGTCGATTGCCGTACGAAGGACCCGAGTTCAATTTATGGTACTAGCCATGGAATTTTCCATGGCGGGATTACTGGAACGGTGTCCATCCAGCACCGTGATGCCAACTGAGGAGCTACGTAAATGAGAAATAACGCTTCCAAGGTCTGGAAAAGCCGACAACGGCAGGGAGAGAAGTGTGCCGACCCCATGCCGACACAGATACTACATCCGAATGACGTCATATGGCAGATGATGACACGACGGCCGGTAGGCATCGTTCGATGCTCTGTTTCTGGCTGCAGAGTGATCGAGTGATTCTAATTCGATCCAAATTCAAGTAAGTAACATTTGTAATTTGTATGTAAGTCTATAACAGCTCCAAAGGAACCATTTCGCTTGTTCCTTTTCCCTATTTGTTTGACTGGAACAAAATGGACTGGAATAAAATGGGTAGTTAATCATTTCCTCTGTAAGGCATACAACTTATTCAAAGTGTGTTGCCGTAAACTGCATTTGATATTTTGCTTTCGGGTGCAACGAAGTTTTATGATATCCAACACGCGAACACACAACGTGTAGTTAGCCATGGAAGAAATATAATTCTTTCAAACACACTCCGCAACGTTGAAATGTTTATCCTTACGTTTTATTGAAAGTTATATTGTACCTTAATCTTACCAGAAATTGGTACCTTTTATAAGGCAATGGTAACTTCGCTGAAATAAATAGAAGTTTTGGTATAAATACCGACTTGACTTTATTTCTGGTTCACATTTATGTTGTTTAAAACGCTTATTTAGGCAGACAGTCCGGGAACAATCACCAAATTTAGTAAATCTGTTGACTAGTTTACGTTTTCTTCTTGATCCATTGTATCACTGGATTTAAATATTTTTTCTTCTCCTGGTGTCATATTCTGTATTCTGAGTATTTCCTTTTGAACTAAGTCATTTTTAGCTAAAATTGTTCGCTCACATAACCAGTCTTGTTTACGTAGTTGCTCCCTGTAAGTAGTTACAGTTTTTCGATGAGTCTGTACTGCTTTGCACTACCCATCTGTTAAGATGATTTTGCGGGAGCGCGGATAAGTTCGACGTGTGCCAATTAAAAATTATATTCTAAACCGATCAAGAATGTTCTACGAGGTCGAAACCAATCGTCAACTTTCGAGAATATTCGTAACAACCCAAGAACATTAAAGCACTCTCTCAATGATGGTGATCACCTCGGATATTCGCACAACCACAACAGCTACCACTGCACAACCACTATAGTAGACAACGTGGGACTCAGGAGTAGCCGGCCGAAGTGGCCGAGCGGTTCTAGGCACTGCAGTCTGGAACCACAAGACCGCTATGGTCGCAGGTTCGAATCCTACCTCGGGCATGGATGTGTGTGATGTCCTTAGGTTAGTTAGGTTTAACTAGTTCTAAGTTCTAGGGGAGTAATGACCTCACAAGTTGAGACCCATAGTGCTCAGAGCCATTTGAACCATTTTTGACCTCAGGAGTAGCAGTAGACACGAGAGCCAATGACAGACGATGGACGGAGGATTCGTCAACTGCACATAAGTTATGGAAACGTTGGATAGGTAGTAGTTTTTAGCTTTTGATTCAGAAATTGACCTCAGGCATCAACGTGAGTTCCATACCACGCTAATGAAACCGCTGTAGCACGTTTCTGTCCTTGAGCAACGGTCAGTTATCCTGCTGAAAGTTGCCATCGCAATCAGGGAAGAGATTAAGCAAGATGATATGCATGAAGGGCAGGTGAATCCGTAATAACGCCCCCACCGGTGCATATTTCGAGCAGCCGTTCGTCTGTATTACTGCGTACCAGGGTACGACCATCGACCTGTGTAACAGAAACGTGATTCATCTGACCGGACGACACGTTTCCATTGATCCATGGTCCAGTTTCGATCATCCCGTGTCCACTGCAATCGTGAGACGCAATGTAGTTCGATCAACATGGGAACACGTAGGGATTGCCTGTTGCTGAGTCCCCTGTTCAATAATGTGCTCAGAACGGTGAGCTCCTAAACATTTGGCCCGAGTGGCCGAGCGGTTCTAGGCGCTTCAGCCTGGAACCGTGCGACCGCTACGGTCGCAGGCTCGAATCCTGCCTCGGGCATGGATGTGTGTGATGTCCTTAGGTTAGTTAGGTTTAAATAGTTCTAAGTTCTAGGGGACTCATGTCCTCCGCTGTTAAGTCCCATAGTGCTCAGAGCCATTTGAACCATTTGTTCGTGCACTGGTATTGTACTCTGTCGTCTGATCTCCCACCGGTCACTCTTATAGAAGGAGCGAGCATCCAACCTCCGCGTTCGGTGACAAGGAGTGGGCGTGCAAGACAATGTCGCCTACTCTTGGCTTCACCATCCATCAACCTATTTCCATAGGAGCCGACGACAGTAGCATGCAAACAGCACACCATCTTCTTCGTTTTGTAGTAGGCCTTTTCTAGGTGTCATGCCATTACAATGACCTTGTGTCGAAGACGCTTATGTCAGTGGAACTCCCTACAAGTGGCCCGTACAGCCACTAGAATGATTCTCCATTCATATTTCCTCCGCTTGTACACTTTCCTTTCCGCGGCACATGCTACAGTGGAACCATGTGATCTCGCGGTGTGGAGTGGTACGTAGAGTCGATGCAAATTCTACTTTGTAGCATGCGTAGATATCCGAACGATCTGAATTTGTACTCAACGCGCGTAACGTATCTTTCATGCGAGTTTACTCGCTGTTTGGCAGTACAATTGTGTGACTATGCTTAATTGGTACCACACGTTACCCTAAGGAAACACTGTCCCGAAAGGCTACCAATGCAGATTCAAATTAATAACACGTTATTGCAAATACCAGGAACGTATTTTTAGAAGCAAGACGCTTGTAAAAACAATCTTCTAACAATTAGTGACACTTAAAACATGTTATGACCCTGATTAGCCGGCCGGAGTGGCCGTGCGGTTCTAGGCGCTACAGTCTGGAACCGCGTGACCGCTACGGTCGCAGGTTCGAATCCTGCCTCGGGCGTGGATGTGTGTGATGTCCTTAGGTTAGTTAGGTTTAAGTAGTTCTAAGTTCGGGGGGACTTATGGCCACAGCAGTTGAGTCCCATAGTGCTCAGAGCCATTTGAACCATTTTGACCCTGATTAGGGCCGAACACATAATTAGTTCAGTACACTTAGTCAAAACTAACTCTTTTTGTGAACTGGATATTTTGCAAGAACATTTGGACTCCCAGAATTCCACGATAATTCCAACTACTCTTTCTCCTTACAAGATCTGGTATCTTGCCGCATCATTTCGGTACATCGTTCTCTGGCCCCCCGGATAGGAAAGCTATTCAAACATAAGATGTCTACCCTGCGCCTACAACTCGTAAATGATTTCACCATAGAAGGCACTTAGGATAGTACCGAAACTAATGTGACATCTCTGCCGACTACGAGTTCATTCTCAGCACTTACTAAGCATATTGATACAGCTTAATTTTTGAAGTCATCTTAATATACGAGGGTCATTTGAAAGGTCTTGCACTGGCGCATGCGTAACGGTTGAGGTGGCGTGGTCAAGTTGAAATTCAAGTCAGTTGTGAGCGAGGCTTTAGGCTTGACGGTTGTATATGGGTCCGCTGGCTTGCGTGGCTGTGTCGTGAGCAATTCTGTTTTAAAGCGGAAGCTGAAACCGAGTCATGTCGGACTACATGTAGTGAACAGCGTTCCTACATCAAAATGGAATCCCTACGTGGAAAGAGAGTTGAGTGGGAATAACGCAGTGGATCTTAGCACATTATCACGGTGGTCTGTTCGTTTCCGAGAAGGTCTGGTAAGCATTGAAGACAACCAAGACGTGGCAGGCCATCAACTGCAACAGACTTCACCTCTAACGTTATTGTTCATGACATTTTGAAAGAGGATCGAAGAAAAACATGTGAGGAAATTGCATATGATGCCACTATGTCTGTCATTTCAATTTACAGAATCATAACTGAAAAGTGAAAAGTTGCTGCCAGATAGGTTCTGCATGATGTGAGTGACGAGCAGAAAGCAGGTCGCAAAAGAACTGCAGAAGAATTGCTTCAGCGTTATCGAACAGAACGATAACAGTTTCTGATTGCACTTGATGAAACCTGGATACGAGATTTTGTGCTAGAACTGTAGTCTGAGTCGTCATAATGGAAACGTTTCGACTGAAGAAAAGGTGAAACTGATGATGATCTTCGCATATGACATGAATAGAGTCATAACTACAAATACAGTGCCCCAGGGGATGTCTGTAACAGGGGCGTAGTACAGGCTGTTTCTGCTAAATGTTTTGCGCCCAAAAATTCGTCAAGGAAAGCCAGACATGCTTGCAGCTCCTGTACGCATTTTTCACGATAACGCAAGCCCATACGTTGCCCTATCAGTGAGAGAAACGCTCGAAAAATATGAATAGGAAGTACTTCACAGTCATCATAGAGTCCTGATATGAGCCCACAAGACTTTAGTATGTGTCACGAATTGAAGGAACAACTCCGTGCAGAACATTTTGATGCAATTGATGAAGCTTCAAGTGAGATGACCCGAGTGATCAGACATCTCAACAAGAAGGTCCCCTGTCCGGAATACACCAGTTGCAAACCGTTGGGTAGCTGTCATAGACAAAAGTGGAGATTATACAGAAGGCTCGTAAAGGTATTTTGTTAAATAAATTATTTTATTCAATTCTCTCTTACAGTGTGCAAAACTTTTGAATGATCCTCGTAAATTAACAACAAGAAAAAATATGCAAAATACTCTGGTAACATCACACACAAAAAGAAAAGGAAAAGACAGCTCGCAAGAAAGAAGCTAAAAAAATTAGTTCAATTCATTTAGCTATGGAGAGTTCTTAAACCATGGCACTCTCTGCGGTACATGTGGTCTACTGAGTGTTTATCATGTTTAATATTGGATTCCGGAGCTGCATATAAAGATATAGTGAGAAGGAATACCACAGCTTATTTAGTATTCTAAGCGTTTCACTTGCACCGCCTGGGTTTAGTGACAGTCCCAAACATACGTTTCAGCTCTTCAGTGTTTCAAAACGCGTTAAATGTAGACATTTTTAATACATAGGAAGAGTAGGTAGTTCCATGGTGTAATATTAGAGCTGTAGAAACGACGTTCCAGACAATTCCAATCATAATTGCGAATAATCTTGGACGGTTATAGTCGTGAATATACGACACTTCCGTATTTTAGCTTTGTACGTCATGAACTCTCACTGAAGTATTCGACGTTAAACTCGTGTTTTTATGCAATGGCCTGCATGACATTCGCCAATCGTCCTCCATCGAGCTGCAGAATTGTAGTTTCCATGGTTTTCAGCGGAGATGATACTTGTTTGACCAAGTTTTGATTTACTGATACTGAATGGTACCATTGGAAGGGGTATTGTTTTATTACCAGCTGTAAAGTACGAAGGAAACTGATTTCATTCCTTCTAGTATTCGTGCAAAACTGCGCACGTAATGTTTATTTTTTTACTATGTATATAAATTTTTCACTTACCGTTTACATAGTTTATAATCATTCAGATTCTAGCTAACAAAAAGGAAGGAAGGAAGATCGCGTTTAACGTCCCGTCGACATCGAGGTCATTAGAGAGGGAGAACAAGCTCAAATTGTGTCAAGGATAGGAAGAAAATCGACCGTGCCCTTTCAAAGGAACCATCCCGGCATTTGCCTGGAGCGATTTAGGGAAATCACAGGAAACCTAAATCTTGATGACTGGACGCAGGTTTGAGCCTTAGTCCTCCAGAATCCGAGTCCAGTGTACTAACCACTGCGCCACCTCGCTCCATTTCTTGCTAATCGTTCTGTCCAATGCTGGTTAAGGTATTGAGTGTCAAGCGACAATTTCTCAGCACATTTTTGTTCACATGTTCAACAAGATCTTCTACCAGACTGGTAGACCAGTCACTTTTTTCCGCAATATATAAATTAATTTCCGTAAGTACAGGATTCACTGCAACTGAAGGTCCACAAATTTAGCTAAAAAACAACTACAGTAAGCCCGTTTTATTTACAACTCGAATTACTCGTTGTATTCATGCGGTGCGACATTGTTATATTTGACAGTCATTCTAAATTACCGAGCAAAGAGAAAACATCTATAGCAGGAGAAACGTTCAGTACTGTCGCACGGGAAATCTGTGTGCACGCTGATCGTAGTAAATGTTCATATTTTTCAGATATTCGCCCTGGTCTTGGAAACGATTCTTGTACTTAGCGCATTCTGCAACTGCCACCCACTAACAAGTCAACAGTAATACCGAGTAATGGCTCGACCCCCTCAACTTGCTTATCAATGACAGTTTAGCACGGTCGATATATTTCGGCCTTCGCACTTATCGTACATTTGTAAGACCAGTTACGAACTAGAGCAGGGAGATACGAAATTATGGGCCACTAGCACATGCAAAAAAGGGCAGTTAACGCTGCATGATAACGTTCCCTAACCAATAATTGGTGTGCCGCCAAACTCCCGCGCTTTACTTGATGATACCACTGTAAAGCTCGCCGTGACAACGGATATTACAAAAGTCGCAGGATTTAGGAGTTCAGTCAGCCTTTTAATTTACTGACTAGAACTATGAAATGAAAAAAGGAAAGAAACGGCTGCAACAAATGGTTAGTGACTCTCCTTGAACGATATTGTAATATAGCTAAGATAATACTGATTTGGGCATTACTGAATGAAGTAATTCCATTGTTACATACACTGCTTTCTAACGTATATTTCTTTCAAATCGGTTCCCTTGACCCTAAATCTATAGACTACATGTACACATTAATCGCGCTCTTAATGTCCTCGTAATGAATAGCTGAAAAACACAGAAAGTACACAACAGACAGAATCTCGCCAAAGCGGTCTTTGATACTGTAACGTGTAGCACTGTGACAGATAAATCATCACTGTTCCCTGTCAGAAAGGTAATTCGGCTGAGATCCTCAGCTCGAATTCAGAAGTATTGCAGCTCACGTTCTTGTCCTGTCATACAGATGCAAGTTTTCTGTGATTTTCCTAAATCACTTAAAGCAAATGACAACATCCTTCTCCAATTCCTGCCCAATGCAAGTCTGGGCTCCACCTCTAGTGATCTTCATTCTTACATTCGTTCACATAAGGACGAAGCGGAAACCTCTTTCTGTAGCAGTCATCAAGCAACGGGTATATTACAACATGAACTATCAGTCGAGCTGGGAACGTTAAAACTTGATCATCACCACCTCTATCAGCAACAGCAATAGTCTCTACTGCGGTATAAAGCCCTCCAATAGACTTTTCTGTACATAATGCTCTCCAGCTATACTCATTCATACTGTTCATGCACTTTTTTCTCAAAACATATTTTTGATCTGCTCTGTAAGACAACGCTGCGAAACCGTCTAGACGGCACAACTGTAACTACTCTAGCTGGTGGTTTCTCGACTAGAGAAAGAGGGATCTGGACCACGGAAAAGGAAAACGAATTCGACGTGCAGATCAATCTACGGTGGAATGGAGAGTCTGAACACCACGTACAGACATGCATGTTGAAAAGCACAATACACGACCAGCACCAATGACTGAACAACTAGCACGCGAAACCAACAGCACGGCGCAGTGCGAAAGCCAGATCCGAGCAGGTCTATATCAGTGTAAGCAACTGCTAGCCCACCTATAGCCGCCGGCAAGTAACTACCTAGATCAGCAGTTTTGCCCATATATCACTTGATGCATGCCTTCCGTGACAACTTGCCGTACTGTGTCGTGGGACGCACGCAAGTTCATCTGCGTCCATACCGATGTCTACTGGTGGTATACTAAAACCCGCCCCCCGGAAAGGCCATCGATTATGGCCAGGTATCTGGCGCGTCCTCAGTGGCTAAACCAGGGAGAGCGCCCTATTACCGAAGGAGGCGACGCCGATGCAATTGATTCCACCGGAATGGCGAAACATTGTAAAGACTGACATAATCGCTAGTCCACCTACACAGGCGGGGGCGAGGACGCATCCAAGGGCTGGCAGGGATGGGAGGACACTGCATCGGGAGTCACAGGAGCACTCACCTTCAGAGAAAGTAGGACGTAGGGAGTGGTGGGGGCAGCAACAGGTGCGCACGCATCCACAACTGGGAGCCTAGTACTGGGAAACGCCTGACTGAGCACGTCGCCTGGCTGATGCAGAGAAGGTGGCATCATGGGTGCAACATGTCACAGAGTCAACTGATAAGAATGATGGATCATCTACTCCTGACCGACATGTACCACCAGTAAATGTCGAAATTTGTGGCCCCACTACACCTGGTAGCCACCCCTGATACCGGCTGAAAGACTAGGCCCAAACAGCAGACCCACTAGAGAAACGCGGTGGGCCACGACAGTCCGGGGCATGCGACTTGCGGTGTAAGAAATCCAAGAGACTTACTGGCTAATATCCATCTAACGTTCCGCCGGACTGCACCGTTAACCGACGTCGCCCAATACGTGGCTAGAAACTAGACAGTGCATCGTCGCAGGATAAGGCAGGCACAGTGTTCTTCATTTGGGCCTAGGACATTTGCATGAAGTGCTTCACCTCCGAGTTAGAAGGCCGGTTAATCTGGGTAATAGTCAGATGCTGGGTACCGTTCTAAATGCAAAAATCCTCACTTTCACGTCACAAATTGCCGAGCGTTATCAGATACGAGAGTCCAGAGGGAACCGTCAATAGCAAAACATGACTGACAGTGCACGAATAGTTGACGTAGACATCACAGAACATATGAGAAATTGGATAACAAATCCACAACCAACCAGCACATTCTTCAGAAAAAGTGTCCCACAAAGTCAATAAGGGTACTTCTGGACTGACCAAGGCGAAAATTGACGCGATGGCAGTGCTCGGTTTTGTGCACAGACCGCGAAAGTTCACACAAGATGTTCACTATCGCAATCGATAGCTGGTCATTATAAGTGATATTGTGCCAAAGCCTTCACATGAGGCATAACCCAGTGCGACACATGTATCAACTGGTGTATGCGAGGATGCAATGCCAGAGGAATGACCAACTGACAGCTTTATTTCTCTGTGGTAAGCGTGAGACCCGCTCAATAAAGTTCAGTCCGGCACATAGTAAGCAAATTGTATACCACCCTAAATCCACTCCCAAAGAGGCGCTTTGGTCATCCCATCTGGGCTGCTGAAACGATTTTCCAGAAAGGTTGGTCAGTGGCCATGGCGGTCACTTTGTCCTGCGCCATAAAAAGAAAATTCAGCAGTGTCTGCTGCATGGTATCGACCAATGTAAAAACTATATCCTCCTATCAATCGAAAACTGGATCAGGTACCACTGACCACCGCAATAGTGCATATACATTAGCAGACTGGGCTGTGCACCAGTAACGAATATCATAGTAATAATTACTGAGAAATATTGGCCACCTCTACAGTCATTGTACAATCATATTTGGTAGCATAGAACAAATGCAGAATAGTGAAATCTGTGGCTTGTGGTCGGTGACTATAAGGAACTTAATTCCGTACAGGAAAACATGATACTTTTTAACGTCGAAAATTATTGTCAGCTGCTCCTATTCCACCTGTGAATAGTTACGTTGCGCCACTGAAAGTGCTTTCGATGCCTAAGCATGAAGCCCTCCGTGCTACCTGGGTTGTGGTACCACAGGACTGCACCTATGCTATACAGGGACGAGTCGGCGGCCAGGTTTAATGTTTCATTTTACATACAAGAAACCAAACTGAGAGCAGGAAACGTGTACAGCTCGAGGGACTGAAAAGCCCATTGACAGTCTGCAGACAGTACGAATTTGACATTCTTTTGGCCAAGCTGGTTAGGAGGACGGCAGATATGCGCAGCCTGGGGAATGAACTTAGCGTAATAAGAAATCTTGCCCAAAAGTATTGGAGCTCCTTCAGGTTTTTGGGGCTGGCAGGTTGACGATGGCTTAGATGTGCTCATGCGTAGGGACCAGGCCATCTTTGCTAAGTACATGACCAAAATAATAAATGTAACATTGGGGAAAAGAACTGCATCCAGAAGACACTTGAAAACCATCTGCAGATTCCACAAATGCACCTCTCATGTGAACCTCATGATTCAGATTCATAGACATAACTGGCATAACAGCGAATGTCCTTAATGAAATGCTGTAGATATCTTTGACAAATTGCTGGGGCATAATAAAATCCAACAGACAAGTGATGTAACTGGTAGCACCAAAATGGGAATGTTTAGCACTAAGAAACACTGAGAAGCTGCCTACAATGGCAACTACAGGTGTGCGTTATGCAAAGTCAGTGCAGGAAAAATACTGACCTCCGGTGACAACTTTGCAAAGAGCTCCTGTGATTGCGGAAGGGGACACGAATCCGCTATTCGTTGGGCATTGATTGTGTTTAAAGTCACCAAAGAAGCGCACAGCGTGATTTGGCTTCTGAGTCACCACCAAAAGGATGGTCCACTGACTGGACGAAGTAGGAGAAACGACACCGAAGGCTTGTCAACGCTGCAACTCGGCCTCGATGTGTCACAAATGGCTAAGGGAATGGGGTTGGGCGACAAAATTTGGATATTACTAGAGATGTATGGGAGATATGAATCTCGAAATCTTCTACCCGACCCAAAGTATTCTCGAACAGCTGGCCATATGACCATATTGAAGAGGCTAAATCTTGAATGGGGACCGATTGGGCCACGAAATGGACTTCGTTTACTATCTGGAAGCCAAAAAACAGGAAAGGCCTCTAGCAGAAAACTGTTCTGCAGCAACGCCGGACAAACCTCTAGTAACGAAAGTTGCCATTCCACGTTCTTGTAACACGATGAGACCGAGAACTGCCAAAAAATGGAATACACTGTTTACAATAATATGCAACCTGATATAGCGACCGTTGTAACACAGAGTAGCCAACAACTTGTATGGTTCTAATTGAATTAAGCTGACCCTTGTCCCCGTGTCTATCTGAAACTCAGTCGATCGCCCATCGATGACCATCGTGAGCTGAATGCAATGGAGCGATGCTTGTGAGGCGTCAGAGACAACAGGGAAAACAGTGGAACCTCCGACGACCACCCTGCGGCTCGCCGAATATTCACAAACCCACGCCAAATGTCCCACTTCACGGTATACTCCACACATGGAATGTACATGAAGGCAATTCTGTCTAATATGCAACAAATGATAAACAGGAGAGCACCACCGACTTGCCTATTCAGCGAGAACAGGTGGGAAAGGAGAAAGAGGCCGAGAACCCAAAAAACGTCGCGAGTGGGAATCACGACGCTTTGTCTTACTTGTACCCACCGAGCTCGACACGATCGAAGCGTTATGTTAAATAAATAATTGAGCGCAGTGCGGCGGGTGAGTTGTCTACTATACTGTGGCTCTCGTCCGGTCCCTGCTCGAGCGTCCTACGTGACGTCAAATAAGTGTTTTCCACCTCAGAACGAGGGGCGTTTGGGGGGCTGTGACAGCGGCGCCTTGAAGCCATTAGGGAGGGCTGCGACACTGTACTTTTAGACGAACAAGATGCTTTTGGGGGAAAGCTGTCCTTTTATCTCTATAACTGCTGTTGTATTGGCGAAGCGTGATCGTATCGATACAGGTGGCGGCACAGCCCGCGGGGCTTTCACCTTGGCGCCCGCCAGCACGGCATATCGGCTGGGCGCCACGAGGCATTTCGACTGAGCTGTGATAGCGTGTATTGGCTTCGGTTAGCTGGGCTGTAGGGTGATTTTTAGTAGGCGTGTGTACTGAACTCTGGCATCAAACAGGCATAGATGCTATATGCTTGCAGGTAATACAATTTTTTAAAACTCATCTCTGTCAAACACCAGCATCAAGTCATTTGAACGAATTTACCACCAAAAAGAACAAAGATTGCACCTTACACCCCAGCCTTTTCCCCCTGGATTGTAGGTGTAGGGTAGAATTTGAGTGTTCCTGTCGCTTGTTTCGAGAGGTGTAATTTTTTCCCCAGCAGGATAACACCAGTTGTACGGTATCGTCAGTTCCTGCTGAATATTAGCGCCCATGTGAAGCGCTATGCATATAGTTGTGTAATTAGGTTCGATCTTTGTGATTAATTACGTAATTAGGATCGATATTTGCGTAGTTTTGGAGTGGTATTGCGATATTTTTTTTTCAAGCAGGTTCTTCATCATCATCGCAAGACCAGTCACCTACAGCAAAGTCCTTGTGACGGGGGTCTTTCATCCAGCCTGCCATGATACCTTCTGTGTTAAGTACTGGCGTGCAGTAGGCCTTTATGTAGGATCATTTTGTCACAAAATGCGAGCTTAAACCTGCATTTGCGGGCGTAAATTTGTATTTACGTGCTTAAACGCGCGTGACATTTATATGTAGGTTCATTTTGCCAAGAGAAATAACACAAATT
Organism: Schistocerca americana; assembly: GCF_021461395.2. Classification (NCBI taxonomy): domain Eukaryota; kingdom Metazoa; phylum Arthropoda; class Insecta; order Orthoptera; family Acrididae; genus Schistocerca; species Schistocerca americana. Next base: position 546,551,504 of record NC_060130.1, read on the forward strand.
TGAGATTATGAATATATTTACTTATTCATGGTCTACAGCAATACATACCATTGTCATCAAGTTCGAAAAAATCACTTGCTTCTTTTGAAACTTACTGGCAGATTAAAACTGTGTGCCCGACCGAGACTCAAACTCGGGACCTTTGCCTTTCGCGGGCAAGTGCTCTACCATCTTTTTTTTGCGCATTTTGTTCGTTTTTGATCGTTGTGTTCTGACCCTCGGTTCTTTAAACTCTTAGTGTAGCATCATCATGCATTGATAATATACTGTCCGCAGCTCGTGGTCGTGCGGTAGCGTTCTCGCTTCCCACGCCCGGGTTCCCGGGTTCGGTTCCCGGCGGGGTCAGGGATTCTGTCTGCCTCCTGATGACTGGGTGTTGTGTGATGTCCTTAGGTTAGTTAGGTTTAAGTAGTTCTAAGTTCTAGGGGACTGATGACCATAGATGTTAAGTCCTATAGTGCTCAGAGCCATTTGAACCATTTTTGATAATATACTCACTGTTAGACCGTTGCAGTAGATGTCCTGGTAGGAGTGGGACGGAACATATTCTGTAGTCATAAGTTCCTTGATTTATGGTTTTGCGCTAGAAAGTTCATCCCATTCGTAGTCTGAAAACCGAACTTTAATATTTTTAGGCACATTTTCGAGCGCTATCACAACTGACAAGCTACTGTCTTGTGAAACTTCAATTCCTAGATAAAGACGTTTCGAACCGCTAACCGTTAAAACATAGCACGAGGTTAATAGTAAAGGTGACAGTGCACTGGAGATTGGTATCTTCTCATCCACAACAGCGCGGTTAGGCATCTGTTCTTGCACTGATGCTGGAATGTCTCTTGTGCTTTGCTCAATGGAAGGTGTGTACGATGGAGGTCAGTACGATGCAGGACCCTCCAGCGCAGCTTCTCAGCACGCTGGATTGGAGGCAGTTGTCTCTTGTGGGGTGGGAGCTTATATGCAGGTTTCACAAATGACAGACAGTTCCAGCAGAGACAGATGTTTGCATGCGTTGTGTAATGCATATTTAATGCAAAGCATTTATTTGCAGGACCGTATTCTTCCTTTTCTTATGTTCAAGCATTAATACTCGCTTCGATCCTACATGCAGTGAGCTGTGGATGCACTCCTCAGCTGAATACGTGCATGTAATACAGCTATTATAACCCACCCTTTCTGGCACCAACATCTCGCTAATTGAACCCAACAGCTCAACAAGCACTCATATCTTGGCCTCTTGTGGTGGTAACTCCAAACTAAGCCATTACTGCTGGAGGTAGATCATAAATTTAAACAAATTTACACAAATTTAAAGAAATTATATTCCAATTGAATGACATCATGTGCAGCCCTAGTGTGGGCAACACCATACTAACTCCTCTCAGCTGCAGGGGTAAGCTCTTAGAGCAAAATTCGAAATTCCCACCCATTTTCCAACAGGATGACGCGCCAGGACCCCATGGCGATCACACTTGATGGTGGTACTGCCACTAATTGTTTAAATAAAGTCTCAAAATAAAGACTTATGTCCAACACAGGCCGAGACCTTTACCTCCAGTTACTAGGAAGAGGTGGCAGTAGGGTGACTTAGGTTAGTGGAGGCAGTCCAACTGCCATTCCTTTCCCGCCATTTTCTTAGGCTAGTAGAGGTAACCCAAGCGCCCTCTCTTTCCCGCCATTTTCTCAGGTTACTAGAGGCAGCCCAATTGACCTATCTTCCCTCCCAAATTCAAACTTCCCACCAGAGGGGCGTGGCAGGGGGGCACGGCACTTTCCCACAAAAAGCCACCATCTTGGGTAGCGGTACTCGTGTCATCAGGTGACGTCACAGCAGCTATCTTGAATGACGCCAATCGCGTCATCAGCTGACGTCACGTGACGTCACGTACTTGCGTCGTCAGCTGACGTCACGGCTGCCATCTTGGATAACGGTACTTTGGGGTAGTGCTGTCCTAGCCCCCCTACTCATATTATGTAAACTGAAGGTGGAGGGGGAAGAAAGGAAAGTAAAAGAAAGGAAGTGATGGCATCAGCTTCAAGGAGACTTTATACGGAATCAAAGTAGACGAGTGAAACATGTATGCTGGGCCGGGAACTGAACCTGGCTGACCTGGTTGCTAGACATTTGCGTTGCACCCAGATACAGTGTTTATCGCAAATGCACAGACTGTCTCGGCACTCTGCCCGGTCGACCCACAGTCCCACCTAGCACCACCTATCTGCAGTCCCTGTCCATGTCCTCCATGCTCGCTAATTTTAGATTCACGCCGGACGTCGAACGATATTTTGTATTCGCACTGAAGGTTGTGGATTCATGGTCTAACGAGGCGAATCAGTTATATGAATAGGTGGGTCTTCTTTTGAATACATCTGAAATCAAATGTCGTCAAGGACAGAAGAGAGAGACAAAAAGAAGGAAGAAAGACACAAAAAGACAGAAGAGGACAGAGAAACGACGGAAGAGAGAGATAGGATAGCGGAATCAAGAAGGAAAAATGCCGAAGCCGACAGATAAATGTTTAGAAAAGACCTCGACGGCTTTGCAAGGGGAAATTATGAAAGAGTTAGCTCTGTTGATGAAAATTTAGATGAGGTTTCAAAGACAGTAGAAAGCGTTGTGACCAGGCTGATGCAGGCTCATAAAAATTAAAAAATGGGAAAGAGGCCAACAACTCACTTTCTGAGAGGATGCAACCTTTGGAGCAATGGAATGAGTCCGAGATTATGGAGCCGGTGCATTTCTCTGAAACAGAGTATCTTGTGTCACTATAATAAATATTGCGACCGCAACCCGATTAGCCATTACTGCTCCTAACAGAGGATAGGAAAGGCGTGGATAATGAGCAGCATAATTGTGCGAATTCAGAATCATGTGGTGTTCCGTCAGTGATAAAGGACAGGGCAATCACGAGAGAATCGTGTCAGTCGTTGACATCCATGTCGGGCAGGACTTTGATAACAAACATTTATTCCCTCTGAGGAAATTGCTCACGCACGAGTATTCTGCAGGTGGAGACTTGTACATCAAAACCTAGGTTGATGATTTAAAGGAGTCTACTGAACTCTTGGGCAGCCCAGAGATAATTAGATTTCATGACGAATCACGTGAATGGAGAGATTATAGCGACAGGAGACAATTCAATACATATGCAGAATGCAAAGCATAAATAATGAAAGTATATTGGTCGGTCACAGAATAAAAGGCTGTGATTAAGTACAATAAAATCCCCACCACTAGCAGCAACGTACTTCCAAGTCTGTTCTCAGTATTTTCACAGGATCTTGAAGAATAATCAGCACCTCGTCCATCCACACAGACCTGGAATACTCATGCAACTTTTCGCCAGCACAATACAATAATGGCGTGTGACGAGGGCCTCCCGTCGGGTAGACCGCTCGCCTGGTGCAAGTCTTTCGATTTGACGCCACTACGGCGACTTGCGCGTCAATGGAGATGAAATGGTGATGATTAGCACAACACAGCACCCAGTCTCTGAGCGGGAAAAATCTCCGACCCAGCCGGGAATCGAACCCGGGCCCTTAGGATTGACAGTCTGTCGCGCTGACCACTTTTTTAAAATCTAATTTTGTTCGCTTTTGTTCGTAGCATCTGCTCGGGGCGGACGTCGTAAGACACCCTTTTAAGTTCGTTGTTGATCGATTAACTCAGTTTATTATTATTATTATTATTATTATTATTACAGAGGGGAGCTAACCCTCTGACAGAACACGCTGAGCTACCGTGCCGGCACCACTCAGCTACCGGGGGCGGACGGCAGCACAATGCAACCCGAGGACTTTCTTTGCATTGAGAAGACTGACCAGGAGCTTTAAGCTGGTTTTAATCGGGCTGAACGTGTCTACGCGTAGACACGTTCAGAGTACCAGGTAGAAGGACTGGTGGCGCGCGTAAACACGTTCAGAGCACACAGGGACAGGTACAAAGGCGCAGGCGTTAACACGTTCGGAGCAGTTAAGGGGTTAAGTTTTCAGTACGAAGAACAAAAGTAGTGGACATGTAAATTTCTCTTCAATTCTTCTTGTCTTTTTCACATATTCTTAAAGAATTTCTTTTTTAAGTTATAGTACACAGATTTCTGTTATGAGTGGTAAACTCACGCTTCTTTTTTAACATACAAGTTACATGCTATGTTAATGTACGATGTATATCCTCACGTTGTTTCTAGTGATGAAGAGTCAGTTAGGTAAAACTATTTTTTTCCATGCCCATTATTGTAAAGGAAGACTGTAAAAGACCGTTTTATAAGTTTAATGACTGGATGGATTGGAAAATTTTCTGGGATGCCAAGCCCGTCATGAATGAGGATTAATAGTTAGGAATTTTTTGTCATTTTGTTTATGAGAGAGACCATGTGATGATGTGAGTGACGATACCGGTTCATTTCAGAGCAACCTTTTTGCTATTTCTTTGACGGTCTATTGGGCTGTGTGCCGGAAGTTAAACCGTCGCTCCCTACTCGCATTTCCAGGGTAGACTTTTGTGGTGATAGGCAGCCCTTTGGTAAATCTCATTGGATAAACCATGTCGCTGTTGTGGGTGGGCTAACCTTCGCATAAATCGGAAGACCCCACAACATCGACCTTGTGTGTTGGGGAGCGGCGTCAAGATGGGCCGTGATGTCACGCCTGACTCACCTCATCCCGCATATAAATCAAATACGACCACCTGGCTCTTCTGTGCTCACTTCTTAATGCCCAACACCTGTTGCAGGCAAGCTGGCAAGGGAGCAACGTGTGGTGTCACCGCCAGACACCACACTTGCTAGGTGGTAGCTTTAAATCGGCCGCGGTCCATTAGTACATGTCGGACCCGCGTGTCGCCAGTGTGTGATCGCAGACCGAGCGCCACCACAAGGCAGGTCTCGACATACGGACTAGCACTCGCCCCAGTTGTACGGACGACGTAGCTAGCGACTATACTGACGAAGCCTCGCTCCTTTGCCGAGCCGATAGTTAGAATAGCCTTCAGCTAAGTCAATGGCTACGACCTAGCAAGGCGCCATTAGTAACATTGCATGTATCTATAAAGAGTCTCACTTGTATCGCCACAATCTCCAGATGTACCAAAAGGATGGATTAAAGTTAAGTATTACAGAAGCTACGTACTTTTCTTTATAGCATTCATTACGTATCCTGTTTCAGACCTCACGCCCATCTGCGTGAGCGTAGCGCGTGCCTTTCGGCTTCCTCTCATTGTGTCTAGGCTGTCTTGTCTACACACAACACAACGACTCTGTTTTTGCTCCAGAACCTTGGGTCACCCAATGAGATTACGTCTTTTCGCCTAGTGCAGGCTACGCGCGAACCTCACAGTCGAAAATAACACGGTTTAAGTCCAGTAAGAACTTCGTGAAGGTAAAATGTGCATCGTGTATGCACAGAGGGCAAAGTCTGCTTTTTTCTCCGACTTGTTTTAAATTTTATGGCATTTCTCGACAATCACGTTGGCAATAGTACTCGATGATCGAGAGAGACGGGAACTGATGGCCATCCGTGGATGTCTGCAGCACTGTCACGAACTGAAGCATAGGTAAGCTTTCGCAGTCCGCGGTAGCGCGATCCATTATCTGAGTAGTTAGCTTCTCATACGTATTGGATGTGCTGTCAGAAATTCTGACTTAACTTCAGTTTTAATTTGGGTTCTTCAATCTTGCATCAGCGAATTGCGCAGATAAGGATATCTTGCTGCTATAGCATCCATACAATCTTCCTTCCATAGGGCTCATCCCACAGTTTTCTGTTAGCCGAATTCGAGGTTTGATTTATTTTGCACCACTGGTCATTAAAATTGCTACACCACGAAGATGACGTGCTACAGACGCGAAATTTAATCGACAGGAAGACGATGCTGTGATATGCAAATGATTAGCTTTTCAGAGCATTCACACAAGGGTGGCGGGACTGATGACCTTCGCTGTTTAGTCCCCCTTAAACATCCAACAACAAGGGTGGCGCCGGTGGCGACACCTACAACGTGCTGACACGAGGAAAGTTTCCAACCGATTTCTCATACACAAAAAGCAGTTGACCGGTGTTGCCTGGTGAAACGTTGTTGTGATGCCTCGTGTAAGGAGGAGAAATGCGTACCATCACGTTTCCGATTTTGATAAAGGTCGGATTGTAGCCTATCGCGATTGCGGTTTATCGTATCGTGACATTGCTGCTCGCGTTGGTCGAGATCCAATGACTGTTAGCAGAATATGGACTCGGTGGGTTCGGGAGGGTAATACGGAACGCCGTGCTGGATCCCAACGGCCTCGTATCACCAGCAGTCGAGATGACAGGCATCTTATCCGCATGGCTGTAACGGATCGTGCAGCCACGTCTCGATCCCAGAGTCAACAGATGGGGACGTTTACAAGACAACAACCATCTGCACGAACAGTTCGACGACGTTTGCAGCAGCATGGACTATCAGCTCGGAGACCATGGGTGCGGTTACCCTTGACGCTGCATGACAGACAGGAGCGCCTGCGATGGTGTACTCAACGACGAACCTGGATGCACGAATGGCAGAACGTCATTTTTTCGGATGAATCCAGGTTCTGTTTACACCTTCATGATGGTCGCATCCCTGTTTGGCGACATCGCAGTGAACGCACATTGGAAGCGTGTATTCGCCATCGCCATACTGGCGTATCACCCGGCGTGATGTTATGGGGTGCCATTGGTTACACGTCTCGGTCACCTCTTGTTCGCATTGACGGCACTTTGAACAGTGGGCGTTACGTTTCAGATGTGTTACAACCCGTGGCTCTACCCTTAATTCAATCCGTGCGAAACCCTACATTTCAGCAGGATAATGCACGACCGCATGTTGCAGGTCCTGTACGGACCTTTCTGGATACAGAAAATGTTCGACTACTGCCCTGGCCAGCACACTCTCCAGATCTCTCACCAATTGAAAACATCTGGTCAATGGTGGCCGAGCAGCTGGCTGGTCACAATACGCCGGTCACTACTCTTGATGAAGCGTGATATCGTGTTGAAGCTGCATGGACTGCTGTACCTGTACACGCCATCCAAGCTCTGTTTGACTCAATGCCCAGGCGTATCAAGGCCTTTATTACGGCCAGAGGTGGTTGTTCTGGGTATTGATTTCTCAGGATCTATGCTCCCAAATTGCGTGAAAATGTAATCACATGTCAGTTCTAGTATAATATATTTGTCCAATGAATACCCGTGTATCATCTGCATTTCTTCTTGGTGTCGCAATTTTATTGGCCAGTAGTGTATTTTCCAATTAACTTCTGTTTAACATTTGTTTCATTTAAGAGTAAATGAGATACTGCTAAAAGCCTATTACTTTTAAACAAATTTTGTTTCATTTAAAAGTAAAATTATATTCTGTGAAGGGCTAATACCTTTTGACCCATCTTGTTCTAATTTAGAATAAGTAAAAAGTTTTTGAGAGTAGACCTGAGCGACAATACAGGGCTCTCAAGTTGTCCTATGGCTTTCCTGGTTAGGTAGTACAGAGAAATCCTGGTATACCATCAAGTTGTGCTATGTCCTGTCCGTGTTATCCTTTGCGTATTGCGGTAGAAGCAGTTTGAGCACACACGCTCTACCACGTACAGGGTGGAAAAAAATTGTGACACGAAATTTTAATCCTGCATAGCTGATGCCAGTAGGAACCAAAATTACTAATGTTGTATAGGTCGACAACGTACAATTTTTAAACTACGGAAACTTGGCGCCACGGGCTCCGACTGGCCGCGGAATTGCCCTGTAGCCGGATGCTCTGGACAACGCATAACCGCGAATGCTTTGCTTGCCGGAGATCGCGATGTATCCAAGACGGCACGCGCGCTCAGTGGTAGCGCGCCAGCCTTCCACTCCGGGGGCCTAGGGCGAATCCACCGGGACACCGATACATCAAAAAAATGGTTCAAATGGCTCTGAGCACTATGGGACTCAACTGCTGTGGTCATAAGTCCCCTAGAACTTAGAACTACTTAAACCTAACTAACCTAAGGACAGCACACAACACCCAGCCATCACGAGGCAGAGAAAATCCCTGACCCCGCCGGGAATCGAACCCGGGAACCCGGGCGTGGGAAGCGAGAACGCTACCGCACGACCACGAGACGCGGGCTACCGATACATCAATTGTAGTTTCATGATAAGTCGTACCGGGAAGAAACCTATAAACAGCCGTTAGTTCGCGTAAAGAAAGTCTTTTACAAATTGCGTCGGCCCTGAAAAGGGCCTTTTTTGTAGCTAGGACATCGTTTACTTAAAGCAGGTGCTCGAACTGGCGACCCTCTGACGCGACACAAGCTTGGTAACGTCGAACGGTATTTTGCCGAAGTCTCTCAAAGATTCCTGGCATTGCCCTGATGTGACTGGCGGCATGCTTAATGCACTGCATTAATTCCTCTTCGTTCTTAGGTGGTTCGCGTCCGGGTTCGTGAACTAGAACCTTGAAGAATCCTCACAGAAGAATGTCCGGTGGCGTAAGGTCTGGTGATCTCGGGGGCCATGTTTTACGAGCACCTCTGCCAATTACCCGGCTGTCGAAGAGTTCATTTAAATATCCGCGCACAGCACGACTGTTATGTGCGGGCGCCCCATCACGCTGCAACCACATGCGTAGCCGTATGTCCAGGGGAACATCTTCCAGCAGGCCGGGTAGAGTTTCTTGCAAAAAGTGAAGGTAATTTGCCCCGGTAAGTCGAGGAAGTAGAAGTGCCGGCCCAATCAAATGGTCACCCATATTGTCCGCTGAAATGTCGAGCGAAAATCGTTCCTGGTGTCTGTGGACGTACGTGACGTGAGGATTTACCCTTGCCCAGTAATGAACGTTTAGAGTGTTTTAATGGCGATCCCGAAGGAAGGTGCACTCGTCGGTAAACAACGCAGTGGCGGGGAAGTCGAGATCTCGAGCAACATGTCGCAGAAACCATCAGCAAAACCCTAGCCTGTGTTCATAGTCCACCACGAGATTTAGGCCTTGGACAGGGTGGAAACTAAATAGATGGCGGCCGTCATCCCTCACAACCCTCGAGACTAACCGATGAGTGGCCCCCATGTCGTGTCCAACTGCTCGAGTACTTGTCGTAGGTGCTTCCTCGATGCGTCGAGAACAGTCTCTTCAAATGCAGCATCCCGTCGTGTTCGAGGTCTTCCAGTATCACCATGATATCCCGATAACGAGCGTGATTCGCCAAGTCGCCGGTGAACTGCTGTAAAAGTTTGCGGGGGTGGATGGCGTCTTGCTGGGTACCATTCCTCATACAACCGTCGAGTTTCATGCGCATTACCGTCGGCTAGTCCATAAACAAAAACCATATTTCGTTGTTCCTCGAACGAATACTTTGTCGCCATGCATACTGTATGACTAAATCGCACGGGACGTGTGTGTGCTCCAAAGCGAAGCTTAAGTGTCAATGCGTCTGACGTGAGGTGGAGACAAACAGCAAGACCTATTCGACATGTGTGCGTATCACTTTGGAACAGTGAGGTTGCGAGGGACGTTTGTTTGTGTGAACCGACAACTATAGCGCTGCCCGTCAACCGACGGACGGCAACAGGGCAATCCCACGGCCAGTCGGAGCGCGTGGCGTCAAGTGTCGGTAGTTCTAAAATGGTGCGTTGTCGACATACACAGCATCAGTAATTTTGGTTCCTACTGGCATCGGCAATCCAGGGTTACAATTTCGTGAGAGAGTTCTTCTCCACCCTGTATAGTGAGTTTAATATAAGAGGACCGCCCTTCAATAAACACTATGTGATCAGAAGTATCCGGACATCCCCAAAACATACGTTTTTCATATTAGGTGCGTTGTGCTGCCACCTACTGCTAGGTACTCCATATCAGCGACTTCAGTAGTCATTAGACATCGTGAGAGAGCAGAATGGGGCACTCCGAGGGACTCACGGACTTCTAGCGTGGTTCAAATGGTTCAAATGGCTCTAAGCACTGTGGGACTTAACAGCTGAGGTCATCAGTCCCCTAGACTTAGAATTACTTAAACCTAACTAACCTACGAATATCACACACATCCATGCCCGGGGCAGGATTCGAACCTGCGACCGTAGCAGCAGCGCGGTTCCGGACTGAAGCGCCTAGAACCGCTCGGCTTGAACGTGGTCAGGTGATGGGATGTCACTTGCGTCATACGTCTGTACTCGAGATTTCCACAGTCCCAAATATCCCTAGGTCCACTGTTTCCGATGTGATAGTGAAGTGGAAACGTGAAGGAACACGTAGAGCACAAAAGCGTACAGATTGACTCCGTGTGTTGGCTGACAGAGACCGCCTGGAGTTGAAGAGGGTCGTAATGTGTAATAGGCAGACATATATCCAGAACATCATACAGGAATTCCAAAATGCATCAAAATCCACTGCAAGTACTATAACAGTTAGGCGGGAGGTTAGAAAACTTGGATTTCATGGTCGAGCGGCTGCTCATAAGCCACACATCACGCCGGTAAACGCCAAACAATGCCTCGCTTGGTGTAAGGAGCGTAAACTTTGGACGATTGAACAGTGGAAAAACGTTGTGTCGAGTGACGAATCATAGTACACAATGTGGCGATCCGATGGAAGGGTGTGGGTATGGCAAATGACCAGTGAACCTCATGTGCCAGCGTGTGTAGTGCAAACAGTAAAATTCGGAGGCGGTGGTGTTATGGTGTGGTCGTGTTTTCCATGCAGGGGGCTTGCACACCTTTTATTTTGCATGGCACTATCACAGCACGGGCCTACATTGATGTTTTAAGCACCTTCTTGCTTCCCACTGTTGAACAGCAATTCGGGGATGACGACTGCATCTTTCAACACGACCGAGCACCTGTTCATAATGCACGGCCTGTAGCGGAGTGGTTACAAGACCATAACATTCCTGTAATGGACTGGCCTGCACAGAGTCCTGACCTGAATCCTATAGAATGCCTTTGGGATGTTTTGGAACGCCAGCTTTGTGCCAGGCCTCACCGACCGACATCGATACCTCTCCGCAGTGCAGCACTCCGTGAAGAAACCAAAAGTAAATGTGATACAGGAAAATCACTAGCAGGCGAAAAGGTGTTGGACGCCCACGTCTCATTACAGAATATGGAGGTCAGAGGTTTGCTCGCCCTGTAAAGCAGAATAGTCGGCTATTTATAGCAGCTCTGCTGACAGAGACTAATGCTGGTGCAGTGCTTTGGAGCTCACCGTACAGCGCACAATGTTGAACATGGGGCTCTGTAGTAGACCACCCCTGCTTGATCCAAGCGGATGCAATGTCACCGTCAGTTTCGACTGTAGTTGGCATTGGGTGATCGAGATTGGACTGTGGAGCAGTGTGAACGTGTCCCCTGGTCGGATGAATGACATTTCTCATTATACTAGGTCGTTGGTCGTATCTGGATACACCATCATTCAGGTGGATGGCTGTTCGTCACCCACACAACGGACGGAAGCAGGCGGCGGCAGATGTTGTGGGGGACGTTCAGCTAGTCTTCCATGAGACCTGTGATTGTAATCAAATCCACCATAAGAACTGTGGACTATGTGAACAATATTGCGGACGACATGCATCCGTTTATACATGGTGTCGCCCCCATCGGCAGTGCGCTGTTCCAGCTGGATAACAGTCAATGCTACAAGGGCAGAATTGTGATCTGTGGTTTGAGGAGCTTGATAACGAACTTATGTTGGTGACTTGGCCACCGAATTCGCCTGATGTGCAGCCGATGGAACATATCTGAGACGCTGTCGGGAGCCCGCTCCGCGTCCACAAGCACCCGGCCAGTGATTTACAGTAGCTGCACATCCCTCAGGATTCCTGACACGCAGAATAGCAGCTATATTGCTCTCCCAAGGTAGATCAACTCGGTATTAAGTAGGTGATTATTACGTTTCGGATCCTCAGTGTGTAACATAATTATTTCTAAGTGTTGGATTCCCGCTTGATGTACGACCTCATATGTCGTGGGTGATGAATACATATAAGGTCCAGTGACTGGTTATATGGAAGACATGTCCATAAGCTTCCCAGAATAAATAAATTTAACTATCGAGAAACCGCTTTGATGGGAAGATTGCATGTATAGGTCCCTACGATCTAGATTCGTTCTGTGCGGGTTCTCCGCTGTTGTTGCTGTTGCTGCTGTCGTCGTCGTCGTCTTCGTCGTAAGGGGTAACACCACTGGAGATTTTTCGAAAAATCATTTTTATTGGCTTAAAACGTGCTTTGTACCTTCCAAAACATGAGGCAAAAAGTCTAATTCCTGAAAAATGTGTTCTGTGGAATTTTGAGGTCCTCCTCTAGTGCCTTACATGATCCGACGCGGCCTTCCTGCACCAACTCGATACCCCTGTAGTGTCTGGGTATAGTTAGAACCATTTCAAAGCAATAATTAGTTACCTTGGCGTCAGCAAGCATCAGTACCTGTACGAAAAAGACAATTCTTTCGCTTCGAATCTTGATGTGTGCAGTATTGATTTTGGATGGAATTTTTGTGATTTTATAGCTTACAGTTTTGTCTCTCAAGTATTAGTGAGTAGTAAGGAAATGTACTAGGGCAGAAAAGGTACGAACACACGGCGTCGATGTAGTATGTCATCACAGCATGCAAAAAAAGAAATGAAGTAATCGTAGACAACACAACACCCAGTCCACGGGCTGAGAAAATCTCCAACCCGGCCGGGATTCGAACACGGGACCGCTGCATTGGAGGAAAGCACGTTTTGGTTCTATATTGTTAGTTCAATTTGTCCGGGGCGGACGCCCGATGACACCCGTTCAGGTAGTTCGTTGATCTGTTCCCTCAGTTTTTTTACTACAGAGCTAATCCAATCAGCAAAGCAGGCGGACGTAGCATGCAAAGAATAGATATGAGGCTGAGAGCAGTTCAGAAGGAGTCAGTTGCCTCTGCTAAGAAACTGAAAGACAGTGACCAAAATTTTGATATGAATTATGAGTTGAGCTAAAGGACTACAAATTTTCTTGCCGTTCACTCTGTTATTTCGCAACACCTGGAATGTAAAACGTGCAATGCGGACATCACATTGCAAGAAGGATGTCCTCAAGGCTTAGGCTTCATAGTAACTGCTGCTTGTCCATACAGTCCAGTGCCCAGAAGTTGGTATACCAAGTAGTAAGTTTGTACGGAGCGCATATTAAATCAACAGTCGAATCGTCCTAGCAGTGTGCCTGCTTGGAATAGGGCTAAATGGAATTGTTAAGCTATGTGCGTTCATGGAATTGCCACGACCGATATTTCAATCGTTCTTTTATAAACTCTTGAATATGATTTCTATCGCAACGGCAACAGTACGACAGATCAGTCCTGGTAAGAGTTTTCTAAAAGTAGAATTTTTTTATCTGTTCATGTTATAACACATTTCAAAACTTCAGGCGCGTTTTTCTTGGAATATGATCTTTCAAAACGGCATGCACCATGATTCCAACAATTTTCAGACTTTTTAATGAAAATTTAACCAAAACTTTGAAATAACATTTTAAAGAACCACTTACGGATTTTCAATTACTTAATTTAAACAATTTTTATTAAGAAATGACTTTTTTGTGAAAATTGAACGACTTCTTTCAATTACTCGCCAGTTGCACAAAAATCAATATTTTTGAGATCCCCTATGTGGTTTCCTAGCTACACTCAAGTAGATTAGATACATCTTTTGCATTTTCCAGATTCAAATTGGCACCACTTATAGTGCCTGTCGCAAATCACCACAAATTCAATGTGCCTCGGGAGAATTTCTACAGGCTCACCATTTTGTAATATTTTTCGACATTCTGTTTTCCTTTCACACAAGACTATTCTCCAGACCAATATCTTCAGAAAAGACTTTCTGCAATTTGACTTACGTTCGATGTTAACAAATTTCTCTTTTTCAACAATGCGTTTCAAACTATTGGGAGTCTGAATTTCATACTCTTTCTATTTCAATCGTCACAAATGTCATATACCAATTTTAGTGTTTCATTTGATAATCTCCATCCCTCAGCGTTAACTGACTGAGTTCGACCTTATTACGTTACCCTTGTTCTACCGTTGTTGACGTTAATCTTACAACCTCTTTCCAACACACAATCCAAATCCTTTGCCTTCTCTGATTGAATTACAGTGTTATCGGCTTAGCTTTAATTTCTTCCCCCTGGACTTTAACTCCATTCCAAAAGTCCTCCTTTGTTCCATTTGCTGCTTGCTCAGTGTAGAGATTGAATAACATCAATGATAGGCTACAACCCTGTTTCACTCCCTTCTCAAATTCTGTTTTCCTTTCATGCCCTTCGATTTTCATGATTGCAGTCTAGCTTCTGTACTAGTTGCATACAACCTCTCACTTCCTGTGTTTTATCCCTTCTACGCTCATAATTTCAGCGTATTCCCGTCAACACTGTTTAAAATATTCTTGATATCTACAAACGTTCTAGACGTAGGTTCGCCTTTCCTCAGTCAGTCTTCTAATATCACGCATAAAGTCAGTATTGCCTCTCGAGTTCATACATCTTTCTGGACCTAAATACGATATTCCTCTATGTCGGATTCTGCATGTTTTCCTTTCTTCTGTGCGTAATTCGTATCAGTATATCGCAATCATAATTTACTAAACAGATAGTACGGTAATATTCACATCTTTAAGCACCTCACTATTTTGAAGTTTGAATTATTACATTTATCTCAAGGTATGGGGATATTTTGCCTGCTCATAACTCTTGCACACCAGGTGGAATAACTCTGTCATGGCTGATAATCTTCATCCCTCAGCGTTAACTGACTGAGTTCGACCTTACTCTGGCGTGAGTATCAGTAGCTGTGAGGGAACGTTCTCCACTCCAGGGGTCCTATTTCGGTTTTGGTCGTTCAATGCTGTCAAATTATTCTCGCAGTATTATGTCCCCATCTCATCTTCATCTAATTGGGCTTTCCTATCCATTATATTGTCTGCAAGTTCGCTTCTCTTGTACAGCTCCCTGTGTATGGGGTGGTTATTAAACTTTCGCTATCAGAGACTGTGTATACGGGAAACTATTTACCGTACATGTATCCAGCTTTACAGGAAAGTTTTTGTTTTTACTGACACTCAGCCATCTCAATATTGGAATGTCAATTATGACGATACAAACGTAAGGGCAACACAATACCCAGTACCAGAGCGAAGGGAATCTCCGACAAGGAATGTTGTTCAGACTAGGGACGGGACGGCGAGGCGCGGTGACTCGACTGCACTGGGAATTCTTCAAGTTTCCAGTTCTCAAGCTATTATCCAGAAGTTCACAAGAAACCGCGCCGCGGCACGTGTCGACTACATGCGCCGGGGTTGTTATCTGAATTGAATGCTGACACTACACAAACACGCTCGCGGCTGGCTGTGCTCGTAACTCACATGTCTCCGGTTTCATTCGAATGAAGTTGTGATTCAAATCAACATGCAAACACGAAAACGAACGTCACGGAACTGGCAATACTTTACGGAGAACGGAGGTAACGTTTGTTGCAACATCTATTTTAAAAAAATATAACAGGCGTGATTAGAGAGCTTAAATTACCCAATTTATCGAGCAATAAAACACCAACGTCCATGCATATAGAGGCTCGTTATTCTAGAAATGCGAGTCAGACAAAATACCCGGGTATCTATGTTATACATTTAAATCGCACAAAAATGAATTCCGTCAAAAAGGTCGGATAGTGCGCCAAGCAGTCCGCCAAAATCAGATTTTTTATATCGGATTCCGATAACATACTAAATACCCCAAAATCAAAGGCATCCAAGCTTTTACACGGTACGATAGGTTATATTACTGGACTAATGTTCGAGAAAAACTTAGATCCTTCCAGGAGCACTGATCTAAATCTTACGTTTCGCTTCATACAGGGAAGTAAACGGCAACAAGAACTAGATGTAGCACTAGTGGCCATAGTAAAGCACTATTTTCAAACACTCTTAACGGTAGAGGGGAGTGGTTTTCACGTTTTGTTACACTGCTGGACCCAAAATTTTCCCTACAAAATCGAAAAACATTATACCACATGACTGAAGAAAATTATCAGAGAGAGACTGTAAACTTGAAAGTGAGAGACTAACCTGTTTCTTTAACGATCGATATTTGGACCTCACTGAATTGTGAGGCACATATGTCTATAACTTGTCATTTCGTGAACGGTAATTGGGCCCTGAAAGCTTTAGTCCTGTAGACAGTCTGTTCCCCAGAAAAGCATACAACGCTAAATACCGAGTGGTTATAAATGGAGTGCAGTTACCCACGGGGGTCCAGTGTGAACTGTAATTATCGTATGGCAGTGACAGTTGGTAGACACGCTAATGCGTTAGTGCTGAACCGATTTACGGCCGGAAAAATATGAGTTTCAGTTTTGGCCAACAGGTGCAAATCTGGCGCTGTAAACTGCATGCAAGATGGTATAGCATCCACGCTGATATTTGACAAGCCTTAACGTGTGTGAACAGATTGGCTATCGAGAAGAGAGATTGTGTTTTGTTAGTGAAACTGTTTTATGTGAACTGCAGCAATTACAGTGCAGCACTGAGAGAGTATCGCAGAATGAAAGGTCTGAGGAGACGCCCGATGTCATTAAACGCTTAATGATGGTAGTGAAGTTAATAAACGTTAGAGAGCTTGCTGTGGCACCTGGAAGAGGTCCGCCCCGGTAGCTGAGTGGTCAGCGTGACAGACTGTCAATCCTAAGGGCCCGGGTTCGATTCCCGGCTGGGTCGGAGATTTTCTCTGCTCACGGACTGGGTGTTGTGTTGTCCTAATCATCATCATTTCATCCCCATCGACGCGCAGGTCGCCGAAGTGGCGTCAAATCGAAAGACCTGCACCAGGCGAACGGTCTACCCGACTGGAGGCCCTAGCCACACGGCATTTCCATACCTGGAAGAGGATGGCGCCCTATTCTTGAGGAAGTTATTGACGATGTTGCTATTGCCTTAACAGAGCATGTAGTACGTGCCTTCGGGAGTGCTAGTGCTGGTACAGTATCGCGAGAGTTGTCTATCCCGTACTCAGCAATATGTAAAGTTTTGCGGTCTGTTCTACAATGGTGACCGGACAAGATTAAGACGGTGCAGCAACTGCAAACTCTCGATCGGCAGCAGTGCTCTGAATTTGCTCTTCGGTTTCTGGCATGGAAGCTTATGACATGTGATCCGGTAACATTCTTTGAAGTGACGAAGCACATTTTACACGACAAGGTGCAGTAAATACACAGATGTGCCGAATCTGGGGTACTGTTAAAAACCGCGTGTTCCACTCGCCATATGTGACTGTGTAATGTGGATTCGTAAGCTCCTTTCTCCTGGGTTCGTTATTTTTTAGGAGAGTATACCCAGAGGCCTGTCAAGTGTACCGAGAAGTCTGCACGTTATCGACACCTCCTTGTACAGCATATGGTTAATGCTTTGGAAGAGCGCCGCTGTGTGGAAGCCATTGGTGTTTCATGCAATAGGAGGCTCACCTAACGAAAGATTTGCTTAATGCAATCTTTCGCGAACTTGTTATCTCCAGAGGTTTCCAAACGCATGGGCTGCTGGATCAAAAAATGGTTCAAATGGTTCTGAGCACTATGGGACTCAACTACTGAGGTCATTAGTCCCCTAGAACTTAGAACTACTTAAACCTAACTAACCTAAGGACATCACAAACATCCAAGCCCGAGGCAGGATTCGAACCTGCGACCGTAGCGGTCTTGCGGTTCCAGACTGCAGCGCCTTTAACGGCACGGCCACTTCGGCCGGCGGCTGCTGGATCGCTTGATGTGTCCATGTGAATTTTTACTCTGGATCTATCTAAAATAGACGCGTTTACCAGGGAAATGTTCGGTCTCTACCTGATCTGAAGGCCAGTATAAAGGAACACATTTCTCAGATTCCACCAGAACCGTTGCGACGACCTGTTTATCACGTCGTTTTTATGCATGTAGCATCTCGTCGTCTCCGGGCTCATACTGAACCAGTTGTATAGGGGATGGTTAATCATAAACCAACATTAAGAGTCTCTCACTTGTTTAACGTTTCGCCGGCCGATGTGGCCGTGCGGTTCTAGGCGCTTCAGTCCGGAACCGCGCTGCTGCTACGGTCGCAGGTTCTAATCCTGCCTCGGGCATGGATGTGTGTGATGTCCTTAGGTTGGTTAAGCTTCAGTAGCTATAAGTCTAGGGGACTGATGACCTCAGATGTTAAGTCCCATAGTGCTGAGAGCCATTTGAACAATTTTTTTAACGTTTCCAGCCCACGTCTCGTTCCTAATCCATTACATATGTAAACATTTCTGTATGTCTTTCTTGCATTCACAGCGCCAGATCTGCGCTTGGTAGACAAAAATGAAACTATTTTCTTTAGGATAACCCGATTCCACATTAACAAATTATGATATCTACCAAGTTTCGGTGCCATACTATAATTACAACACACACTGGACTTCTGTGCGTCACTGCACTTCAGTTATAACTACTAAGTACTAGGGAGGCGTTAGATAACGTGGTTTGAAAATGGAGCATCGAAAACAAAATGGTATGCATCACAACTGACAATGCCAGTAACATGGCGGCAGCCGTAAAGCTTATTCACAGTGGTAGCAGAGATATGCGACAGGTGTCTTGTTAAGCACTGTGAAAAGTTCTTTCAATAGTAACGTTGAGCTCGGCATTGTGTGGGAAAATTCCAGAAAGATGGTCAGTTACTTTAAAACTTTCTAATGAGGAAACCTGTACATCAGTTAATTCAGGAAACCGAAACCCGAATAAATTGTACGTTTTACGTGCTACAACACCCACTGGAGCAACAGGAGCGCTTTGCAGCCCGTTCGTCATCTTTGTAGTCAGGTGTTCAGAACGTCATAGTGGACGAGTGGCGAATTTTGTACGAATGTTTACGTTTGCTGGAGCCTTTTGAATTGGTAACACGTAGTATCTCAACTGAAAACTATACCTCTCTTTCGAAAATTCGCCGGCCGCTGGTGGCCGAGCGGTACTGGCGCTACAGTCTGGAACCGCGCGACCGCTACGGTCGCAGGTTCGAATCCTGCCTCGGGCATGGATGTGTGTGTTGTCCTTAGGTTAGTTAGGTTTAAGTAGTTCTAAGTTCTAGGGGACTTATGACCTCAGCAGTTGAGTCCCATAGTGCTCAGAGCCATTTGAACCATTTTTTTTTCGAAAATTCTTCGAATAATCAGATAGCTAATACGAATTTTTTTCCAAAGGAAAGTGCGTTACCATAGCAGCGCAAGAGCTGCAGCAGCATCTACACAACTCACTAATAGCCAGGTTAGTATGCAGAGTATATGTAGTTGCTACCGTGCTCGATACAAGATTCAAAACGTTGCCATTTACGAATCCGACGGCGGAGGTTCGAGTCCTCGCTCGGGCATGGGTGTGTGTGTTTGTCCTTAGGATAATTTAGGTCAAGTAGTGTGTAAGCTTAGGGACTGATGACCTTAGCTGTTAAGTCCCATAAGATTTCACACACATTTGAAAATTTTTTTGAACGAATCCGATTCATTAAAACAAAGCCGTTGCAGGCCTAATTGCAGAGTTCTCGCACGTGCCGGTGACCTCAAGACCTACTCATTCACCCTTTAGCGATATTAACAACGAGTGTCATTTGGAGTGAAACGCCAGTAATTCCTTATTGACTTCTTACGATGAAGAACTTTCTTGTAAAAATCTAAAGAAAAGCGGCTGTGATAATGCAGACCTGTAGGTCTAGTGATATTTGGAAAAACCGTACCTGCAACGCAAAACAATCCTATACAGTTTTGGAAGGAAAATGAGAATAGTTACCCAGTTCTAGCTGTTGTGAAAAATACTTCGCAATACCTGCAACTTCTGTTCCCAGTGAGAGAATATTCTCCAAAACAGGACTACTTTTAAACAAACAAAGAAACAGTCTAAAAGGCCAGTTGGTTAATAGAACGATATTTCTAAACAGAAATCAATGGCAGCAACGGGAAGTAAAAACGCGTTATGATGAACTGTAGCTTTTTTGCTTTTTTTTGCAATAAGTAAATGTTTGCCAGCAGTTCCTGGGTATAACAGCTTATAGCAACGGTTTTCCAACCCATGGACCGCGGTGCACTTGTGGACTATATACTTACCTGGCTGTGAGCGTCGATCGAAACCGAAGACAAGATAAAAATTCTCGGGAACTTTTTTTTCTTTTTAAATTTGGAGGCTTAGTTCAGTGACCGTTTACAAATTAAAGTTAAAGCAATTACAGCCCTCGTTCAAAAAATTTAAGTCTTACATTTTGTGACCGAGGACTGTAATTGCTTTAACTTTAATTATCGGGAGCTTCAGATGTTTCACTCATCAGTCGTCAAGGTCAGAGAGTACAGAATGAAAAAAGAGGTGAAACACCCTCCCGCAAGGGTATGGTCCATTCTGTCATGTCGAACCTACGCAGTTTTCTTGGATCAAAAGAAGCTGCTAAGAAGGACTGCCAGTACTTTATTTATTAATGTTGAAAATTACCAATGACGTGTTCCACCAGGAGTGTACCTCCCTGATGACTGCGCTACGGAGCTGGCGCGCGGCCTTGGCTAGCTGCTCGTGGCGTAAACTCGTAACGTGCCACAAACCGATCGTAATTTGTCGACTTGGTATTTTCTCGGACACAAGCGTCCACAAGAACGACTTTCTTTAATATTACACTCTTAATATCCTCACGCAAGAAGAAGGAAGGACGGTTGGTGTTTGACCACGGCTAAGATTATGACAGATGGATCTTTCAAAAATGGCTCTGAGCACTATGGGACTTAACTGCTGTGGTCATCAGTCCCCTAGAACTTAGAACTACTTAAACCTAACTAACCTAAGGACATCACACACATCCATGCCCGAGGCAGGATTCGAACCTGCGACCGTAGCGGTCACGCGGTTCCAGACTGAAGCGCCTTTAACCGCACGGCCACACCGGCCGGCCGATGGATCTTTGCTCGGATTTATTACTGCTGGAGGGGAAGGAAGTGACCATGGCCATTTCAAGCAATCGTCCCAGAATTTGCATTGGAGTGACCTGCGTGACCGCAAAAAACCGGTATGTGAATGGCCGACCCGATAATTGAACCCAGGTCTCTCGAATGCACTTCACCACTTCGCCCGGTCCTAGTGGTGATATCACTGAATTAATATTCATTGAGACACTTGGTGGACTTTTCGAGGAACTGACTATATGAACGAGCCTTTTCTTCTTTACTTTTTTTGGAATATGAGTACTGGACTAGATTAAATGTAGATATTCATCTTTCTTGCACAGTATGTTTTACTAATGAAGCCTACTGACACACGCTCGGGCACACACGCATATTACATATACAGGGTGATTTTTTTCCACCATGTGCAAACTCTAGGGTTTGATCCATCAGATGATAAGGAACAAAAAAACCTCTAATGAACTTCTACGGAAATGCATGATTTCCATGCTAGAGACAATTTATTCAATCGTACAGTGTTACAGAGACTGCGGTTTAACACATGCTGTACAATGCAGCAGAGTTACAGTGTGTATTGAAAATGGTTTCCATGTTCCTCAACACATGCGTGTACGCGCCGTAGATTGGTCTGTCTCACACGTTCACGTCGGCCAGTGTCAAAGGCGGCATGAATACGCTACTCCAGTGTTCCACATCTGGAATGGGCTCTGCATCCACGATACTTTTGAGACTGCTGCATAACCAGGAACTGCTCGGGTTGAGATCTGGTGAACGAGCAGGCCATGCAACTGGATCCCTCGTCCGATCCATCTACCAAGAAAGATAAGACTGAGATGCGTCCGGACGTTAACGGCAAAGTGGGCTGGAGCATCATCGTGTAGCAGACACATAACCCTTCGGATCATCAATGGTACTTTACAAGCAGGAGAGGCAAAGTTACCCGCAAGGAACGCCGATGGTTCCGCCCTGTTAAGCGACGCGGAAGGAAGACTGGTCCCAAAATACGGTCGCCAATTATCCTGACCACACTTTCCGGCTGCACCGATGCTGATGATTCGCTGTCACCATACCATGGGGTTTCTGCATACTGTCCCACAGATGACTCTAATGAAAGCTGAAGATATCACTCCGCGTAAAGGGGGCCACATTTGTGAATAGGATGGGTAACGCAGATCCCTGAAACGTGGTTGTCTGGTGAAGAAACCAGTGACAAAACTGCTCCCGATGGGGAAAGTCTATCACTAGTAAGCCCTGCACAAGCTATAAGTGATAAAGGTAGTAATAATTGTCATGGAGAATGTTCCACACGGTCATCTGGGTTATCCTGTACTGGCGGGCAAGCTGCCTGGTACTGACACATCTGTCGCCTTCCTCAGTGTTAATCACATTTTACTCCAAGTCTGACGTCCGAATATCTCGGGTACGTCCTTCACGATTCTGTCTCAGACAAATGGCGAAACACTGTTTCAAACATTGAATGCTGTGGTTGTTGACGGCGGGGATAGGTCTCCTGCCCGCCGCCCGTTGCCATTTGCCTTTCCGTAAAGCTACGTTTTCCTAGCTGCAGGAATCTGTCGCAGCGTGCTGCGGAATACGCTCGTGTCTTCCGCTGTGGGATGCGGGTCACATGGTGCTGTGTGAAACGTTTTCCTAAGCGCAGCGCGGTGCGCGTCAGAACCTACAAAAATTAAACTTTTTTTTAGAAATTGGCAACTGCGCCTGATAGAGTGATACGAGAAATACCTCCTGATACCTTTTTTTTAACTCAATGAAAATTTTGTGCTATTGAAATAGATACATATTAATGATTTTAAGAAAATTTGATTTTTCGCGCTACTCGATATTTATCACGCCATATCTCCTAAACTAAGTGTCGTACAACAACATAATTTTATAGTTGCCTTCAGTAGCATGTTTCGATAACATCTGAAAATTTTCTCGCCAATAGAGTCGGTAATAGTGAAGTAATAAATTAAAATGTAACGTCTGACGTGGAACTTCTACCAAACCAACGTCCAAAATGTAGTAAGTAACAAAGTGTTTCCCGTTACATTTTTTTTTTTTTGGGGGGGGGGGGGGGGGTGAAAGCGATAAAAAGTTTCAGAAAGGTTTGAAATAGTTTAGACGAGAGCAGTTTCGTGCGGTTCGCTGGCGCGACGCTATTCCCAGCTCACTGCGAGGAGCTTTCTGCTAGGCCCTGGGCAGTGCAGCAAGACATTAGCAGCGAAGACAGTAAAGGACAAACATGCAGCGCACTGCTCGCGCTAAAAACTTAATTTTGGCCCTCCGAAAGTACATGGAAGTTAGGGAAGAGGAGGAGGACTGTATGTTATTGGAAAGAGTACTCAGGAAGCACAATGTAGTGAGACGAATGTTCTAGCATCGTGAAGAAGAAGCATATAAAATTTTAGTTGCAGAACATTTGTTCGACGATGCGGAGAAGTTTATGGCATTTTTCAGATTCACACTCAACCAGTTTCATTATTTTCTTTCGTTAACTGAAACAAACTGAGAAGTAATTCCTGTAACAGAGTGGCAAAAGTATTACATTGGACATAATAAAAAACTTTTACATTTATTTACATCATACTCCACAAGCCACCTAATGGCATGTGGCGGAGGGTTCTTTCTCTACCACTATCTCATCTCTCCAACCCTGTAGCACTCGTAAATAATTTCATTCATTTTTCTTCCGATTTCTGACAAAATTAAGTCATTTTTTCCACTCGACGTCGGCCATATTCCACAAAGTTTGCTTTTCGAAAACCACTTCATCAGTTGTTCATCTTCTGAGGCAGAGAAGCGGTCAGCTGACATTTGTGGTGATTGTTAAAATTTGCCTGTTGCTGCCTGTGCGCTCGAATAAAACAGTGGAGCTGTCGTTTCGCTGCTGGACAATTCGACTACACCCGCTCCTCCGGCCTAGTAAATCGATGAGACGTGCGGGACAGACTCCTCCCGAAGTACGCAAACGTTTCTCTCAGGTGGAGCCCGCTGCCCCTCCGTATTGTCCGCACCGTAGGAAAACGGTCTCACATGTTTACATTGTAGAGGGGATGTTGAACGGGGATGGAAACTGTCAGGATGTGCCGTATTAAAACTCGTCCGAGATTCCCAAGTGATTTATTATTTCCAGCTACAGTGCCCCCATTCCTCTCGGTCTGCGTCACCGGATCCCACAATGCTGAGGACACCACTATGCTGTCTACGAAATGGCTTGGTGAGGAATGGCTGCCTCAGCGACCTGTGCAACGCCCAGCCTTGTACGGCTGCGGAGTTGTGACGTCAGGATGCGTTTGCAGTCGACTCGGCGGTCTTCGCCCCTGCCGCTTCAACGACCTGCTCAGAAGCTGCATGGCGGCCCACGGCGTGATTCCTTGCCAGCGTGGCTAAGATCGCGGTGACAACAAGCCCCTGCGATCCGGAGTCCGAATCTGCGGCCCTCGCCTCAGGATTCCTCCAGCGTGTGTTGGGAGCCAAAACGACTGCCAGCACTAGCGAGCCACTTCGTGGTCTGCCGCTGGCTGGCTGTGGACCCCGCGTTGGCCTGAGAGGGTCGAACCAGAGACCTGCCGTGGACTGGAATGCTGGTGCCCCATCTGCTGCTGCGCGTAGCCGGTGGTGTGACACGTCCCGCTGTCCAGGAGACCTTTCACACTTGAATGACTCATTAGCGAACCAGCGCCTATTTTTGCGTGGCTGTGCATCTCAGTTTTGCTAACGCGCCGCACCAAGTCACGTACTCTTAACACCTAGGTTGGACCACTGGGCCCCTTCTGCTTGTAACTTGTGCCATGCAAACCTCTGCATTTACTATTTTCAGCAGGTCTACGTCCCTGTGACCTCCATTCTACTTGCAACCGCTGGAAGTGTAACCTACTGTCAACAGGCCCGCGCCTGGCTGTAACTTGTGCGCTCCGAAATCTTGCACCGAAGCTAACTTTCTCCCATCTTAAACGGTGGTATTGCTACAGCACTGTGCAAGTGAGCAGCGGGGTTTCGCACGCATTTTACGCAGCATTCTGCGGGAAATTCCCGCATCTAGGAAATCGTAGCTTAAGTAAACACTATGTCGGCAAGCTCCCAATTCGAATAGGGAACTATTGTTACTGGGTCTAACCTTCTTCTTAGAAAATATGTGGTCCGCAGAGATTCGAATATGGAACCATTTCCCATTTATCTTGACCACTCTAAATAACTGTTTGTCCAGAAGCAAATTACAAAATGTTTCAAGCAAATGTTCTTTAGCCGTCAGTGGACATCAATCAGCATCATTGCCTTCGTTGTAGCTTTGTTGCTTTTTTTTACAAAAATATGAACAGCGGTACAACTTTTTTTAAATGGCACCCTGCATTTTTTATTCGGTGATTCATTTCCTCTCCTAAAGACCTATTCAAAATTGTATCGCAGTGTACCATTCACTGAAACACAATGTTATTAGTTATATAACACAACATTGATCTTGACACTCCCAATGCTTTACTGCAGGTACTCGGGGTAACGGAACACATCCATGTACTGATGTTGACAGAGAACAAATGTAAACATAAGTAGAATGCACACCCATCACTCTGTCAACCATCATCAGTTGCAGAATTGTGAGAACACAATGTACACCAACGAAGAGTACGTAGAAATGCTACTCATCTATAGGGAATGTAAGTTGGGAGCACAGTAATTACACTACTGTTTTCTTATGTACAGGTACATTTAGTACAATAGTTTAGTCCTTTTAAATACTGTTGTGTAGAGTAGGTAAAGGCTGTCCTTCCTGCAAACAGCATCGACATAACGTTTCTTTTATTGTCGTTGTTTTCGTTGAAGGTAGGCGAAATGCTACGCAGGCAGCGTAACTGTACAGAGAGCGATATCCTGACAAGAACCCACCTTCCCGATGGATGTTTTCTCGTCTTGTTGCGACGTTTCAGGAAACAGGAAGTTTCAACCCACGACAACGCAGTCGTAGCACTCGCACCGAAGTTACCGTTCTCGGTTCCGTTGCTATGAATCCACATATGAGCACACGACAGCTTGAATACGAGATTGGCATTCCTAAAACCAGTGTACATCGTATTCTTACAAATCGCTTGTTCCATCCTTACCATGTACACCTAAATCGTGTACAGTTCCGTCAGTAGGCACGGCGGCAAATCCTCGCCAACCCGAACTTCTTCTCCAATGTTCTATTTAGCGGTGAGTGTTCCTTCTCAAACAAAGGACAGGTAAATACAAGGAACACGCATTATTGGTCCAGCGACAACCCATGATTGCTTAGACAGGTGGAACATCAGCGTCAATGGAGAGTTAACGTCTGGTGTGGGATGCTTGGTTCTACAATGGTAGTCTAAACGACACAGTGTATCCCAACTTCCTCAGACGAATTCTTCCTCCTCTTCTGGATAAAAAAAAAAATGTCGTGTGACTGGGGCCTCCCGTCCGGAGACCATTCGGCGGGTGCAAGTCTTTCGATTTGACGCCACTTCGGCGTCTTGCGTGTCGATGGGGATGGAACGACGATGATTGGGACAACACAACACCCAGTCCCTGAGCGGAAAAAATCTCCGATCCAGCCGGGAATCGAACCCTGCCCCCCTTAGGATTGACATTCTGTCGCGCTGACCACTCAGCTACTGGGGTGGACCTCTTCTGGATGACGTGCCGCTAAGAACCAGAATGCTTATGTGGTATCATCACGATGGATGTTCAGCATATAATGCCTTGCGTACACGTCGTGTTCTGAACCGAAGGTATCCTGCCAGATGGATTGGTCGAGGAGGAACAATTACTTGGCCTGCTAGGTTTCCTGATTTAAATCCTCTGGCTGCGTTAGAGACGAGGTCTATCGCGATATTATAACAAGTCCAGAGGATATGCAGGATTATATTTTGCTTGCTTGTAATTCTCTTCAGTAGGCAACACTTGAAGCAGTAAATCATTCTTTCATTCAACGAGTGCACCAGTGTATCGGCATCCAGGGTCACCACTTTGAGTACCTTTGAATGTTCTACTCCTTGGAGATGATACAGACAAGTGAAAGTCAAATTTTGGTTCTGATTTTACTTGGTTTTCATTTGTTTTCTGAAACTCCAGCAAGTGGACGAGTTTGTGATCCCAGGCTCAAAGTTATTGTTGTGTTATGTAATTAATAACGTGGCGTTTCAGTGAATAGTACACTGTGATACAATTTTGAATAATTCTTTAGGAGAGAAAATGAATTACCGAATGAAGAATACAGGGTGCCATTTAAAAAAGTCATACCGATTGTAAAAATAAAGCTTCAACGAAGGGAATCGTGCTGATTGATGTGTCCCTGACGGCTAAAGAACTTTTGCTTGAAACACTTTGTAATTTGCATCTGGGTGATCTTGATAACTGGGACACCCCGTATATGCATAGTTACTGGGGTCTAACCGTTTTTACAAAATAGGTGGTCCGCAGATCTAAAATAATTGGGAACCGCTGAGTTACAACATTCCTCTTTCTTTTTAGAAAGTTTAGATACGTGCAGAACGTGTGATTGTTTTGAAGTAAAAATTCAATGATTTTTGTTTTCTGGGATACATATTTCTAGTTCAGTAAAAATTGATAAAGGTAATACACTTTGAGCCAATGCAGGAATTGCAATTTCAAATTCTTCCTTGCACTTAAGCAAGATAACGATTACGACTGCTCTGGCTCAACGCTTCGTTGTTCAGCAGTCCGTGCAGTCTGTCAGTGTGTAGCAACGTCGTTAATTTCTCGAGAGTGCCCGAGAAATTCGCGAGAATTTACCTTAGAGTCGCGCGTTTCTCGAGTGCGATCACAGTGCATCCCTAGTTCAGACTGTGCGCTTCAGTATTTGCATTGTTAGTGGTGGTAGTGTCATGACTTGCCGTTAGGCGTCGGTACTGTTATGGCGATGTGGGGTTGAAACACAACCATCAATGTGCGTTACAGTTGCTGACAGCCAACATGGGTCTGGACAAGGTGAGCTAGTCTCTACTCGTAAAGCTGTTTTATCAAAGCTCTTCGCGGGTATCGACGCACGAAAGGAATACAGAGAGATCCTATTCTGCACCGGCGTTGAAGATCCTGATTCGCATTAACTGGCGATTTTCGAATTGCTCCTGGGAAAAGCCGACGTCGGATTAAGCCACAGGCTGTTGAAAAAAGTTCAAATGGCTCTGAGCACTATGGGACTTAACTTCTAAGGTATCAGTCCCCTAGAAATACTTAAATCTAACTAACCTAAGGACATCACACACATTCAAGCCCGAGGCAGGATTCGAACCTGCGACCAAAGCGGTCGCGCGATTCCAGACTGTAGCGCCTAGAACCGCTCCGCCACCACGGCTGGCACGCTGTTGAAGTTATTATTGCTGTAACTGCGAATGCTGGACGCAATGTGCTACCTGCAAGCAGTGCACGAGCTGTGTCACGACAGTTGAACATTTCATGGCCCACCGTTGTGTCGGGCAGCATGAGAGCAATCTGAAGCTCAAGGTTGTCGCGGATGCAGATGGCTGTCACACTGAGTAACGTTTGTAACCTCGAACGTAAACATTCTACGCAATTAAAGAATGTTAAAATGTGTTTCTTTCAGCGATTTATTGGTTATTTCTCTTCTCCATGTCCATATAAATGTTTCCACAAAGTTTCATTGTCCTATGATCTCTTTTTTCATGGGGGGTCCTCTCAAGTAGCGAAAGTTTAATTATAACCACCCTTACTCTTCCACTTTTCAGCCCCCCTCCTTTTTTGCTTATTACTGGCTGTCAACCTGAGCTCTTGATATTTTTACATTCGCTTCTCTGCTTTCCGAAGGGTCTTCTTAAGTTTCCTATATGCTGTATCTTTCACTTTGTCATACATGCTTCTACAGACTTGAGTTTCTTCTCAGACGTTTTATACCGCAATGAAATAAAGCTTATCTTTCCACAGTGTGTGAAATCTCGTGTGACACTCGATTAAATATTATGACAAAACTGAAATGAATTCAGTATCAACGAGGAAAGGGTGGTACAGGCAGGTAAGAAAATACAATCAGGCTGCGTTAATGTTATAGGGAAGAGGTTTTATTATTTGTACAGTACGCTACACAGAGAGTTAGACGTCGCGCACAGCGTTGTACTGCGCACGGCCCTTCACGCCGAGCCCGGTGACTCGCCAGGTGCAGCCGGCCAGCGGCTGCTGCGCCACTTCCTCGTCGCTGAGGCCAGAGCGGGATGACGTCACGTACAGCTGGTCGAGGTCGGGGCCGCCCCACGACACGGACGTGGGCCGCTGCACCGGCAGGTCCAGCTTGAACTCTACTTTCCCAGTCCGCGGGTCCATTCGGATCACCTACACAAGCGCCCAAAGGATTAGTCAATACGGGGGATGGCCACAGAGGGCACTCCTACTGCACAATGTATATTGAATTCGCTAGCAACCGTTTAGCGCCATTATTAAAAATAAATACGGCCGAAAGAAGTAATTTTAGACTGAACGCTCCCCTAGTTCACTCATGACGTCTCAGAACGAACTAGCCTGGTACTGTTTTTAACCCTGTTTAATCCCAGTGCTTGACCCAAACGTACATGCAAAATGTTGGGATATCACCCACAAACAACTGACTGATAGCGTTGTTGACATCTTACTGCACCGTACATCCTGGACATGATGTTATGGTTTTTAACTGCGGATATTCTAGGTGTATTCCGCAATTCATTTTAAGTGACATCATATTGTTGTCGTAGATATTTTTGTACCATGGATTTTTATCATATTGACTTTCAGATCTGAAGATGATCATCACACACCGAAATTGATAATAAATTGACCAAGTTTGAAATAAGGTCCTGGAATTAAAGAGAATTACAGCTTACGTTCCCAGATTCGCTGTTTTTCCTCATTTCCTCATTTCCACAATGCCACAACTAGTATATCCTGATAATCACGGAAACTACAGAAAACTAACTCAGTTCTGATAGCAGTCTCACGTCTGATTTCAGGTGTGGCTATGTTGCTGCGGAAATGGAATTTCTGCAGTGGAGAGGGCTATAGATAAGCCGTAAGGGAGCGGCACATCTCATTAATCCCTAAATCCACCCTTTTGTAGGACTGCACTTACATTAAGTAGCATATTACAAATACATGAAGTAACTTGTGGTTGTAACTTCGCAAGAATGAAGCCACTATGAAGGTTAGAGGCGGTGATGCATGATATTGGTTTGTTGCTAGCAAGTCTCAAGGCTGTGGGGCATGAAAGGACCAAATCCATAGAGCATTCTCAACAACAATAATACAAATGCTGAAATTCTCTCTGATAACTTGTTGTGCACCGTACTATCCACCCGTTAACTTTGGCAAAACCTATTTTTACAACTGTCTGCAAGAACGAAAATTAACCTCATACTGGCAATAGACAACAGTGTTAGGATTAACAACAAATATCCACCGAATTCTTTATCATGTTTGTGTGCTTGGTATATTCGTGTGGAGAAATCTTAAACGTTACACCTGATACATACCACCCAGACTTTTACAGTATAAATGAGCATACCTTAAAAAATTACCTCCTGTTACGAGATTAATTATTATGAAACATTTTCATTACACCATCATTCAAGCATACGCAGATCTTTGCTGAATTATGTCCTATGGAAGCAGTTCCATGCTTTCAGTACTTTGATATACTGAGAAATCTTTCTACCAGCAATATCAACGTCTTTGCAACTGCGTTGTGTTACGATGAAGAATGAATAAAAGGAAATGAGGGTCACGATGAACTTCTAAAATCACACTAACTAGTGGGGTACAAATCATGGGTCCGGCAAATTTCCATCCGCGTTTAAATCAGAGTGACAAACACGAGGAAAAGACAGTGCCAGAACTAATTTCTGGTGACAGATTCCTGTATGCATTTCAACAACTAACTATAAGAACACCCATCTTGTTTCCTCAAAGCTGTCTTTCGAGACACAGCAGGTTCATCCTCAGACGAAGAGGTACAATACGTTTTATACAATGTGGAGCTAGTCGCTGGGATCGCAGATATATTGTGTAGTTCGTGTAGTTGTAAGTACGGCACTTAAAAGCACTCCTATACACACTAGCGCAGAAAAAAATAAGACTTAAATGTTGTTAAATCAGGTGCACCTAACAAGGGGTTCATCAGACATGTTAATCATGGATTTAGGTGAGTCTTAGGTATGATGTAGAGGGACCTGTCTTGAGTACCTGGCCAACAGATTTTTCGTACGACTGCCCCGAGTTTCCACCAAAATCGACTTGAAGTTTTATGCTTATCTCCTATACCTGTAACATTAGTCACGCCAGCGAGCGTAGTGCAGCGAATAAGGTTCACGACTCCCGCACTGGTGATCCAGGTTCAGACTGCTGTGTACGACTTCGTACACAACGGCAAGGAGAGGTGGGCAACAGAGTGGTGCGGGAGCTGTCGTCGTAAGACAGCTGGACAAGAAGAGAAATCATTAGCGAACAAGTTAACATAGTTAACAGAAGATTTACTTAACTTGTATTTTTCCAAGTGCGCCAAGACTCATTACAAATAATGCAGCAAGAAACAAGAGTCCTCCTGATACCATAGCAACAAGCGTAAGGCTCTCTGATCTAAAGTCCGAACGATGGTGTCAGAGTCGCGAATAGTGGCACGTGTACGGGTGGGTTATGTAGCTGCCACCTCATATGTCGTGGTGACAGAGGAAACTCGCAGTCCAGGGCCGCTGCAGCGGGCTTGCACCATTACGTCCGCCGGATCCCGCACGACCGTTATCGGCGTCTGACGGAAACTTGCAGTTCCGTTGCCAAATTTGAGACGCCCATACATTGGTATAAACACATGGTACCGCACAGACCCTGCCCGTGTAATTTTTGTAATTTTTTTTTTTCAATTTCATTGTACAGAATATCATTAAATAGCGTAGGTGACGCAAAATTACTCAAAAATAGTCATTTTCGCCGTAGTAATGTCATTATCAAATCAGTCATTACGGCAGACTTTCTTCAAATGTTTATTCCGTTAGTAGTTACTAGTTAAACTTCCAAATATTTGGACTACGTTCTCTTCATATGTTTCCTAGATACGACTTCGCCTCTTGTTTTCCCGCATTCTTCATGGACCGTTATGGGATCCCCAGGAGCTGAAGCAGTCAGCTGGCAGGTATCGCCAACATCAGTTGTTCACAACGTGACATCACTGCAGTGTGTCTCAACAGAGTACAGTGAAATAAAAGAAGAAAGCTTTTCTACAGAAGGACAACCACAAGGAGATACATCAGAAATAGGGGAGTCTTATGAGCAATCAAGATGCGAAGTCACTAACGCCCTCAGAAACACCGAAAAATTCCTTCGCAGTTTGAACCTTCTTATAAATATACCTCTGATACGATTTCCGCTAATTCCACTGCAACTGGAAATGCTACATCCAATGCAATACACCATCTGTTGGCCGAAAGACGAATCATGGTTGTGGGTGATTTAATAGGCATAATCCATTCTTCATCAACGAAATTACTAATGCAAAAAAGATTATTTTTGAATGATTTTGCTTTACATATACCATCTAATGATATTCTGTACGATGAAAATGAAAAAAAAAAAAAAATGTACACGGGCAGAATTTAAACACTGACCGCCAACGTGTTCGCGCTGAACTTTAGCTGCTGCGTTACGCTCGCTTATCGAAACCTGAGTAACGTTATGGATATTGGAGGTACGCATAAAACTTCAGCATCGATTTTCTCGGAAACTAGAGCCCATCGCAAGAAAAACCGCTAGCCGGATAGTCGGGGTCGGAATACATCCCTCTACAACATAAATGCTGTACTTACAACACATAACGTTGTCACGATCCTAGCGACTAGCTGTACCTAATATACACCGAGGTGTCAAAAGATCTGAGCTGCAATAGCAACATTTAGAATTCATCTTCTACAAACACAGAAATGGGGCATTTAAATTACGTAGAAGGAAGACACAAAGACGATGTTACATTCCCATAACACTTCGAAGATGCAGGCTTCCAATTAGTCTAGGTAGAAGGAATATGTAATGGTTGTCAGAAACAGCCTGAAAACCTTAGGTTGTTTCCCGGGAGGTTGTGCTAAGAAGTAACCGTTAAGGAACAATTCGATACGTTGCCCCGTTTATGAGTTATATAGCATTGAAGTTAGCCAATGAGGTCGCTGCGCGCGCAAATTCAAGCAGTTGCACGAACTAAAATGCGGCAATGTGCAGAAATCTTTGGTTCATGAGTCACCAATTATTCAAATGCTCATTACCAATTGAAAGCTTCCATTTTCGGAAGTGATAAATTAAGTTAGGTTTGAGGAAATCAAACGAAGAACAAGTTTGGAAACACTGTCTGGCAGGTTGCTTGAATTCGCCCGCGTGACAATCTGGTTGGTTAACTTCAATGCTAAATAATTCGGAAACGGAGCGATGTATCGAATTTTTTTTCTTAGCAATTATGTCCCAGCACTACCTCCCCTGCAACATCCTTACAAGCTTTTCAGACGGTTCTGACTAGCCTGTATAGATGGTTTACGTATGGGGAACAGACCTGAGGACAATGCTGTAAAAAGAGAAGTCTAAGCAGGTTTACATGGGATGGGATATACAATGCTGCGAGAAGACTGACAGGGCACTGAAATGCGTAACTGGAAACAAGGCCCCTGGAGTAGACGACATTCTCTCAGAATTATAAAGATCATTAGAAGATTATTCTACCTAGTGTGCAAGATTCAGGAGACAGGCGAAACAGCTTCACACTTCAGGAAGAATACAAGAACTCCAATTCCAAGGAAGACAGGTACCGACAGGTGTGAATACTACCGAACCACCAGTGTATAAAGACAATACTGGCACTACAACTTACATGAGAAGTTAGGTTGAAGGTGGGAAAAGAAACCTGGCTGCAGTTACAATGATGACACAATACATTAAGACTACCTGCTTAATAGCTTGTTTGCCTGTCTTTCGAACGAAATACATCACTGATTCTGCGTATCAGAACTCCGACAGTTTGTTTGTGGGTTTGTGGAGGCATGTGGCATTACATGTCTACACTCAGGTCATGTAATTCAGTAAATAACGGGACGCTCACTTGGGTATGTGGTGATGGCGCCCGATAGAGACGCAGATGGGATCCGGAGAATTTGCATCAGGCAACTTCGGTCTGCAACACATCAACGTGAGTTCACTATTGCTCCTCAAACCACTGTAGCACGCTTCTGGCTCCGAGACACGGACAATTATACTGCTGAAAAATGTCATCGCCGTCGGGGAAGACATCAAGCATGAAAGGATGCAGGTCCCATGCAAGCGGAGGAGATTGTCCCGCACAACATAACACTGCTCCCACCATCCTGCGTCCGTGGCGCGCTGCACGCCTCGAGCCGCCATTCACCTCGATGACTGTGTATGTGGGGGCGGCCATCGACCTAGTGTAGCAAAAATTTGATTCACCCGAAGAGCCGACGCGTTCCCGTTGTTCGACGGTAGAAATCCGATGGTCCTGTGCCCACTGCAGTCGTAATTGGCGATGTCGTTGGGTCAACATGTGAATACGTAGGGGTGGTCTGCCGCGGACCTACGTGTTCAACAATGAACGATACACCCGAAGAGCCGACACGTTTCCATTGACCGACGGACGTATCCTGATGGTCCTGTGCCCACTGCAATAGTGATTTACGATGTCCTTGGGCCTTGTTCAACGATGTACGATGAACGGTGTGATCCGAAACACTTGTACATGCACACCAGCACAACGGTCTTTCGGCAGAGATGCCACAGATCACCATTCATACTACTTTACAGAGCAGACAAGTCTCCGTACCTCACGTTCTTTGGAGTGGTTCAGAAGGGAATGAGGCAGTGTCGTAGCGTTCCATAGCCATATTTTGGGAGTTCAGCACAGTGAATTTTGTGTACAACATAACCACATATAAACTGCAAGCATGGGGACGCGTAGGGGCGTAAATTTCGGACCTTCAGAACATTATGACTTTAGGCTGAGCTGTGGAACTCGCTGTCGATCTGTCTAACTTCTACCACAGATCTCGACCATTTCTACTTCTCTTAAGGAACTTACTGTTTCATGCAAATGTTGGTAAGGTAAACAGGTATGTACAACTAAAAGTTATAACCATTCTTTATTTTTTCTGTTTAATAACTGACGCCCTACAAGCAATCAAAGTAGCACAAAGGGTTGCGTGAGGTGTGAGACTTGGTGCAGTATATGCTCCAGTCTATAGCTCACACCTATGATAAAATGTCATATACTAATGGATTTTAATTTGCTTAGGATACCTTATGTAATATACAAATTCGACGGGAGTTACTTATATCCAAGGCATTTGACTACTGCCATGACAGGTAGTTCTTACAGCCCAAGCTTCAACATCTACTTGTAATAATTTCTGTGGCGCTGAAGAGTCCAACTGGAAATGTTCTTGATAGAATACCCAAACTAATTTCATCCATGTGTATGTGCAACCAAAATATGGCTGTAGCCACCGTCTTTAAGCCACCAGGAAGAGAACTATTCACTGTACACGTACGACGGATGTCTGCGTAGGTTAGAAGTGGGTACCGTAAGATTTTCTTTTAACGAAGCCTTTCTGGAAATGATTCCCATTTACAAGTTTGTTTTCTTTTTGTACCATGCCGTTTTTACAAAATGTGTTAGATATATGCATTACGTAAGAATCTCGTGGTACAAAGAGAAAAAACCCTGAAAATGAGAACCATTTTCTCAAATGTGTTGTGTAAACTATGAAGAAAAGAAAATCGTGAAAGGTAGCAGAAAAAATATTTATAAACAAAACCCATGTTTTCACAGTGGGAAGCTTTCAAAAAAACATTTATAATGGACTAAATCAATAACTTACAGTGTGCCACACATATTCTGTTCACCTCACATTTCCCATCACTTATGGAGCTTGGAAACAGTTTGCAGCAGCTAGGGGCCTAAAGAATAAAAGCATATCGCTTTCTGAAAACAAGTACTTATAACTGTCAGTGTATGATTCTTAGAGACGTTGAGATCTTTCTTTATCTGTTAGGTTCAGTTTCTGTGGCACTCTCATTGCAGTCTAAAAAACCTGATCCTTTTAAAAACGTCCTTCCTTACGTCCTTCGATGTCCATTTACACACATTGCATATATCAAAACAATTTTCCAGTATATCACTCAGCTGTGCTGCAAGTTGTCGTATTGTGCAATGAAGCAGGTTGCTAGCACTTTAGCAACGAACGTAAACTGTGCACTTTATACATTGACAGCTGAAAACGCGTTATTTTACGATTTTTTTTTACTATCACACATTTCTCTCCCAGGATGCCTATCCTTGTCACTGTTTCTGAACTGCAAATTTCGCAGTGAAAATTGTGCTGCGATTCTACAGTTTAACTTTGAACTTCACTTGCAAAATGGTTAAAATGGCTCTGAGCACTATGGGACTTAACTTCTGAGGCCATTAGTCCCCTCGAACTTAGAACTAGTTAAACCTAACTAACCTAAGGACACCACACACATCCATGCCCGAGGCAGGATTCGAACCTACGACCGTAGCGGTCTTGTGGTTCCAGACTGCAGCGCCTAGAACCGCGCGGCCACTTCGGCCGGCCTTCACTTGCACCTCTAATCAGATTGGTCTATTGTCTTTAACTGCAATCGCGTGTGATTTATGATTCCAGAGTGGACAAAGTGGTACAGTATGATCACACAATTACTTGTGAGGTACAGAGCACAAATCCAAGCCCCGGAACTTCAATTTTTTCCTAGTTTCTTAAATAGTTCCTTGAATGAGGCCCTAGTAGTTTTCATTTTCCATACCTGATCATCTGCTCTAGGGTTCAGTCGCTAATGACCCCAACACCGACAGGATTTAAACTTTCTTTCCAATTTGCTAACGAGGCGAACAAAAGCTGAGTTTGGTAACCTACATTTAAATAATACAAGCACCTGCCGTTAATATGATTTCTTCGACCTTAAAACTTAGCCCCCCCCCAAAAAAAAAAAAAAAAAAAAAATGTGCAGTAAAATAATCAGTGCTATATTATCAGTATCCCTTCAACTCTTCTCGTACGCCGTGATGAATGTAACTGGTTTCTATTCGAAGGATAGGGATGGAGTTCTAAGAAATTATTTTTCTAAGTACTATGCCCCTGAGAAAGCCGTCAAGACATGCGTTGACAAAAGTTTTGCAACAAAAATCAGTCTCTCATGGTCAGTGGTTGTTATTCTGTGATACGAAGTGATAAAACGAATATATCTATAAAACAGTGGAATATCCATGCTTAGAAATTTCTACGGATATTCACGAGAACTTACGTGGATAATATTCGTGCCAAAGCATTTTACGAAATTTATCTGAAGTGAAGACAAAATTTTATCTTAGCATGCATTTCAAAATCAATACAGTGTTGACTCCAAATTAAAAAATGTACCCAGCTTCTACTCTTACCAACTCTTGAATATAAATATACTCTCCCTGAAGAAGGAGAGGGTCATACGAGAGACAGAATGTGGTCCTATGAAATATTTTCATTCAGTTAAGGTACTCACGCGCCAGCCATTGAAGAGTGCGATCCACAGTTTCCCTTCACTGTCAATGGTCATGCCG
This sequence comes from Schistocerca americana, assembly GCF_021461395.2. NCBI lineage: Eukaryota > Metazoa > Arthropoda > Insecta > Orthoptera > Acrididae > Schistocerca > Schistocerca americana. The sequence goes on from NC_060130.1 coordinate 546,589,043, forward strand.
TCCATTACACCCTCAATTCCGGCTTCGGTTATGTTGAAAACAATCCTTCTGTTACCTGCAACATTAATGAAAAATAAATTTATTATCCATCCCAACGTATTCGGCATATGAACGAATGAAACAATTGGAGTAAAAATAACATTACATACCGCCTACAAAAAAGGAACGGAAAATTTAGGGAGAGAACTTAAGACATTTAAGGTTTTTCCGTCTTCAGTTTATTGTAACCCATGATGGAAAAGAAACTCTAGGTTTGTCTTAAGTTGTTTTAAAATAATTAATATAATTTACGTAAATTTTGCGTAAAATATTTGAAACTTACGAAGACAAACGTAACGGCATAGAAACTTCTCAAACGTCAAATGCGCACATTTCCAGCGTGGAGCAATATAGCTAAAATTATTAATACATTTATTTTACTGACCGCTGCTAACAAGGAACTCCTTGAGTGTGAAGTCGCAAAAGGCCAATGATGTTTATGGCAACATTGGCTGCTAATGGCAGCAGGGCACGAGACTGGAGATATTCAAATCTGAGCACAGCACGAGGATATGGAGCGTAGTCGTTCTGCTTAATCCAATAGTAGCTCACAACAGTGTTACAGTGGTAGTGGTGTTAATACAAAGCAGAGCAATGGAAACGATAAAAAAAAGCAAACATTGCATTATATCTATCACAAAAGTTTCCGAAGTTGACATTTCGTCAGAAAGGAATTCGAGGAATATCGCAGAGTTAGAAAGAAGTGGCAGATGAAATATTAGGGTTTCTGTAAGATGAGTCAGTGGAATGTGTGGTGTCATATACGCTGGACTGTGCGGACAACACACACACACACACACACACACAACACAACTTTGGAAGGGGATACGCAATAAAGTAAGAACTAGCATTTTTCACGTAAGCATGGACATGTAGTGTTTCATGGTATTATTAATTGTCTCTTTTACTATAAACATGATAGACTGTCAAAATTAAGCAGCGTACACTCGGTGCTCATTACGCACGAGATTTATTACTTTTCCACGTCGATTTCAGAGAATTTTTCTTTTCTAGGGCTCCGTACCTAATTCGACGAAATCGTAACCCTTAAACACTGAAGCGCCAAAGAAACTGGTATAGGCATGCGGATTAAAATAAAGAGCTATGTAAACAGGCAGAATACGGCGCTGTGTTCGGCACCGCCTATATAGTACAAGTGTCTGGCGCAGTTGTTAGATCGGTTACTGCTGCTGCAATGGCAGGTTATCAAGATTTAAGTGAGTTTGAAGGTGGTGTTATAGTCGGTGCACGAGCGATGGGACACAGCATGTCCGAGACAGCTATGAAGTGGGGATTTTCCTGTACGACCACTTCACGAGTGTACCTTGTGTATCAGGAGTCAGGTACAACATCAAATCTCCAACATTGCTGCAGCCAGGAAAGATCCTACAAGAACGGAACCAATGACGAATGAAGAGAATCGTTCAACGTGACAGAAGTGCAAGCATTCCGCAAATTGCTGCAGATTTCAATGCTGGGTCATCAACAAGTGTCAGCGTGCGAACTGTTCAACGAAACATGATCGATATGGGCTTCCGGAGCCCAATGCCCACTCGTGTACCATTGATGACTGCAAAGCCCTACGCCTCGCCTTGGTCCATCAATACCGACATTGGACTCTTGATGACTGGAAACATGTCGCCTGATCAGGCGAGTCTCGTTTCAACGTGTATCGAGCGGATGGTCGTGTATGGGTATGGAGACAACTTCATGAATCCATGGACCATGCATGTAAGCAGGGGACTTTTCAAGCAGGTGTACATCTACATCTACATCTACATCTACATCTACATCTACATCTACATCTACATCCATACTCCGCAAGCCACCTGACGGTGTGTGGCGGAGGGTACCTTGAGTACCTCTATCGGTTCTCCCTTCTATTCCAGTCTCGTACTGTTCGTGGAAAGAAGGATTGTCGGTATGCCTCTGTGTGGGCTCTAATCTCTCTGATTTTATCCTCATGGTCTCTTCGCGAGATATACGTAGGAGGGAGCAATATACTGCTTGACTCTTCGGTGAAGGTATGTTCTCGAAACTTTGACAAAAGCCCGTACCGAGCTACTGAGCGTCTCTCCTGCAGAGTCTTCCACTGGAGTTTATCTATCATCTCCGTAACGCTTTCGCGATTACTAAATGATCCTGTAACGAAGCGCGCTGCTCTCCGTTGGATCTTCTCTATATCTTCTATCAATCCTATCTGGTACGGATCCCACACTGCTGAGCAGTATTCAAGCAGTGGGCGAACAAGCGTACTGTAACCTACTTCCTTTGTTTTCGGATTGCATTTCCATAGGATTCTTCCAATGAATCTCAGTCTGGCATCTGCTTTAGCGACGATCAACATTATATGATCATTCCATTTTAAATCACTCCTAATGCGTACTCCCAGATAATTTATGGTATTAACTGCTTCCAGTTGCTGACATGCTATTTTGTAGCTAAATGATAAAGGATCTATCTTTCTGTGTATTCGCAGCACATTACACTTGTCTACATTGAGATTCAATTGCCATTCCCTGCACCATGCGTCAATTCGCTGCAGATCCTCCTGCATTTCAGTACAATTTTCCATTGTTACAACCTCTCGATACACCACAGCATCATCTGCAAAAAGCCTCAGTGAACTTCCGATGTCATCCACAAGGTCATTTATGTATATTGTGAATAGCAACGGTCCTATGACACTCCCCTGCGGCACACCTGAAATCACTCTTACTTCGGAAGACTTCTCTCCATTGAGAATGACATGCTGCGTCCTGTTATCTAGGAACTCCTCAATCCAATCACACAATTGGTCTGATAGTCCATATGCTCTTACTCTGTTCATTAAACGACTGTTGGGAACTGTATCGAACGCCTTGCGGAAGTCAAGAAACACGGCATCTACCTGTGAACCCGTGCCCTCTGAGTCTCGTGGACGAATAGCGCGAGCTGGGTTTCACATGACCGTCTTTTTCGAAACCCATGCTGATTCCTACAGAGTAGATTTCTAGTCTCCAGAAAAGTCATTATACTCGAACACAATACGTGTTCCAAAATTCTACAACTGATCGACGTTAGAGATATAGGTCTATAGTTCTGCACATCTGCTCGACGTCCATTCTTGAAAACGGGGATGACCTGCGCCCTTTTCCAATCCTTTGGAACGCTACGCTCTTCTAGAGACCTACGGTACACCGCTGCAAGAAGGGGGGCAAGTTCCTTCGCGTACTCTGTGTAAAATTGAACTGGTATCCCATCAGGTCCAGAGGCCTTTCCTCTTTTGAGCGATTTTAATTGTTTCTCTATCCCTCTGTCGTCTATTTCGATATCTACCATTTTGTCATCTGTGCGACAATCTAGAGAAGGAACTACAGTGCAATCTTCCTCTGTGAAACAACTTTGGAAAAAGACATTTAGTATTTCTGGCTTTAGTCTGTCATCCTCTGTTTCAGTACCATTTTGGTCACAGAGTGTCTGGACATTTTGTTTTGATCCACCTACCACTTTGACATAAGACCAAAATTTCTTAGGATTTTCTGCCAAGTCAGTACATAGAACTTTACTTTAGAATTCATTGAACGCCTCTCGCATAGCCCTCCTCACACTACATTTCGCTTCGCGTAATTTTTGTTTGTCTGCAAGGCTTTGGCTATGTTTATGTTTGTTGTGAAGTTCCCTTTACTTCCGCAGCAGTTTTCTAACTCGGTTGTTGTACCACGGTGGCTCTTTTCCATCTCTTACGATCTTGCTTGGCACATACTCATCTAACGCATTATGTACGACGGTTTTGAACTTTGTCCACTGATCCTCAACACTATCTGTACTTGAGACAAAACTTTTGTGTTGAGCCAACAGGTACTCTGAAATCTGCTTTTTGTCACTTTTTCTAAACAGAAAAATCTTCCTACCCTTTTTAATATTCCTATTTACGGCTGAAATCATCGATGCCGTAACCGCTTTATGATCGCTGATTCCCTGTTCTGCGTTAACTTTTTCAAATAGTCCGGGTCTGTTTGTCACCAGAAGGTCTAACATGTTATCGCCACGAGTCGGTTCTCTGTTTAACTGCTCAAGGTAGTTTTCAGATAAAGCACTTAAAAAAATTTCACTGGATTCTTTGTCCCTGCCACCCGTTATGAACGTCTGAGTCTCCCAGTCTATATCCGGCAAATTAAAATCTCCACCCAGAACTATAACATGGTGGGGAAATCTACTCGAAATATTTTCCAAATTATCCTTCAGGTGCTCAGCCACAACAGCTGCTGAGCCAGGGGGCCTATAGAGACATCCAATTGCCATGTCTGTTATGGTGTGGGGCGTGTGCAAATGGTGCAAATGGCTCTGAGCACTATGAGACTTGACTTCTGAGGTCATCAGTCCCCCAGAACTTAGAACTACTTAAACCCAACTAAGCTAAGGGCATCACACACATCCATACTCGAGGCAGGATTCGAACCTGCGACCGTAGCGGTCACGCGGTTCCAGACTGTAGCGCCTAGAACCGCTCGGCCCCACCGGCCGGCGGACGTGTGCAGCTGAAGTGATATGGGACCTCCGATACGCCAGATACGACTCTGACAGGTGACAGGTAAGTAAGAATTCTGTCTGATCACCTGCATCCATTCTTGCCCATTGTGCATTCCAGCAGGACAATGCGACATCCCACAGGTCCAGAATTGCTACAGAGTGACTCCAGGAACACTCTTCTGAGTTTAAACACTTGTGCTGGCCACCAAACTCCCCAGAGATAAACATTATTGAGCGTATCTGGCATGCCTTGCAAGGTGCTGTTCAGAAGAGTTCTCAGTCCCTCGTACTCTTACGGTTTTGTGGACATCCCAGCAGGATAAATGGTATCAATTCCCTCCAGCACTACTTCGGACATTAGTCGAGTCCATGGCGCGTCGTGTTGCGGCACTTCTGCGTGCTAGCGGGGGCCCTACACGATATTAGGCAGGTGTACCAATTTCTTTGGCTCTTCTCTGTATTATCACTTTGCTGTCCGTCCGTCTCTCTGTCTATCTATCTGTCCATATGTGTGTCTGTCGGTCCGTCTGTTAAGATCTATTTATGTTAGAAACCGGCAGAGTTATCAAGTTGAAATTTATGCCAAATAGAAAGGTCTACGGTCCCTTGGCGGTATAAAAGATTCAAGCTCCTAAGTAAATGGAAACAAAAAAGAAGGCCGTCTGTTAGGCCCCTTTTTCTCAGGAACGAGCAGAGGTATTAAGCTGAAATTCATGTCTAACACTATGGCCTATGGTTCCTTGGCAGTATAAAAAATTTAACCTTTATCAGTGCAATCAAAGAATATGGCCATGTATGTCTCAAATTTTGATACTCGAAAACTCACCCATCAAAACCTAGAGTTGAACTAAATATATACATAATTAAGTTTGTATAGAACCCTCAGAGCCCGAGTACTAGTCGCATATGTCCGGATCTTGTTGAAGCGAGGAATCCGTGAATAATCAGTGTAAAACCGGGAAACAACGGTTCTTGGTCATAGGATCCCATGTACAGTAATAGTCTACAGCTGTTCACCGTCATTACTGTGATTCGAGAATGCCCCACATGTCTGCGACTTGAGAAAAATTCTGATTATTGTCCACTTATGCGTAGAAGAATTACTAAATTACGAAGGACTTCTAATTAAGTATCACTTACTGATGTTGCCAGTATCGACGTCGTAGTCGTACGCAGCAATGACGTAGCTGGAAGTGTCGGAGTAGTACATGACGTTGCCGTTCCAGGCAATCCCGTTGGACACAGAGACGGGTGACACCTTTGGGACAGCTGTGCGGGAGTCTGTGTCCAGCAGGTACAGGGTAGCCTGATCCGGTGTCACTTCGCCAACAACCGGCTCTGGGCCCATCGTGCCTGTGGTAAGAAAATTATCTCATCGCAGTGCGAGCAAAAGATTACCAACAGTGTCTGTAGTATAGCACACAGTACAGTTTTCGGGTTGAACACTTGCAAAAGAGTCTTATGCGCTAATATGTTAAAGGAAAGTTTCAACCACTAGTTTCACTACAGCATAAATTTGACACACAATAGAAAGAATTAAAGTCTGTTACCATCTGGACGGAAACTTAGCTGCAGATTTAATTACACATTTTCGAAAGCGTTAAGTACCTTGGATCAGTCTATCATTTTCATAACTGAGTGGCGAATGCCACAGCATTCTGATAGTTTCGTCGAATCTAGACGATTTCAGAGTTGCAAAAAAGAACCAACTGAAGATATGTTTACTAGATTCTAACAACAGTCGTATTATTGAAGTGCAGCCCTGGAGCCCTCTATTCACAGTTCACACATACCTGCTGTGGTAGAATGGACGGCCAATGGGTACACAACACGATCACCTCAGTTGGCATAGTTGGTAATTTAGACAGCACTGCTACATTCCTTACGTGTTGAAACCGGTCGCTTTGGCCTATCTATGACGTCTCCGTGATGTTAACTCTCAGCAAAATAACGCAAAACCACGTTTCGCTCATGAAAGAACGCCGCACCACAATACAATGGGTGTTCTACTGCTTCCCCGACCAGTACGTTTGCCAGATCTGTCACCCACTGAAAACATTTTATCATAGTTTGCCGAGAAACTGCCACGCCACTATTCGCTAGCGGCTACAGCTGATTACATCTGTTATAGAGTTGAAACAACATGAAATGGCGTATCCCTATCTGTCATTCAAGCTCAGTACAACTTGATGGTAAGCCAGGTTGGAGCCATAGTCGTTCCAGAGATCACAGCTGTGTGTAGTAAATTTATCACGCTGTGTACCCCAAATCCCCTACAGAATTACACTGTCCAGTTACATTTTTGTGACCTCTTGGCAAAATCCTGAATGAGCACCTTTTGCAGCGCTTACCGCTAAGAGGCATTATGGAAGGTACCGACAGCGATGTGGAGCCCTGCCGACTCCAGGGCCGTGGCCAACTGCGCTAGGTTCCTCGGTTGCATTGATCAAGCTGGTAGACGTGATCGTGCTGGGTAAAAACGAACTGCATGTATGGGTGGGCGTGGTTCCCAAGGATAGATGCATACTTATGTTGGCCGCTTGTGCCTTCCAAAGTGACATCACTGAGGGAATGTCGTGAAAACATTCCGCAGACAACAACGCTCTCTACTCCGGCCAGGTATGCTTTCAAACGTTTCACGCCGTACACGCCAACGACCATCTGTCCGACGGAGCATAAAACGTGATTGACTGAAAAGGCCACCTGTCGCCACTCAGTGGACGTCCAGTTGCGTTCGTTCCAGTGAACAGCAGTCAGCAGTCTGCATGGTTCGTTGACCAGGCGCCTGATGTGGAGGCCCATTCGCCGCAATGTTCCTGAACAGTTGTTGAGGTGACACTGTTGGTAGCTGCCTGGTTCATCCGGACGGTCAGTTGCTCAACAGCTGCTCGTCTGTTAGCCGGCACTCGTCTCCGCAGCCGTCGTTCATCCCTGTCATCTATGCTCCGTGGTGCACCACAAGTAGCCTTGGCGCATGTCTTGAATAGCACCATTTTGCCATACACAATATACTTTAACCACAGCGGCACGCAAACAGTTTACAAACTTAGCCGTTTCGGAAATGTTTGCACCCTTGGCCCGAAAGTCAATGATCACCCCTTCGGGGCGTCTGATAAATCACTTCGTCTCCGCATTACGACACCGACTGCTCTGTTCTTCGCGTCCCAAAAAATGGTTCAAATGGCTCTGAGCACTACGGGACTTAACTTCTGTGGTCATCAGTCCCCTAGAACTTAGAACAACTTAAACCTATCTAACCTAAGGACATCACACACATCCATGCCCGAGGCAGGATTCGAACCTGCGACAGTAGCGGCCGCGCGGTTCCAGACTGTAGCGCCTAGAACCGCTCGGCCACTCCGGCCGGCTCTTCGCGTCCCGCCGACACGCTTTATACACCCTGCACTGCTAGTACTGCTACCTTACAACTGTGAATAATTATTGCACGTTGACGTCGGGCATATGCGATGGTCATATTAATGTGATTGGACCGTGTAATAATGCATTCTTACTGCTATAATGTATACAACCAATTAGTAAAATTCCTAGCACTGCAGTTTTAGCTGCCAGCAGTATAGTTATGTCGAAACTGAAAACAAGCGTCGAAGATAATCATTGTAATTGCTGCCAGTTACATGAAACAGGTAAGTCATTGGAATAGCTGTTATATTTATGTCCGCTAATGGGGGAAGACTATCGTAGTACTTCCTAAAAAGACTAATTTTTATTTTGGATGTATATTCAGACACTTCTTGACTACTTATGTTTTAGAGAAGTTTGCAAGACTTCTAAAGACGATTGCGGGCTGTCAGTAGGACCTCAGTAGAGTTTCCCCAAGCTGAGAGTCGCTACTACGGTGTAACCTGCCATAAAAGAACAGGCAGGTATCGAGGTTCTCGCTGTCAGCCGCCCATCGAATCATACTCACCCGCCCAGACGCGCCCACGGATGTCAGCCTTGCCGTCGTTGAAGCGGTTTCCCGGCTTGTCCTCTTCCACGGTGTCTATCTCCTCCAGGCTAGATGGCGTCTCGCTGACTCCATCCCAAGTCATCACTGCCAGCGTGTGCGACACAGTAACCACGAACTTGTCAGTCGAGTCACGCAGTGGTATAACCAGCGTCACGTTGTTTGCTGTAATACATACGATCAGACATTTAATGATGCGCTACTTAAATAACGAGAGTTCATTTCAGGGAAATTGTTACTGAGTTAAGAACGTAAATGCTCCTGAAACAGACGAAATTGTAGGCAACGTGCCTACTTTTATTTTTACTTTATATCTTTTAAGATTTTTCGGTTTCCATGAGGCCATTGAGCCAAATCCACTGGTTCATATAACACTTACGGCATCACATAAGTAACAGCATGAAAATAGAACGATTTTCATGCGATAAAGTGAAAAAGAAACTCTACAGACTATCTCCTATTCTAGGTAAGAGATGTAGCCATGTTTCGGATCTAGTCTTTCGAGATTTATTCCATACGCACAATTTAACATATCTATTCGAAACGTATAAATCATTTCTGTATCATCTTCGCTACGGCTATCATTTGATTACCTTATTCTTACTAATATTCTAAACACTGTTCGAATTCTACGAAACGCTTGACTAACCCCATCTGTCAGATTATCCGCGTTGCTCACTGAAGTGGTATAAACGCAAAATCTTGTCTTTCCCTGGCAGAGGTCATTAGTGATACGTAGAAACAAAGATTAGAGTCAGTCTCCTGTTTGTGGATGTGAAGTGCTACGTAAATAATGTGGGATGGTGTAATTTAGCGCAGAAAGAAACAGGACGTACCCAACGTCATGTAATCATCAAAAATGGTTCAAATGGCTCTGAGCACTATGGGACTTAATTTCTGAAGTCACCAGTCCCCTAGAACTTAGAACTACTTAAACCGAACTGACCTAAGGACATCACACACATCCATGCCCGAGGCAGGAGTCGAACATGCGACCGCAGCGGTCGCGCTGTTCCAAATTGTAGCGCCTAGAAGTGCTCGGCCACTCCGGCCGGCATATAATCATCAACAGAGCCGTGAATGTGGACTGAAATAACAGAATTAAAACAAGAATATACTGTACATTCACTGGAAAGTGACTTTCAATAGTGTTCATTTAATGGATAGTTCACTTTGGTAAAGATCTGGTGCTCCGGAACATTTTCCAAGCTACGCAAAGTGTGGATAATGCAGTGAAGTGTTTCGCACAGACTGTCTCATACTGAGATTTAATATTAGTAATTGTCTGTTAAAGTATCAACAGAGAGCCACATTAACTGCGTTTATTTGAACAGTGAATTAGTTTTCCTTTAAATTGGGCACGTAGCTTTGCATCATATCTACAGCCAGTCCTAGCGCCCATGTGCCAGTTATATTGAAATGTACACCCAGGGTGACTGGAAGGAACAAAACGATCACATGCCGCAGACAAGTGTAATTTAAGCACCGGTCATAACATCTCCATCGTGATACTTACTGCGGGGCAGGACGCTGCTATTTGGTGAACTAACTTCCCGCAAAAACCTTAATAAACAGTGTGTGAACACTCACCGAGTGAAATCCTGTCTGCTTACACACACCACATAGTAATTTATACGACGGCGAGCTGAAAAGTGATGTCTAGGGATTTTTTATGCCAAAACTCTCAAAGGCTTTTCAACAGAACAAACTTTGTTAATATTCTACATATTTATGCTTCATGTCTACATATTTATTTCTCAACATAATCACGCTGGCGACGAACAAGATTCACCCAGTGTGAGTCCAGTTTGTTGATATCTTCACTGTAGAATGTTTGACTTTTTTGACGGAGCCACAACCTCATCTCTTCTTGCACCGCTTCATCACTATCAAAGCTAAGTCCTCGAATGTTTTCTTTAAGTTTCGGATACAGATGAAACTCGAATGGGTCCAAGTCGGAACTGTATGGAGGTTGTTCAATGGCAGTGAATCCAAGGCGTCGGACTGTTTCAGGTGCCGCAGCGCTTGCGTGTGTTCTGGTATTGTCATGTTGAAGGAGAGGGTGCTCCTTGTGTGGACGAGTTATTCGAATTCGAAACCCTATTACAGCACGCTGTTTCTAACACAGAGACAGCCGGCTGCGGTGGCCGTGCGGTTCTAGGCGCTGCAGTCCGGAACCGCGAGACTGCTACGGTCGCAGGTTCGAATCCTGCCTCGGGCATTGATGTGTGTGATGTCCTTAGGTTAGTTAGGTTTAAGTAGTTCTAAGTTATAGGGGACTGATGACCTAAGATGTTAAGTCCCATAGTGCTCAGAGCCATTTGAACCATTTGAACACACAGACACAGTTAGATTACACACCGCGCTAGAATTCGGAGCCCTCTAACGGTAGAGGGTTGCAAATATGTAGACATGAAGAATAAAGATGTAGAATGTGGATAACGTATAATTTATTTAAAAATCTTAAGTCTTTTCACGTACAAAATTCTGAGGCATTACTTTTCAGCACGCCTTGTGTGCATGCTGCACAAACTGCACATGTTATTCATACTAGATGTGTTTCCACTGTCCGCCTGCTTAGCTGGATGGTAACGTGCTCGCCTCATATGCGAGCGGGCTCGGGTTCGATTCCCAGCCGGAGATTTTCTCGTGGACTGGGTGTTTTGTTGTCCTCATCACCAGCGTGCAAGTCGCCCAATGTGACGTCGAATTAAGACTTGGACTTGGCGGTCGAACTTCCCCGAATAGCGGCATCCAAGCCAAAGATACGATACGCTTATTTCAATTTTTTTTCTTTTTGTGTGTTTCCACTGACTGTCTACTACGTTCTTCCTATTCTGCTTTCAAACATGCATATGAGCAGTGAGCAATGAGACAGCTTTAGTCCAGTACTCTTACGGGTTTGTGCACTTACTGTTTTAGGGAAACAGGTGTTCCTAACGTTGACCATGAAGGCTGCGTGTGTAAGGTACCATTTCAGGATATTTGCGCGCACGTTCGATAAGTGTGAAATCCAAGCAAGTATATACACTTAGAGTTTGTCGTTATAGCTCAGTATGAAGTACTAATATGATTCTTATCTGACACAGAAGTTGGCTACGGAATACGTTAGCTATAAAAGATCTTTGATCAAACTGTGCCTGATAACTGTGGTGTTGCACTAAGCTAAAATAATATTACTTTGCAAATTAATGTTGTCACATGGTACAGTATTTCTAAGTAGAATCTTTGGAGATAAGTCACGAGGAGAACACGGCAAGTGCCATAAACCGATTTCCCAGTAACTTCGCTCAGTGAAAGAGGAGTCAGATCAAGCGAAAATGACTCTCGGCGTATTCGCAGATACTCGACCGCTTCTGAGAGGACGAAGGACAAAGTTTTCAAGGTACTTTATGTGCCTTTCAGCTAGCGATAGAAACGGCCGAAATTGTGGGACAATGGTTAGCGTTGGGGCTGCGCAGTTTTGCGCTCCGTGTTCGAAAACCGATTATTGTATTTATTTATTTTCTTTTATTTATTAACTTCATTTATCTGCTCACGTCTGCAGAAGATTACTACAAGAATGTTTCTTATCAAGTTAGGGTATGCAAGGTAGTTACATTAAGTGAAAAATTACTACTGAGTTTCACAATAAGTGTCATTATATGGGTATTTTAGGGGGTTACAATCTGTTTAAATTTTCATGCCCTTATGTTTCATTCTTATATAGATTCTTATATTAGTTCTTATATTTTATTCTTCAGGAAGATTTGGTACATTCGCTTGGGTGCTACCGATTGTAGAAACCTTGGAAACACAGGAATTCGAAACACCACAAGCATCGCGCGAAGGCAGATTTGCCAAAGCGACATTTCAGCGTACGAATGCCAATAAGATTATTGATGATTTTCCGCGCTGACAACAGTTCCTTAAAATATACTGCAGGAATGTCACCGAAAACAATATCTAATAATTTTCTCATTTGTATATTTATTTATTTTTTAAATTCAGTCACCGGACGTACAATTAGCAGATGAGTAACAAGAGCGCTACTCCAATGTACATCGGAAATACTTGTGTAGTAATCTTCTATGAACATGGGTAGATAAATGAAAAAAAATAAAAATAGGGTTTCGAAGACGGGTCGCAAAACTGTGAAGCCGCGACGCTAGCCACTGTGACAACGCTTTGTTGTACTATGTACTCGCTAAATGGTAGATAAAGCACCTCGAACACTTCGAACATCGTTTTCTCAGAAATGGTTGACTTTCTACGAATAACTCGAGGCACGTGTTCCTTATTTTAAGCCCTCTTCCATCTAGCGAAGTTTCTGGGAAATCAGGTTGTGGCATTTGCCGTGTTCTCCTCGTCAGCGGTAGAAGTAAAGTGTTAGGAAGTTTGATTTTAAATTATCTTACTGACTGGCAGGCGCTTAACAGATGAAGAGTCGTTTCGTCTGCTATCATTCCCTACGACAGTGCTGAAAAGACGGACAATTTGTCAAGGCATTCATAGCACTACGTCTTCTTAATTCTCGGTACATAAAATGGATACATACAGGCCTACACATTTCTGGTCGTCATCATCGTCATTATTTATTGCATTAACGGGTCTTTAAGGTCTACAGCAGGAAACAAAAGCAATAACCACTCTACAAAAGGAGAATATATATATATATTAAATATTATGAAAGAACATATTAAATGGCTCAAATGGCTGTGAGCACTATGCGACTTAACTTCTGAGGTCATCAGTCGCCTAGAACTTAGAACTAATTAAACCTAACTAACCTAAGGACATCACACACATCCATGCCCGAGGCAGGATTCGAACCTGCGACCGTAGCGGTCACGCGGTTCCAGACTGAAGCGCCTTTAACCGCACGGCCACACCGGCCGGCCGAACATATTACAGTACAAAGGAGGCATATCAGTCACAACAGAGGAAATACCTACTGCAGATGATAACCCAACTTTTGCCAGTCTCCAGCTTCATCCTCCACTGTTGTCGGCCTCACTTCTTTAATGATTTTTAATAGTCGATCCTTCCATCGCGTACTTGGACGTCCTCTTGGGCGCTTTCTTGCAGGCTGAGAAGAGAGGACTCGGGGTGGGAGAGCTCTATCAGCTCGACGGATATGATCAAATCACTGTAGCCTCTTATGCCCTAATAATCGGCCAATGTATCACTTTCCAAACCGTTGGTATAGGTCGTCTTTCGTTCTTGATTCCCATTTACCTTCCATGATATTGTATCGTCCAGGTTTCATAACTATATAAAATTACCCGGGGTACTAGTGTCATGCACAGCTGGATCTTATACTTCTTTGATATCTGTGGAATAATACATGATACCTAATTGTTGTCGTCTGATAACACTATCCACTACACTACCCGGGCCGTCAGTGGCATACGTTTTCTTATGGTAGGTTAATTTGTATCGGTATCTAACGGAGCAAATGTCATAATATTTTATGCTTTACCTGTGACATTTTTTATCCGCAGAGGACGTTATTGTTTCAGAATCGTTCAGAATTCAGCGCTCAGCACTCGTCGCTTAAAGTCTCCACGCCTTGCAGCTGTTTCTTTAATCGTCAGGTCGAGTGGTTCAAATGGCTCGAAGCACTATGGGACTTAACATCTGAGGTCATCAGTCCCCTAGACTTAGACCTACTTAAACCTAACTAACCTAAGGACATCACACACATCCATGCCCGAAGCAGGATTCGAACCTGCGACCGTAGCAGTAGCACGGTTCCGGACTGAAGCGCCTAGAACCGCTCTGTCACAGCGGCTGGCCAAGTCGAGTGCAGATTCACTCCCTAGGCTATGTTTTTTTAAAGATATATGCAAATATTACCCGTGATAGAACTCAAGCTTACCAGACCATTTATCTGCGGCATGACAACAGCTGGAACCAAATTTGTGATCACGATGTTTAGATGGGTTTCTTGAGAGATGAACTCGATAATGATTGAGGCATCACCACGTGACACTCAATGGAAGAATTATTGTACGGAGGACGATCTCATTTTCCATAGTACTAAGTTGTTGGCTAAACGCTAATGAAGTTGCCGTGATCTCTTTGTGAAAACTGCGATTCCGTCCAGTCCAGAAGTGTTACGGAAAGGGATTCAGCTAAGCAGTTCATCTCAAATATTTCCGGAACAATTTATGATATCTTAGTTTTTTTTCACCCACATGAATTGTGAGGAAGTCCTAATCAAACAAGGTATAGAGTCTGTTCATAGCTATTGTAATTACAGAAATATCTGTACTCTAATGATTTCTGATATTAGTATTGTAGAATTCAACGGCGTTTCACTCTTTACATTCCGTTTACTAGTTTCGGGATATTTACAGCTTAGAATCTATCCGTTTTAAACTGGAGCTGCTGCTCATAATGCATCTGTTAGCTTTCGAGAAATTGCGAGTGCTTCTGGAATAAGGTAGCGCAACGTTGTTCGCTCTTTGCGCGCAAACAATTCCAATACACGTCATGTGTCACTTCTCCGACACGTACGAGAAAGACAGACCGCGACGCGTACGACACGAAGGTAGGCCTGAGCTCGCTCGGTTGCTCATCTCAGCAGAGAAACTACGTTTCTACACTTGTTAACTCGTAACTCGGTGTGTACGAACAAACGATAATTGCATCTTCTACTGGAATCTGCTAATACGGAGTCTTACTGTCATTAGTCCTACAATGATCGGAAGTCCATAGGCCTACTTATAATTTGTTACGGCTGTACTGGGGCGCGATAAAATTAAAATCATGCCAAAATGATTGTTAGTTGTATAAGGCACCAGCTCTTGTATGAAATGAGGACTGTTAAGCACCGGATGGTGTGGTTGAGCGGTTCTAGGCACTACAGTCTGAAACCGCGCGACCGCTACGGTCGCATGTTCGAATCCTGCCTCGGGCATGGATGTGTGTGATGTCCTTTGGTTAGTTACGTTGAAGTAGTTCAAAGTTCTAGGGGACTGATGACCTCAGAAGTTAAGTCCCATAGTGCTCAGAGCCATTTGAACCATTTTGAACTGTTAAGCAGAAGAGACTAAATGCTGCAAACAAGCTATTATACCATTTATATCGAGTCTTTTGTTGTACTACCGTTAGTCAGAAAGACTCCATAACCGCAGGTTCCAGAAGAAAATGCAATTATTGTTAGTATGTACAAGCCCAGCTGCGAGGTAAAATGTTTAGAAACACATTTCGTCTGCTGAACTGAGCGAGCGAGAGATTGTAATGTGATCCTTATATTAGGAGAGGAAATTTTACTGTGCAGGTGAAGGTCACTGGTGAGAATTATAAACTGTAAAGGAAAACGAGTTTCCGGCTCGAAATTTAAATCTCTCACTACTTTTGCCTTCGGCCAGGAGTCTGGAATGCGCCCGGGTACAGTCTTTTGAGGTACTGAACCATATGTTTTGTGGGAGTCACTGGTATTGAAGATCCTTTTGGATCACAATGAAGTCCTTAGGCAGACGGCATATAATGAATCTCTTAAGTTTGCTGTGCGCTGCCCTGTTCCTGAATGAAGGAAATTGGCGTACATCGGCAGCACTCACGTTTAGCAAAAGTAATGGGCAAGTGTACTCAGTGGTCAATACGTCAAACGCAGGTTGAGAAACCTTGCCAATAAGTGCCCTGTAGTATGAGTAACGGACTGGCTCAGAGCATGGTGTAACCGGGACTAAACTCCCCCTCAAATCGAAAACCTGACAATTGACCGAATGATCACCGACTGACAGAAGGCTACGATATGCGTAGCTTTCAGTTGCAGCGTGGAAATAACCAAGCGCGCAGAAACACATTAGAAATAGGTTACTTCTGCTAGATGCCACAGGAGAACCACATCAGGCGTATGATGCCTTACGTCCCAAGTACCAGTTAAGCTAAAAACCGATGTGGAAATTCTGTATGGAAAGCGTACGCGGTTTTGGAAGCCAAGGATGCTGGAGGGCTTCAGATCCGGAGACGTGGAATGTGACTAAAGTATTGCCTCCATGATCTGAATTTTTAGTTAAGCAGAACGAATCTGTTTTACATATTAAGGGTTGTGTTGTTACTACAGCGTAAATGAACTGGGTGGTAGCAGTTGAGTATATTTTGATAGCGATTCGTATCTATCTGGTGACTGCTCACGCGTGCCACTACCCACAAAACGCCTGTAATTTTCTATCAGCTGCTGCTAGCACGCATTATCTGTACACTGAAAGTTTTTGCAGACAGTGATTCTGCTCTTCTTTTCCCGTACCGCACTTCAGAATACTCTCAATGCGGAAGGATATGGACACATTTTACAGTATTGTGTACTGCGTACAGTAGAAGAATAATTCGGAAACAATGATTATATCGGCATGATAACGCAACCTGTCCAAAAAGAGCATCAGTGAGGCAATGATCGTCGACAGTAACATTCCTGAAATGGACTGGCCTACACAGAGTCCCACCTTGAATCCTACGGGACACCTTTGGGTTGAGTTAGAGTATCAAATTCTATCCATTCCCCAGCATCCACCATCATTATGTTCTCTGGTTTCAGCGCTTGAGGAGGAATGGACTTATATTCCACCACAAACACAAAGACATATCACTGGAAGTGTCTTCAGCAAAGTTCAACCCGTCATAGACTGTACACATCCCATATTGAGAGGAGTAGGACGTTAAACGGGCCGACTTGTAGCAGGGGAGGCACCACATGGCATTTTAATTTCCGCTGGCTACACTTTTACAAATAAATTCATAAAACTTTGTCAGCATGACCTGGAAGAATTTAGGATTCACATTCATAGCAACGGAAGTTCAAAAAAATAGCAAAATAATTTTTTTTTTACATGCGAAATTTAATCATTTTTTCACTAACTATTGGCTGCATTTGTTGCTGTAGGTACACTTTTCTTCAATAGTAAGAGAGATTCTTCGATGAATTTTGCGCAGCATACAAACCATACTTACAGGTGTGTGAAACTCTAGAATTTATTAAGTTATGAAAAAATGCGTAAGCTGTTACATTTTAAACTTCATGTTAACAAAAAACTCAAATTTTATAATCAATTATCTCAATTTTCACCATAGTTTTTACTAGATTTGGAAAATTCTAGAGTTTTGCATTAAGGAGTTTGTGTTTAATAAGCATACCAAGTTTGAAAGTAATAGGATATCAACTCGCCCTGCTAGCCGCTCGGTCTAAAACGCTGCTTCCCGAGTCGGAAGGCGCGCCGGTCCCCGGCACGAATCCGCCCGGCGGATTAAGTGTCGAGGTCCGGTGTGCCGGCCAGCCTCCGGATGGCTTTTAAGGCGGTTTTCCATCTACCTCCGTGAATGCGGGCTGGTTCCCCTCATTCCACCTCAGCTACACTGTGTCGGCGATTGCTACACAAACACCGTTTCCACGTACGCGTACACTATAATTATTTTACTACACAAACATTTGGGGCTACACTAGTCTGGTATTAGACGTTCCCTGAGGGGTCCTCTGGGGGCCGAACCGCACAATATCCCTGGGTTCAGTGTGGGACGGTGGTAGGGTGGGTGGACTGATGTGGCCTATTGTGGGGCTGTGAATCACTGAGGGTTACGGTGGAACGAAGCCTCTCCGTCGTTTCTAGGTCCACTCTTTAATTTATACATACAATAGGATATTTATTTTGGATGACACATATACCTAAGTACAGAAATTTGTGTTTTGCGGAAAATGGCCATTAAAGTTTCTGCTGTTGTCATTAATTTAGAACTGTCCAGCAACATAAGCAGGTTCTTTTTCATTTTCTAAATCAGTTTTCTTACTTTTTACAGTCATATGATGCGCTCTTCTTGATTTTATCACCTCCAAAAATGATTTATCTGCTTGCACTACACGCTCTCTGTCTACCGCATACAAAGCTTTGGCGCAGTTCACTCTGGGCTTAGTTCCCATTTTCTCGAAAACCTATTTCATGCTTTGCACACCATCATTAAAACATGAAACTGCTTCATAAACACCAATAGCAAATGCATTTTGTCCCACAAAAATGGTTTCTGGCAGTCTTTTCCACACACACATTGGTTAAAACTTTCATTTGGGTTTTGGGTACCATAACATTTCCAATATTAACGGAGACAGTATGTTAACGTCAACAATAATATTAGACGAACCTTCAGATTCATAGCCTCCATTTTCATTAGTACCAAAAACAAGTCTCCTTCTTGAAGAACTCGGCGGTGGTTTGTTTACCGGCTCTGAGAGGTTGCAGTCTTGAGCCGCTGGTGTAACATTTGTCGTAGCACCATTTACTATGTGTCTGTTGCCCTGGTGACGTTGTTTACGGTTTAAGCAACGAATTCTAGGCATATTGTGCGATAATATTGCACAAACGAACACAAAACAACACAGCCAAATGAAAATCTTTTCTAAATTCACAACACCAAACTGCAAGCCTTTCAAAACAGAGAACAAACAGAATCGGCGATTTAAACAATGCACGTCGATAGCAGCAGAGAAAGTATCGATTTCAATAGTCCTTTATTTCACGTATAACAATCTCTGGTGCAAATATAAATATTCGAATTCCACAGAGCGAACTACACTTACGTATGACAGAAGAATGCTGTGCAAAGGGGTGTGGCGCTGCATCTTGATACACTTAACACCAAATAACGTGCCTTATAATATCTCAAATATGTATGTTCTATACATCGAACTATTCAGGAATATGTACGCTACTAAATAGGCATATTTCGGAAAAACCGTTTTTTTTTTAATTTTTGACGTCCTGCCCTCGTTAATGTCCGGTAATAGATGCCAGGATACTTTTGACCACATAGTGTGTGGACAATCTCTCTTCTCTCCAAACACAAATAGAATTAAAAAAAGGCAGCATCCTGGTACAAAGCAACGTTCACTTTTCGCTGTGAGGTGTCTTAGAGAGTGTATCTGTTGATGTAAATGTCATTAAATTTATATAAAATTAGCTTACTTATCACGAGATGGGTACTCACGAAGCTCGACTTTGTAGTCCTTGCCGGATCCGGGATCGTAGCGGTGGACGTATTTCCCAGCGATATCGACGAAGTAGAGCTGCTGATTTTCGACGTTCCAGTGCGGACCCTCGCCGTGTGTGGCGGGGCTGGTCACCGTCGTGGCAACGACTCCCTCCTTCGTGGGCCCGTGATGGTGGCCTCTCTGATGCTGCGACCGGCGAACGTGTTGCGGCCGCGGGAGGTGAGCCGCGCCACTAAAAACAGCCATCCATCACACGCTTCTCACAGTATCTGCCCGTCATTTAACGTGCAATCAAATCCAAAGTCATTAACTACCAATTTCTCTAAATTACTACGACTGATTTACACACTTAAACTAAGGTGGCAGAAGTCATGGGATACCTCTAATTTCGTGTAGGATCTCCTTTTGCCCGGCGTAGTACAGAAACTCCACGTGGTAGGCATGGACTCAGCAAGTCGTTGGAAGTCCTCTGAAGAAATACTGAGCCATTCTGCCTCTACAGCCGTCCATAATTGCGAAAGTGTTGCCGGTTTAGGATTTTGTGCACGAACTGACCTCTCGATTATGTCCCATAAATGTTCGATGGGATTCATGTCGGGCGATCTGGGTGGCCAAATCATTAGCTCGAACTGTCGAGAACGTTCTTCAAACCAGTCGCGAACAACTGTGGTGCGGTGACATAGCACATTGTCATCCATAAAAATTCCACCGTTGTTTTGGAACATGAAGTCCACGAGTGGCTGCAAATGGACTCCAAGCAGCCGAACATCCAGAGGACCCAGTTCATTCCATGCAAACACAGCCTACACTATTATGGAATCACCACCACCTTGCACAGTGCCTTTTTGATAAAGCAGCTCTTACGAACTGAAATCGGGACTCATCATACCAGGCGACGGTTTTCCAGTCGCGTAGCGTCCAACCGATGTGACATTGTCACAAGACAAAAAAGGCGCTGCGTTCCATTTCGTGCTGTTATCAAGGGCACTCGCGTCTGTCATCTGCTGCCGTAGCCCATTAACGCCTAATTTCGCAGCACTGTACTAAAGGATGTGTATATCTTACGTCCCACATTGATTTCTGCAGTTATTTCGAGCAGTGTTGTTTGTACGTTAGCACTGACTTTTCTACGTAAACGCCGCTGCTGTAGTTGGTCGTTAAGTGAAGGCCGTCGGCCACAGCGTTGTCCGCGCTGAGAGGTAAAGCTAGAAATTTGGTATTCTCGGAATACTGAATTCTCTAACGATTTCCTAAACTGAATGTCAAGTGCGTCTAGCTCCGACTACCATTCCGCGTTCGAAGTCTGTCGACTCCCTTCGTGCGGCCAGCGTAGATCCCGCAGAGTGGTTGGAGGATCACGTCGTTCATAAACAGCACTTTTCAATCTATCCCAGGCAAGTTTGATAGAGATCAGGTCTGGAGAACATGCTGGCCACTAGTCGAGCGATGTCATTATCCTGAAGGAAGCCATTCACAAGATATGCACAATGTGGGCGCGAATTGAAGACGAGTGCCTCGCCAGTATGCTGCCCATATGGTTGCACTATCGGTCGGAGGATGGAATTCACGTATCGTACAGCTCTTACGGCGCCTTCTGTGGCCACCAGAGGCGTACGTCGGCCCCACATAATGCAATCCCAAAACAGCAGGGAACCTCCACCTTGCTGCACTCGCTGGACAGTGCATCTAAGGCGTTCAGCCTGATCGAGTTGCCTCCAAACACGTCTCCGACGATTGTCTGGTTGAAGGCATATGCGACACTCATCGGTGAAGAGAACGTGATGCCAATCCTGAGCGGTCCATTCGGCCTGTTGTTGGTCCCATCTGTACCGTGCTTCATGGTGTCGTGGTTGCAAAGATGGACCTCGCCACGGACGTCAGGAGTGAAGTTGCGCATCATGCAACTTCTTGCGCACAGTTTGAGTCATAACACGACGTTCTGTGACTGCACGAAAAACATTGTTCAATATGGTGGCGTTGCTGTCAAGGGTTCCTCCGAGCCATAATCCGTTGGTAGCGGTCATCCACTGCAGTAGTAGCCCTTGGGTGGCCTGAGCGATTCATGTCATCGACAGTTCCTGTCTCTCTGTCTCTCCTCCATGTCCGAGCAACATCGCTTTGGTTCATTCCTAGATGCCTGGACACTTCCCTTGTTGAGAGCCCTTCCTGGCACAAAGTAACAATGCGGACGTGATCGACACGCAGTATTGACCATCTGGGCATGGTTGTACTACAAACAACACGAGCCATGTACCTCCTTCCTGGTGGAATGACTGGAACTGATTGGCTGTAGGAACCCCTCTGTCTAATAGGCTCTGCTCATGCATGGTTATTTACATCATTGGGCGGGTTTTGTGACATCTCTGAACAGTCAAAGGGACTGCGTCTGTGATACAATATCCACTGTCAACGTCTATCTTCAGGAGTTCTGGGAACCGGGGTGATGCAAAACTTTTTTCGATGTGTGTATTAGGCCTGAGGCAGATAATTGCTCCTTGAACGGAGAAGAAATCCAACCGCTGTTAGTGGAGTACAGTTGTTGAGATACCAGTTGTTAGTCAACATAGGTCTTGTTTCACACCTTCGTAAACTGGTTAAATAGGCGCAACGATGCGTGAGATGAAACAGATTAAGACACTAAGTCGGGTTACTACGAAATATCTATTTAATGCACTATGATGATCTAGCACACCATAATTAGCTGCAGTGAAAACAAACCGATGTATAATCACTGTACACAAAACGTACAGAATTATTCTATTCCTCTATGTCAACAACAGCGGGTATGATTGGAAATTGTAGTAACGCTCAATAGTTAATTTCAAAGGGTCGTTATTACCACAGTCAGAGTAAATTAATGTCCCTATTGAACATATCAGTCGCAGGAGAGCGGAACACTTATCTGAAGCCTTTTAAATTTCCAGATATGGTTTCCTAATCAAAGTAATACCTACCAACCGTTATGTACATGACCTTGGAGGATTTAGCAACAACATCATGACAAAACTTATAATTGGGTACGCCGAAACAAAATTCCAATCTTCCCGCTTACTGATAAATCACTTCAGCAGTGAAGCCAACAAATGGAACAACTATTAATACACGAATGACACTATGACAGTAATTTTTAATGAACGAACACAATTGCAGAAATACCTGATTATTTTTTGTGGTATTGGACAACTCCAACCAACAACGTATTAGTGAGCGAATTGCCTCTTTCCGCAGTGGTGGTACGCAGCCTGGCAGCAATGTTCGTCTCAGTTTCTTCCTCAAGCGGTCTAGGAACCTAAATCTGGATGGTCAGATGGGGATTTTAACTAATGCCCTTCCGAATGCGAAGGAAGAAAGAAAGGAAGGAAAATGAGACTAACGTACCATCGACGAAGTCATGAGAGACGGAGAAAAAGGAAGGATGTGGAAGGAAACTGGCCATGCCCTTTCGTAGTAACCATATCAGCAATTGCTTAAGCAAATGAGGGAAATTATGGAAAACCTTAACCGGGATGTCGTGACGAGAATTTTAACTGCCGTCATAACGAACACGAGTCCAGAAACTCGGTATTATAGATATGTAGAACCAATATCTGTAAGTACAAAATGCATAAAAAACCAGGATAAAGTAACATTAGGACGTTGACTTCCCGCTCTTTTATAGCTGTAGCACCACAATAGTGCATTTTCGACCTATTGTTAGTTTTTAAATTCGACGTCTCCTACCTAGCACCGATATTTATCAGACTTTTTCAGAACGCGAAATAATAGCAAAAAAAAAAAAAAAAAAAAGGAATATAACGTTTGTTTTCGCTAGCAACCAACCACTCAAATCGGTACAGTCAGCCAAATACTGTGGTATGTTCGCTAGAACCGATTAACAGTGAAATGAAAACATGATGCAAAGAACCGATAGGTCTGTTGTTGATAAACGCTAATTTCTTTGCACGATTATGTACATGTGTAATTCACTGTCGAAAAACAAATTCAACACGCTCAAGGACATGGTCGTGTTACTGACAAGTGCGGTGACATGTCGTTCATCACTGTAGGAGTATATGATAATAAATCCAGGGCCGGCCGCAGTGGCCGAGCGGTTCTAGGAGCTTCAGTGTGGAACCGCGCGACCCCAACGGTCGCAGGTTCGAATCCTGCCAAGGGCATGGATGTGTGTGATGTCCTTAGGTTAGTTAGGTTTAAGTAGTTCTATGTTCTAGGGGACTGATCACCTCAAATTTTACGTTCCATAGTGCTCAGAGCCATTTGAACCATTTAATAAATCCAGACCAAATGAAACAAACATGTCGGAGTAAAGGGTGCCCAAACAGTTTCATCACCCATCGTTAGGGACAGCTCGGCCCGAAACGAGGATAAACAATAAAATTTCAGGGTAGTAAAAGCCAATAGGATTGCTTCGTTTCGGATGAGCATTACAATTTTGTATCTTTGTGGTTCTGTGGGCGCTATGGAAAACATAACGAAAGCTGAATGTTTGCCTGTGAATCACTGTGGGAACAATTTTTCGGCAAATGATTAACGGAATAGTGTATTTTTAAACTTAAGTTATTTTTGAGGGAAGGGGGAGGAAATAACACCTTGTCCATATTTCGAACACGTGAGTTTTCATGTTGCTGGCTTCTGATTCTGGAACACTGATGCATTGTAAAATTCACCGAAATTTTTTTTTTGGAACTTGTAGCACAATTTGTATTGAATAGTGATCTTGGGGAATAGTGTTGGATGCTAGAACTGAGTACTCAGCGAGACGTAAAACATGAAGTATGGAAATTATAGTACAAATCACAGTCGGGCACTATAACATAGATGCCCATTATCCATTTTGCACAAAGTTCATTAGCGCTCTTTGCGTGGTGCGATATTAATCTTGATCGCTGAATTTACGAATGTGTTGTTAACCATTAGGTCAAAGCTAAATATTTGTGACCAGCAAGAATATGAATATCATTGCTGCTCGCTTTCGTCGTAGCAATTTAAATTGTGCTCTTAGGTTCCTGCCTGAGCACACCCTTGGAAATAGCGACATATCTGAATCAACACCAAAGTATTTCTAACAAGCTAGGATACAAACAACTTGGTGGTCGTTTCATCACGACGTATTCAGAATGAACAGCAAAGTATTCGTAACAAGCTAGAATACAAATACCACTGCTACTCGTTTCACTTGCAGAAGTTTCATGCTTCGTTTTTTAATTTGACTGAAGTGACAAAATCGAAGAAACTCGTTCCTGAGGGACCACGCCCTTGTAAGGAAATAACGAGCATACTTCTATTACATGAATAAGAACGAACCAAACCTGTTAAAAACGCGAAAAGTGAACGTACTTTCTATGATACCATAACCACATTACTCTAGCCACAAGACTATGTCATTCGCAACCATATTTTTTCCTAAAGACTGTTTATGTTTGGATTTCGTAGACGCTCCTTATGGCCGATGTGTCGTTACATGACATTTAATTGCAATAAATCGCACCTAGAGTGACGTTCGTGATAAATTTTCGATGCACTGCTATAACACGCAGGTTTTAATACAGAACCAATAGAATATGATGAAATCAAATACGGAGTCTCCGAAATAGCAGGCGAACTAAGTCACGTCACCCGACCTGAATGCCGTGAATTGTTATTAATTATTCTTGGTTGGGGACGAGTTACCTCTATTTATAAGTGTTACATCAATACACAGTGTACGCCCCTCTGGTGGCAACACAGACGAGTACTCTCGCATGCTAACGATCGTAAAGATGTCGAATGGTATCCTGGAGAACAAATAAGTTCCCGCTTTATCGTATACCATTGGTGTTCAATTGGCGAGAAATGTGGTGATCTTACTGGCGATGGCAGTAATTGTACTCCGCGAAGAACACGTTGAGTCGCAGCAACTGTATGTGGATGTGAACTGTCCTGTTGCAAAAGCACGTCATCTTCATGTCGAAGAAATGGCAGTATATGGGGCTAATAGCCCGTGAAATGTAGTGGGCACTCGTTACTGCAGGGTAAGGAGCAACAGCAAATGTGACCGCGAGTAGTAACTGGTGGCCACCCGCCCTGAAGCCTGTGATGGGGCCTGTGTGTAATGGGTGAATGCACTGTGGAATAGGCAGCTCAACAGTTCGACACCGTACACGTGTACGTCCATCACTCGCTTATAGATAGAACCTACTGTCATCACTGAAGACAACAGAGCGCCATTCCACTCTCCATCAACTCTGTCACGACACCAGAGTAGGCATGATCGTCGGTATCGTGGTGGCGGTGGTACCATGGCCAGAGCCACAGGTGATTTTAATCCAGCTGCAAGCATATGATTCCCAGGGGTCTCTGATGACACGGCAGGTGCAACATGTGCTCAGATTTCGTCCCTGCATAATGTTCGGTCGGTCTCCGCTGCCAGCACAATGCGTCACTCTTAACGTGTTTCTGTACTACACCGCAGTTCAGCACCTGGTGTGCGGGTGTGGAAATCTTCCACAGTTCACTGAAAGCAGCGACACACCACCGATACGTTATGCCCAAATCGTGGAACAATCCGTCGATACGTCCATCCAGCGATCCCTTTCAAATGGCTGAAGTCCTTTAACTGGAGTAGGTACTCGGAGGTGTTACATGATTATACCCTACAATGAATGTTGCACACGTTGCTCACCTCTAATCTCAGCTTACACAGTCACAACGGAAGGTGTACACTCAAGCCTCCTGAGCGCCATCTGATTGCCGATGAGCGTGGCAAACTACAATCTCGCAGTATGCACATATAAGGGGCGATCAAAAAGTGTCCGTCAGCGGGTTTGCTGCGCCGTAGACGCAACGGAGTGAGACTCCACTGCTGGTATACGAGCACCGACATACAGGCAAGGGATTAGTGTGGCACTCTTGTCTCACGAGCATGCGTGCGGTAAATGTGGATATGTGAACTAAGGCGACGGTATTACCAAACGCGGTTCTCTGTGACAGGTTATACGGCCACCAGAACGCAGAGTGTTGTTTGCGTTTAATGTTGTTACCAGGCCTGCTAGTGTAAATAAGGCGTGTGGACAGTGTCTCACTGAGTGAGCCCTGAAGGACACCGAGATGCCGCGTACTCATGAGAGGCTGAGTTATCAGCACTTGACACAGTTTCAAAAGTGCCTCATTGTAGGTCTCCATTTGGGTCACTGATCGAATCATGCAATATCCATATCTGTGTGGCATTCGAATGTGACAGTGGCCCAGTGTTGGCCTGCATGGGATCATGAGGCCAGGAACATTCGTCGTCAAGGTTCCGGTCGACTACGACTGACTACGCATGGGGGGTCTTGGTAATGTATCCAAGCACATCGTAGCCCCTCACATCTTCGACTAGCGCCCTAAAACAAGTAATGGACTCTTTGCAACACTTTGTCATCCCCTACTAATGGTCGGAGATTAGCAGCAGCAACACTAGGGAATTACTGTCCCATGAGTAAGCTGCCTTGACCACCGGAACACACGCGGCTGCTCTTGGAGCGGAGCCGTGACAGGGAGACATGACTGCTAATGTGTGGCGTCGCACTATGTTGAGCGATGAATAGTCGTTCTTCACTACCCTGGATGACCATCATCGGTGACCATGACGGCGACCTTGGCAGAGGTCCCTTTCTTTCAATGTTTTGGTAAGCTACAACGCTGTTATTCCTGCGTCAAGGTGTGGGGAGCCCTTGGTTATGACTTCAGGTCACAAATGGTGATGATTGAGGGTACTGTACAGGTAGAACGGGACGTCGCAGGCGTCCTGTGACCTCATGTGTTATCTCTCATGTAACTGTATCTTTGTGCCACTTTTCAATAGGACAATGATCGCCCACACAAGGTACGTCTCTGAACTGTCTGCGTGATGTTGAGGTATTCCTGCGATCCCAGGATCTGTCCCAAAATCATGGACGACACCTCAATGCCAGTCGGAGTATCTAGGATATTAAGTACACTAGTGGCCATTAAAATTGCTACACCACGAAGATGACGAGCTACAGACGCAAAATTTAACCGACAGGAAGAAGATGCTGTGATATGCAAATGATAAACTTTTCAGAGCATTCACACAAGGTTGCTGCCGGTGACGACACCTACAACGTGCTGAAATGAGGACAGTTTCCAACTGATTTCTCATGCACAAACAGCAGTTGACCGGCGTTGCCTAGTGAAACGTTGTTACGATGCCTCGTGTAAGGAGGAGAAATGCGCATCATCACGTTTCCGACTTCGATAAAGGTCGGATTGTAGCCTATCCCGATGCGGTTTATCGTATCGCGACATTGCTGCTCGCGTTGGTCGAGATCCAATGACTGTTAGCAGAATATGGAATCGGTGGCTTCAGGAGGGTAATATGGAATACCGTGCTGGATCCCAATGGCCTCGTATCACTAGCAGTCGAGATGACAGGCATCTTATCCGCATGGCTGTAACGGATCGCCGGCCGCGATGGCCGTGCGGTTCTAGGCGCTTCAGTCCGGAACCGCGTGCCTGCTACGGTCGCAGGTTCGAATCCTGCCTCGGGCATGGATGTGTGTGATGTCCTTAAGTTAGGTGTAAGTACTTCTAAGTTCTATGGGACTGATGACCTAAGATGTTAAGTCCAATAGTGCTCAGAGCCATTTGAACCATTTTGTAACGGATCATGCAGCCACGTCTCGATCCCTGAGTCAACAGATGGGGACGTTGCAAGACAACTACCATCTGCACGAACAGTTTGACGACGTTTGCAGCAGCATGGACTATCAGCTCGGAGACCATGGCTGCGGTTACTCTTGATGCTGCATCACAGACAGGAGCGCCTGCAATGGTGTACTCAATGACGAGCCTGGGTGTGCGAATGGCAAAACGTCATTTTTTCGAATGATCCAGGTTCTGTTTACAGCATCATGATGGTCGCATCCGTGTTTGGCGACATCGCGGTGAACGCACATTGGAAGCGTGTATTCGTCATCGCCATACTGGCGTATCACCCGGCGTGATGGTATGGGGTGCTATTGGTTACACGTCTCGGTCACCTCTTGTTCGCATTGACAGCACTTTGAACAGTGGACGTAACATTTCAGATGTCTTACGACCCGTGGCTCTACCCTTCATTCGATCCCTGCGAAACCCTAGAGTTCAGCAGGATAATGCGCGACCGCTTGTTTCAGGTCCTGTACGGGCCTTTCTGGATACAGAAAATGTTGGACTGCTGCCCTGGCCAGCACATTCTCGAGATCTCTCACCAATTGAAAAGTCTGGTCAATGCTGGCCGAGCAACTGGCTCGTCACAATACGCCAGTCACTGCTGTTGATGAACTGTGGTATCGTGTTGAAGCTGCATGGTCAGCTGTACCTGTACACGACGCCCAAGCTCTGTTTGACGCAATGCCCAGGCGTATCAAGGCCGTTATTACGGCCAGAGGTGGTTGTTATGGATACTGATTTCTCAGGATCTATGCACCCAAATTGTGTGAAAATGTAATCACATGTTAGTTCCAGTATAATATATTTGTCCAATGAATACCCATTTATCATCTGCATATCTTCTTTGTGTATGAATTTTAATAGTCAGTGGTGTATCAGTTGCGACAGTTGTGGGCCACCTTGCCTCAGGACAGAATACGATAGCTATAGAGCTTCCCATGCCTTACACAAATGCCCAATAACCTCGCACGGGAGACAAAGGAAGCCACACGTCAGACGAGTCTATGGAAACGTTTTCCTTATAGATATGTTATACAGCAAGCATACACATTAGCGCCGGCCGCTGTGGTCTCGTGGTTCTAGGCGCGCAGTCCGGAACCGTGCGACTGCTACGGTCGCAGGTTCGAATCCTGCCTCGGGCATCGATGTGTGTGATGTCCTTAGGTTAGTTAGGTTTAAGTAGTTCTAAGTTCTAGGGGACTGATGACCACAGCAGTTGAGTCCCATAGTGCTCAGAGCCATTATACACATTAGCACTGACGTGCAGATAATTTGCGTACAGTCCAGTCACAAAAATTGTTAGGTTAAGAAACATAATGAACTACAATTGGCAAGCAAGCTTAATCAACCAGGGTGAATCTTTCACTATGCACCAGAGTGTACACTTTTTAAACACTTCCTGACACGACAAGTCTCGAGTGCCAGATCATCACTCGTACCCGGTCCATTGCCGTCGCGCATTACCTACTGAAATATCCTGGCAAGGCTGGCATAACTGAAGCTGAGAACAAGGTCGTATTTCGCACCTGAATGGCTATGAAAGGAAGAGCAATGACCACGAAGCGCAGAGATGGTATGAGTTCCAGCCCAGCACATAGCTTAAATCTGATGAACATTTAAGAAGATGGAGGTAGAATTATAATTTACCCTGTATACATTTCACACAAGAAACAACATAGTGTGATACAACAAATAGATGGATATGGAAACTGGGCAAAAGCAAGACGAGTAAATGAAAAGGAGCCACATACCTTCCTCCCTCGCCCCCGCGTCCCATTCACAAATATAAAATTAATCCTATGGACCAGTCTCACCGAAGAACACTGAAAATACTAAACGGCGCCAAGCCCAAAATGGCGACGCATTATCATATTTGAACAGCTGGAAATTGACACGAACAATCGAGAAGTTCCAGTATTTCACTATACCTACCATCCTTAGGTCTTTCTCCTCAAACAAGACGTTTGATCGGACTCATTCATATCTCCACCATTTTCACGTTAAATAAGGAATTGTACTGCTCGCGGGCCCTATACAAATATTCTCATCTAAAGTTATTTCATCGGTTTGTGTGTGTGTTAGTTTGTTTGCTTATTCGATCAAGGAAATGTCATTTTCCTCAGCAACGCTTAGAGAAGCCCGTGTCCGTGTCGAAAAATTTCGAATTCTTTATCTGAGATCGAACCGAGGACCACGTCAGTTACCAGCTCGAGAACACAGCTGAGGCTGTTTTGAGCTGACCTCAATCTGGTGTAGCGATCCGTCCGCTGCGCAATCACGCCACATATCCAGGCCGGTTGTAATGCCCTCGGTGCGAGAAAACTGACGAGGTAACAAATTCGTGTGTATACAGTCCCTCACAGCCTCCTCTTTTCAGAACTCTGCTTACATCGAACTATACTACTTAAGGCATGGTTGCATCCGAGGAGGAGGCTGTATATTCAGCTTTTGTCATTTATATTATAACAGCTTAAGATTTCAATCATATTTCACTGATATTCGTTCCCATTTTTTGTTAATCGAATAATTTTACTGTAAGATAAACCCATAATTACAGCACTAAAAGATGCAGTGCATTCGCGGCAGTCGCAGGACATCTGATATCATCGAACACTGTTTTGGTTGTTTGTTTCATAGCGTAGGAAGTCACAAAATTTTAATGTTATGGAGGGCAGTTACGCGATTTGACTCCATAGGCAGATAGTGTTAATGCAATTTTCTCGTGAGAACTGTGAGAAAGTGCAATTTCGTCCCTGGTTGTCAGGTTAATAACAAGGATATTTATCGTCTGTGACGTTTTAATAGAAAGATGTAATGAACGTAACAACCTTAGATATATTATATCTGATAGAATGCGAAGTGTTAGCGTTTCTTCAGACGTTTGCTGCGTTAGTGTTAGAAAGCGCGGGATCATGGGCTGTATTGTGGGAGCCCAGTCAGGAGGAACAGATTTGCACTGGCAGCAGTGAAAGCGTAGCAACGCTTCAGAGAGTCCAACGTGAATCAGGTATTTCCGGTATATTACACTTTTTATTCCCAACTACACTTTTACGTTCGATACTAGTGCACCTATGAGGATGTAGTAACTAATTATTTTCTAGAGGTGGCTGTGGGATCATTTACGAAATAGCTGCATTAAGTTTTCTGTGTGTGCACAGCATATTAAGTTTAATTTTTTCTCCAGCTGCGTTTGCACTTCAGGTATACGTTCCTGGATCACGCTGTCTAGAAATCTGCGTCTGGTCCAAAACAACTCTACGTTTTCTGGTGCAATTTCACTCTCGGTTTATCAGGCTGTCTTGTTTTCTATCCAACAGCGAATCAGTATTTGTCACATTTGTCAACACTTTCGCAAATTTCTTCATCCTTTTCTGTTTCAATTTTTTGTCTGTTTTCTTGCAATACATGTGCTAACTTTACTGTGTTATTTCTCACCGTCTCCACACCAGTTAACATCTTGTATAGACTTGATCTTTCTGTTGTGCTGCCAATATTTTCGTAAGTATATCAATACCTTTATTCGCCAGCACCGTTTTTCCTGAGAAATTTATTGAACACGATTCTAGAACAGAAATCACTGTAATACGTATGTTCACAGACTTTCAGAGAACACAAGGAAGTTACTGAGACCCTTAAACTTACTAGGTAAAACAAATGAGTGAAAAAGACGTGTCATTCAGTATCACGCTCTGTAGTCAAGGAAATCAGTGTTGACGGAGATATCTCCCCTACGTAACAGATAAGTGGTTTCTTCACAAAAATGAGACTGATACTGGTCCTGTCGGATATCGGGAACGACGATGAATGAGAAGGCGTCTCAATTGGCTTGCATTTACTTCGAAGAAAACGATTTATTGACAAACATCCAACGTGGTTTCAGAAAATATTGTTCATGCGAAACACAACTAGCTCTTTATTATCACAAGTCAATTAGTGCTGCATACAGGGTATCTCAAATTGATTCCATATTTTTAGATTTCCAGAAGGTTTTTGGCATCGTTGCTCAAAAACGGCTTCTAATCAAACTACGAGTCTATGGAATATCGTCTCAGCTGTGGGGCTGGATAGGTGACTTCCCATCAAGAAGGTCACATATCGTAGTAACTGACGGAAGGTCATCGAATAAAACAGAAGTAATAGCTGGCGTTCGCCAAGGAAGTGTTACAGGCCCCCTGCTCTCCATTATCTACAAAAACGATTTAGGAGAGAGTCCTCTTAAATTGTTTGCTGATAATGCTGTCATTTACCATGTAATGTCATCAGATGATCAAAGCCAATTGCAAAATGATTTAGAAAAGATATCCGAATGGTAAGAAAGGTGGCAATTGACTCTAAATAATGAAAGGTGTGAAGTCATCCACATGTGTACTACAAGGAATCTGGTAATCTTCTGTTACACAATTAATAACGGACATCTAAAGACTGTAAATGCAAGTAAATACTTAGGGATTACAATTACGAATAACTTAATCTGGGACAATCACATAGATAATGCGTAGGGGAAAGCCAACCAAAGACTGAGATATTTAGAAAATGCAGCACGTCCACCGAAAAGACTGCTTATAATACGCTTGTCCAACCACATCTGGAGTACTGTTGTGCGATGTTGGATCCGCATCACATAAGATTGACGGAGGACGTCGAAACAGTTCACAGAAGGACAGCTCGTTTTTTATAATCGCGAAATACGGGAGAGGATGCCACGGATATGACACACGTATTACGATGGCAGTCATAAAAACTGCATTTTTCGCTGCAGCAGGACCTTCTCATGCAATTTCAGTCAACTACTTTCTCTTCAGCGTGTGAAAATATTTTGTTAGCCCCAACCTCCATAGGGAGAAATCATCATCATAATAAAATAAGGGAAATCAGAGCTCGCCCTGAAAGATTTAAGTGTTTCATTTTCCCACGTGCTGTTCGAAAGTGGAACGTTAGAGAAATAGTTTGAATGTGGTTCGAGTAACCATCTGCCAGGTACTTAATTTTGAATTTCAGATTAATCATGTAGATATTGATGTAGTGTGGTTCGGCTGTTTCTCACGTTCCTGTAGACTAAAACTGGGCTTACTTTCCATCTCTTCTACGAACATCATTCAGGACGTCCTTCAGACAGGAGTTAAAATAGCCATATATGCTATCGAAGACTATTGGAGATATGACGTAAGATATTCCTTTGAAGAGTTACAACTATAATCGCGGAGTAACAGTCCTTCTGTAGTTGCAAACACTCACATATCTGCTGCTAAGTATGGAACAAATTTCTTTCTGGACGGTGAGCTCGTCGAAATATCATCTAGTAGCCTCGCGTTACAGGAACATTCATATGCGTTAGACATATCCTTCAAGAATGTCTCTGCGACGTGAAAAGCCAATATAATACCCAGATAAAATGTAAGAACATGCTTATACGTTATCATTGGTCTTCCTGCCGATGGATTCTGCTGTAAAATAACGTAGTAATTTGTAACTGGTTGTTATGTTTCCCGTCCCGTTTGCGGCAGTGCGAGAAGTCAAAGAATGATTTCCAATAAAATGTAACGTCCGCCCATTGCTTTTCTAGATACTGGACCTCATAACTGGCTTGCATTAATCTGAAAATAATTTATCAGCATTCGTTTGTCCCTGCGCCAAATGGACCAGAGGGATCTCAAAGCTTCCCAGCACGAGAGCTCTGTGCCCAACGGCCATAAGCGCTGAGGCATGATAGCTCCGTTCTCTTCTTGCTGTATTATTCCGAGTTTCCACAGTGAATGTTGTGTCACTTTTTCTCTTATGATCTGGGGTCTCAGCTCCAATAGTTATCACTCTTTCCTAGTAGTGACCTTGTTAGTACATCTCTTACCCATCTCATAGCGATTGGCGATGGCGACGTAAGACGTTCAAATGGTCAGCATGTAGGCATGTGTAGGAGTGGCTTCAGTAGAAAAAAATGAAAGGGAATAAGGGAAAGAAAAGGAAAGATGCTTGCAGTTGTCGAAAGTGAAATAGTGTTCCGCGATTACCCTAAATGACTACATTCGAATGCAGACATGATCCATTCACCATCGCCCTCTACCCTAGATCCCAGCCACTTCTAGCCTTAACGTCGACGGGACGTTAATCACTAAGATTGCTTCCTCATTCCCGCCGCAGAGTGTGCGATAGACGTATGTTTCTGACAGTCTGCCGAGCTGCCTATTAACATAGCAACGTGAATAGGACTCGTTCGCCGCCACCGACCCTGGAGCGGACATAAGAACTCCTCAATCTCAGTACTGTGGTCACTTGCTGGAGGCTTTATTCCTTTGTTCTACTTCCAGTGTGCCGTCGCAGCAACTCGAATTCCTTGTAGTTAGCCTTGCCAGGTCTGACCTTCGGGGCGCCTCGCGCGTTCCCAACAATTACAAGTAGTGCACCTTCTCGCAGGTACTGTTTGCGAAGTTCTTTTAATTTAAAGTCTAGGAAGAAACATTCGTATTCCACAGGCAGCAAAGAAGAGAACAACAGTTAGTTTCTGCATGCTTGCGGTTACTTTGATCTCCAAAGGAGTCTAAACATATTGCCATTCACAGTGCATTGAAACAACTACTACTGTTTGTACAAGTATTGTTTAACACTTCTGGATGCACACACATGTTTGCTTATAAACTGTTAGCAGAGATCCTTGAACTGTCTTAAATGAACAAATGTTCTGAACACTGGGAAACTCAGTAAAGAAATATCACGACTTAACATTCTTTCCGCAGAACGATAAGCTAACAACGTTGTTAGTAAGGTGTTTACCAAGCTTCGTTCGGAGAGCAGAAAAATCGCTTTTCTGAATGTGCAGTCAATCATATCGGAAGTTCCATCGACTCTTATCTTAAGGGTGATTAATATTTCAATTGCTTCTTATCAGATGTTATCGAGATGGAACCTATCGTGCCACAGGAAAAAAGAGAGATCTCTCAGCGCTTATTTCGTGAAAAACTACGTTTAATAGTGTATAAAGAAACAACATACACTAACGTTAGTGGAAATTCCAACACCTAGTGGGAAGAGCCATAGTTTATTCAAACTCTGGGTAGATTTTAGGGATTTCACGTCATACTGAATTATCATAGTCAAGCGTTATGTAAACTTCCATAATCTGAATAAATTCTGCATTGTCATCTACTTGATGTTTGGTATAAAACTGATTTCAGTCACATGTATCCTGCTTGGTGGGAAAATCTTTTACAAGTGCTAGTGCAGATTCTACAGATACATGATTATAATTTTTTACATCCTCGTTCTACTACCACATGTACTGACATGACGTACAGTACGATTGCTTGAATCATGAGCCAACAAACGCAAAACGTTTTTTATCTTTTGGATAAATTAAAACAGATAGCCATGCCCGCCAAGAAGGCTATTCGGTAACCAAAGACCTCTTCATTGGGCGATACCAAGGCTGTAGTCCGTATTCTCGTCGTATATTCATTGTGTTACAGAGGTAGATGTGGTTGGTACGGTATACCCAACTAAAAAGCCGGCCGAAGTGGCCGTGCGGTTAAAGGCGCTGCAGTCTGGAACCGCAAGACCGCTACGGTCGCAGGTTCGAATACTGCCTCGGGCATGGATGTTTGTGATGTCCTTAGGTTAGTTAGGTTTAACTAGTTCTAAGTTCTAGGGGACTAATGACCTCAGCAGTTGAGTCCCATAGTGCTCAGAGCCATTTGAACCATTTGAACCCAACTAAAAACTTCCGGTGTTGAATCATGGTAGAGAGTATTTATTAGGCATTGGACTGACTTGCAGCGAGCAGCGGAAAGTTGTGAAACAATCATGAATACAGTATCAATCTTCACCATACAGCGGGGTATGCGCTGTTTTGAAACCACGCAGCAAATTAAAACTGTGTGCTAGGATGTTCCTTTCATGATTATTATCTAATACCTCTGTACGACCAGTTTGGATTTATATTAACGTTGATAATTGCCGGAAAGTCGAAGAATGGTTATTATGTTAAAGTTAAAAGCCTCGACATTTGCGATGTTTCTTGTTATTATGTGCTTAGATGGTATAAATGACTATAGCGATATTAGTGGCGATGAAACAAAAACTTAGTCTAATTTAAATCGTGTTACGGTTCAAAATGGCTCTGAGCACTATGGGACTCAACATCTTAGGTCATAAGTCCCCTAGAACTTAGAACTACTTAAACCTAACTAACCTAAGGACATCACACACACCCATGCCCGAGGCAGGATTCGAACCTGCGACCGTAACAGTCCCGCGGTCCCGGACTGCAGCGCCAGAACCGCTAGACCACCGCGGCCGGCTCGTGTTACGTATCTGAATTTAGTTTACGTGCAGATCATGTCTGGAAAATAAGGAACTTAATACCTTTTCTGAACTGGGACCACGTATTTTATTCTACTATATCCAGAAGATACAGCTTACGGCAGTGGTGCCATCCGCATCAGTACCGATCATGAGTTTTTAGTTTCAATTTTCCGATTTAGTGTTACTGGCAGTATATTATAATCACCTAATCAGAGACAAATTTGAATCCGTGGAATAGCAGGACCATTGACAACTGACACAAATTCTATTCGGTATTTATAATTACACACATAATCAGAAGAGTATGTTAAAACAGACCGTGCACTCTGTCACAAGCGATGATATATTTTGATATCTGTATTGTGAACAAACACTCTCAGTTTTCACAATGCCAATTAATACACTACAAGTAACGCAATATTTTAAGCAACGAAAACATTCTTTACGTTCTTCTTGTCTTCATAAGCTTCATTATGTTGTTAGCTTCTTTTTACGCTGTAGTCGAGAGTAAATCTGATGAAAAGCTTCCTTCGAAATTGAAGTTCGTTAAGTACAAATAAACTTATCGAGAAAAATCCTTACTTTAGGATTATACGCAATTTACGACGCAACATCATGGTCAAATAACGTCTATAAATGATAAATTTACTGGACATTTAAACCGGAAGCGTTTGGATAAAATTCATTTCCAACTTTCTTGATGTAAGTGTGTCTAAAGGGTTCCTGGTGGATTCCGGAGTTCTTTAATTATTTATTAATTTTTAATCCTGATCCGACCTCTGAGTACAGGACTTGATACACTCTGAGTTGAGAGAAAATATTTGTTGTAACAGTTAGTAGTTGGCAAGAACGTTTCTAAAACGTAACTGTCATTTTATGTAAACGGTAAATAAATAATAAATTACATTCCCTAATACAATATTTCCTACGAAGTAACACAGTAGAACGTGGTCGAATGGCTGAGGGTTTATTTTGCAGTTCAAAAAACATGATATTACGATCTAAATGACTTACCAGTATAACATTTTCTACGACCTGATTAAGAGGAATCTAATTAAATTGACGTCAGCAGGAGCTATGATCAGCAGTAGCACGCAGTGGTGCAGCGAAGTCGGCCGTGCCAGCTTACCACAAGGTGCAGAGGAGCAGGAGGTAGCCGACGAGCATGTTGGCGCGCTGCGGCGGGCGACTGGAGAATGCGGGCAGCGCCGAGCCTCGCGCTGCATAAAAGCGGCAGCGGGTTCCCCCACCTGCCGGCTATCGCCGACGACGTGCTGCTAACCTCCGACGAATAACACGCCCGCACGTCCTTCCCCTGTACACATGTCTTATTTGCGCCCGTGCTCGAGGTCAGAAAACCACAAACGGGCGGTAGTGCTGCAGCGAGGTGTACGTAGTTCGAGTGCTGAAAGTACATATCCAGCGGTCACAGGCCTTGCAGACCACGCGCTGCATCCACAAACTGTCTACATTCCTTTCTGTTCTGTGCTCGGTTCCTCCATACGTCTTCAGTTTCCAGGGCTGTCAGATCCTCTGCCCGGTTGTCCATTCAGCGCTGCCTTGGTCGTCCCATGGGGCTTGTGATGCTTAGTTTCTCCTCAAATGCTTTCTTCACCTGCCTTTCTTATGACGTACAGGCTACATGGCCTGTCCAATGGATTCTTTTGCTTCTCAGCTTCTGCAGTATTGTTGGTTGTTGCAGCAAGAGGTAGATTATCTCATTCCTCCTCCTCCATTCTCCTTTATCTAAGATTAGTCCCAACACCTTCGTCATAACTATTCTGTCAAATAGTAATAGATTTTCCTTTCGCATTTTGTCATGCTTCAGGTTTCTGAACTGTACATGGCTGCTGGGCATATTACTGTGTTATATACTCTCATCTTAGTATTCGCTGATATTGATTTTGTGCTGAGAATCTCCTTCAGGGAATACATACATTTCATTCTCACTGGTATTCTTTTCTTGATGTCCATTTCTATGTTGTTGTTGCTGGTAAACCGAGATCCCAAGTACTAGAACTGGTGCAATCTCTTGAACCTCATGCTATCTATCTCAAGAAATTCTTGCTGCTCTTGTATACTTCCTAATTGCTTGAACTCCGCTTTGACTTGATTCACCTTCAGTCCAACCTTCTGCGCGTAGTGGTCTATTTCCTGGTACATTTATTTCAACATCTGGATTGATTCACTCAGCAGTACTATATCATCTGCATATTCTAGACAACTGAAATTACCATCCATCTATACTCCAGCCCATTCCTGTTGCCTACAGTCGCTTATAACTTTCTCAAAGATTACACTGAACAAAACACATGACAGAGCATCCCCTTTTCTGAGACCTGTCTCAATCTCGAACCTTTATGACGTGATCCCTCGGAAACGCATTGCTGGCCTTTATCGATGCATACAAGTCAGCACCATTCTAACTAGCTTCTCAGGGATTTTGAAGTCACGCAGTGCATTGCATAGGCTATTCCTGTGGATGCTGTCGTATGCGCACTGAAAATCGACGAACAGACTATAGACGCTTTTATTATATTCCCAATGTTTTTCAAACAATTGTCTTAGGATGAAAATGTGATCTGCGGTTTGATCAAAAGCCAGCGTGGTATTCCTGTATAACGTTCTCTGTGAATGATTGTAATTTT
This sequence comes from Schistocerca americana, assembly GCF_021461395.2. Classification (NCBI taxonomy): domain Eukaryota; kingdom Metazoa; phylum Arthropoda; class Insecta; order Orthoptera; family Acrididae; genus Schistocerca; species Schistocerca americana. The sequence goes on from NC_060130.1 coordinate 546,628,158, forward strand.
CTCGGGATTACGACAGCACATTACAGGTTACATCAAACAAGCTGATACCTCCGTAGTTGCCACATTCCGTTTTTCTTCCCTTCTTGTATATAGAGCATACACTCCTGGAAATGGAAAAAAGAACACATTGACACCGGTGTGTCAGACCCACCATACTTGCTCCGGACACTGCGAGAGGACTGTACAAGCAATGATCACACGCACGGCACAGCGGACACACCAGGAACCGCGGTGTTGGCCGTCGAATGGCGCTAGCTGCGCAGCATTTGTGCACCGCCGCCGTCAGTGTCATCCAGTTTGCCGTGGCATACGGAGCTCCATCGCAGTCTTTAACACTGGTAGCATGCCGCGACAGCGTGGACGTGAACCGTATGTGCAGTTGACGGACTTTGAGCGAGGGCGTATAGTGGGCATGCGGGAGGCCGGGTGGACGTACCGCCGAATTGCTCAACACGTGGGGCGTGAGGTCTCCACAGTACATCGATGTTGTCGCCAGTGGTCGGCGGAAGGTGCACGTGCCCGTCGACCTGGGACCGGACCGCAGCGACGCACGGATGCACGCCAAGACCGTAGGATCCTACGCAGTGCCGTAGGGGACCGCACCGCCACTTCCCAGCAAATTAGGGACACTGTTGCTCCTGGGGTATCGGCGAGGACCATTCGCAACCGTCACCATGAAGCTGGGCTACGGTCCCGCACACCGTTAGGCCGTCTTCCGCTCACTCCCCAACATAGTGCAGCCCGCCTCCAGTGGTGTCGCGACAGGCGTGAATGGAGGGACGAATGGAGACGTGTCGTCTTCAGCGATGAGAGTCGCTTCTGCCTTGGTGCCAATGATGGTCGTATGCGTGTTTGGCGCCGTGCAGGTGAGCGCCACAATCAGGACAGCATACGACCGAGGCACACAGGGCCAACACCCGGCATCATGGTGTGGGGAGCGATCTCCTACACTGGCCGTACACCACTGGTGATCGTCGAGGGGACACTGAATAGTGCACGGTACATCCAAACCGTCATCGAACCCATCGTTCTACCATTCCTAGACCGGCAAGGGAACTTGCTGTTCCAACAGGACAATGCACGTCCGCATGTATCCCGTGCCACCCAACGTGCTCTAGAAGGTGTAAGTCAACTACCCTGGCCAGCAAGATCTCCGGATCTGTCCCCCATTGAGCATGTTTGGGACTGGATGAAGCGTCGTCTCACGCGGTCTGCACGTCCAGCACGAACGCTGGTCCAACTGAGGCGCCAGGTGGAAATGGCATGGCAAGCCGTTCCACAGGACTACATCCGGCATCTCTACGATCGTCTCCATGGGAGAATAGCAGCCTGCATTGCTGCGAAA